>NW_025767351.1:172500-629708 GCF_003918875.1 Haliotis rubra | reverse complement strand
CCCATTTAGTATTTCTTCTGGGGCGTTGGGGTATCCTTGTTGTTCAGGCGTTTGCTCGTCACGCCAAAGAGCCGTGTTTGATTCCGACATGGGCACAATGTGTGAAGCCCATTTCTGGTGTCCTCCGCCGTGATATTGTTGGAATATTGCTAAAAGCGGCCAAAACCTAAACTCACTCACTCACTAGTATTTCTTCTTCACAGGACTCCAAGTCATGATAAATAGTCTTTCGTGGGAACTAAATTCTGGATAATTTACATTTTGGGCGTACACAGTTGTGTTAGTTTATATTTTATGATGGATATCATGCATTTCCCCAATAAAACTGATGCAATGCTTATGTTTCTCCTATAATATTGACCTAAATGTCACGGACTAGGTAGATATTGGGCATCAGACGTCAGAGCAAATGAAATTCGCCCCGTTCAACAGCTACAAGGCTACAAGGAGGTATCTATTGAATTTATGGCTGACATTTCCCTTTGAAACAGTTTTTCAAATTTATATACAATATACTTTTATATATATATATACTCTTTGATGCGCCGCTGTAGTAATTTAGGCCCCTAGTGTGATACAAGTATACTCCTTCTCCAGGTGAGATTGATCGTATTTGGTGTGGATTTTCTTCATTTACATGTATATATAAAATAACTCGATCTACGCCCTTAATTATTTTAAAGACTATAACCAAGCGATATAAATTTTACAATTTCATAAAACGTTTACACAATGAATGAAAATTAGTCTATCGTTTCTTTATCTCGTTATTTTTCTGCCCGCCGGCACGTTGAGTTGAGGAACACGTGAAAAATACGGATGGTTTTAGGTATGTGAGTGTGATTGTACACCTCTTCAAACAATATTGTGTCAAGGAAAAACCAGAACAAAATTTATTCATTAAAGGAGTATGTTTAATATTTTGGATCTGGCAGCTCATGGTAAATTCAAATGCTTGTGCTTTCCGAAATTCATGCAGCTGGTCATATCTAGGATCTCAGGTCAGTTGTCCATTGCTGACAATAACAAACTTCGTCAGGTATTCAGACAGCCCCCGTCCCTGCTAGAACGAACACAACTTTAATGATTTCTGTGTGTCAGAACGACACCGGTCAAACGAGAAGATAATCCTGTGACATATCTTCGGGGTGACTCGTGATGTGTTACTGGTTGTTTCCCAGACAACTATCATAAATGACTTGGACTCGATCAGAGAACTCTTTGGCAGAGAAAACACAATAAATCTGTTTGGCGGGGATAACCAACTGACAGATTGTAGCATTTGTGAGTGAGTTGGAGCTGTATCGAGTGGGCGTTTCCAAGTCAGCTGGTTCGATATATTCCCTCAAGTTATTTTTTCATTTGTGCCAGACTCGTTAGTGTTATTTCGATGTTCATTATCATCAGCTTCCTAAGCTGTAAGAGTCTGATGAAACATATGCACAACTCATCTATCATTAATTCCTCAACTGTTTAATGTCATATTTAGTCTTACAGAGTTAATTTGACAATGCATTTGCGGCTTGAATACACTGTCCAGACAATATCAACAAACACCATTCGAAACATTTGTTATGGATGTAAATCAATTGAAGAGATTTCCGTTGTTAACAATATCAATTAAAGTACCCACGCACACAGTTCAACTTTGTCTCGATAGCATGCAACTGTTCGATGTCCTTCATTATTCACAAAAGCCTCGAATAGGTTGGTGATTCAATCTTTGACATTAAAAGACGTTGTTAAGCTGCCTGGTTTCTGGCCTCCGTTGGTTAACCCGTTTTAACCTGAAGTGTGGTATGTTATTGGCTAGCACGATGAAATCGACATTCGTCTGAACAAGTAAAAGCAAACACAAACACACTTCATCTCACTGCACCATCCGAGACAGTTCACTGATGAATTATAAGTCCCGTGACTCATTGCTGAATCACTGGATGGTCACGGTCCACAATCAACTGATGACACAGCAATGATATACATTTTTCAAACATGGTTTGCCTTCAGGATATATGAAAGTCCCTTCGAAAGATAATCGAGATTGGGAATTCCCTAATGTTGACGCTTTGTATTTTAACTCCAAAGCTCTCCATGACAAGAGTAGAGAACATGACTGTTGGTTGAAATATAAAATACCGGTCCCCAAAATTCGATTGAATTAGCGGCAGTGATTGTTGGTGTCTATATACAATTGTTTACTTTGGTTTGGTCTCTTAGACATTACGATGCACATATTACAATGTGTGTTCAATTACGGTCCAATTCCAGGACTCGGAACATTCAGGGTTTGACTGAGTGAGTTTGTTTTTACACCGCTTTAAATTTAAGCTGGTAACTGACTCAGGATTAGTGTCAGAAATAGCATGTGTTCCGGGACAAAGTTCACTAGACGTACACCATTAGGTTGTCCTACACCTACCCTCTGTTTCACCATCACGGTACATCGAGAAAGACACCTGTACTTCAGAAGTGAAGATAAATAAGATTTGGTTTAAAGTGACATTGTCTCTATGGCACCCCTCTTTAAGTCGAGGGCCACCTCCACCGAAAGTGGCCTGTCTTCTGCTTCAGTTGTGTTAGATTCTATTCTACTTCCAGCTGCAAGTAAATAGAAGTTCTTTATCTTGTTCTCGATCTTGAACGCTTGTTGAATGTTTTCGTTTTGACGCCTTGGAGTGCTGCTGGAACGTCTGGATAAAAAGAACGTTGGATCCTAATTGAGTATCTACTCATACAGGCATTTTAAGTCGGTAACACATCTTAAATAGGAACGTCGGAAAGTTACATGCTATTCTAATGGTATGTTCCCTTGAGTATTTTTAGTTCGACACGTGAGTGAAGTTTCAAATAATTACCCTGAATAAAGGTAAAGAAGCATAATTAATTACTGCTAAAACTTAGAATTGTTTATATATTTCCAATATCATAACACATCCTTCATTGTCACGGGGCCAGGACAACAGGATTCTTTATTGAACAAGTGATTAATTCTTAGGACAGTAGTTGAGTATCTTTGTTGAACATCGGACTCTTGGCAATACAGTGGCTTCATATTAGGGTATTCAGTCATGGACTCCGACATCAATTTCCACGTGTCTGTTTATTTCCGACATTCAATCAATCTTCGTGTAGAAGAGGTTGTAAAGGGTCATAATCAAATCAGATTATGACCCAATAGCAAAGGCTACACACATTTTCTCCCACGAGAAGTGACAAGTGAATGGTTCTACGCCGCTTTTAGCAATATTCCAGCAATATCACGGTGGGGGACACCAGAAATGGGCTTCACACATTGTACCCATGTGGGGAATCGAACCCGGGTCTTCGGCGCGACGAGCGAACGCTTTAACCACTAGGCTACCCCACCGCCCCATTTTCCCGCACGCCTTTTCTCAACAGTGCAGTTTGTTTCAAAGTCAGCAGTCTCTGGAGACACTTGTTTTTTTTCAAATTTGTATTGGGTTCTTTGTTTTGTATGTTTTTTAAAAAGAAAATAATTTAATTGTTCGTTTTGTTGGCTCTTTGGTTGTTTTTCAGGCGTTGTTTACGGATCTGCCATTTGCTGTTCGGAGTTTGGCTCCCTAAGTGAGTGAGTGAGTGAGTTAATGTTTAACGTCACATCGGCAATATTTCAGCCATATCTTGACGAGAACATTTGATATTGAAATGAAATATATGTATATTATAAAAAACCTGCCGACGAAGGACAGTAAACAGACTAGAGAATCACAGATATAAATATAAAACTAGCGAGCAAAGTTAAAATATTCCAATCAAAGAAGACAATACAATATAAAATACGGGCTATAGATCGCCAACAACGGAAGGTAGATCACCATACTAGGGCCCATGGGGACTTACATTACTTGTGCTACCTGCATGGACCCTAGCTGGATTTACACCATCCCTTCAGCCATTGGCGTTGATGCTGAGATTCAGCCATACATTAAAAACACAAAAACACTACGATTAAAAACCTGGTACACTTAAATTGACTTGAAATGTTTTGGGACTAACGTACCCTCTCAGGAGGACAATAATTTTACGCTACTTCAACCCCCTTTGAGGGTACAGCCACTAACAATCTCAGTTACTAATTCAAACGACCAATAATAAAATATATATATTTACAAATCAGTTAACTAATCTAATTCTTTTAAAAATGCAATAATTAAATGAGAACTGACATTATTAAAAAGATCCTTCATAGCTTTTACTTTGAAATAGTTATCCCTTGTGATGGAATATTGGTTCCCTAAGTACGCAGGAAACCTGTAGTACAACATGATTCTTTACTGAACAGGTGATTAATACTTCTGACAGTAGTTGAGTATCTTTGTTGAACATCGGACTCTTGGCAAAACAGTGGCTTCATATTAGGGTATTCAGTCATGGACTCCGACATCAATTTCCACGTGTCTGTTTATTTCCGACATTCAATCAATCTTCGTGTAGAAGAGGTTGTAAAGGGTCATAATCAAATCAGATTATGACCCAATAGCAAAGGCTACACACATTTTCTCCCACGAGAAGTGACAAGTGAGTATGGTTCTACGGCGCTTTTAGCAATATTCCAGCAATATCACGGTGGGGGACACCAGAAATGGGCTTCACACATTGTACCCATGTGGGGAATCGAACCCGGGTCTTCGGCGCGACGAGCGAACGCTTTAACCACTAGGCTACCCCACCGCCCCATTTTCCCGCACGCCTTTTCTCAACAATGCAGTTTGTTTCAAAGTCAGCAGTCTCTGGAGACACTTGTTTTTGTCAAATTTGTATTGGGTTCTTTGTTTTGTATGTTTTTTAAAAAGAAAATAATTTAATTGTTCGTTTTGTTTTGTTGCTCTTTGGTTGTTTTTCAGGCGTTGTTTACGGATCTGCCATTTGCTGTTCAGAGTTTGGCTCCCTAGGCACGCAGGAAACCTGTAGTACAACAGGATTCTTTACTGAACAAGCGATTAATACTTCTGACAGTAATTGAATATCTGTGTTGAACATGGGGCATTTGGCAATACCGTGACATCATATTGAAGTATTCAGTCGTGGACTGCGTAATCACTGTACATTTTTCTGTTTATTTACGACATTCAATCAATTGGCGGTTGGAAAAGGTCATAATGTAATTTGATTGTAAATAGTAAAGGCTTCACAAATTTTCCCTCACGAATTTTGTCAGCGATGCAGTCTGTTTCAAAGTCATCAGTCTCTTGAGACACTCGACTTTTTAAAATTGTACTTGGTTCTTTTTGTTTTGTATGGTTTTGGGTTGTTTTTCAGGTGTTGTGTATGGAGCTGCCATTTGCTGTTCCCTAGTTTGGTTCCCTAGGCACGCAGGAAATCTGTGGTCATAGGTTCGAATCTCTGTTTACATGCTTAATGTTTATGTTTTGTCAACACTATACAGATGCTCGTGGGTTCCACCAAATTGGTACCCATCTGACTTATTCATTACTTTGGGCTTTCCTCCCGCATTAAGCCTTGACCAAGGGACATCCACAGTCAGACAATGTACGATCACTACATTTGATGTTGTTTTCTAATATGCAAAATCGCTTTGCAGTCTTAGGAGACTCTGGGATGTCTAACAATGCATCATGCAACATGATGTTTGAAGATGCGGCTGACTCGTCAAATGACTTTTTCCACCTCTGGAGAATTCTCCTGCAGGCGGTAAGGTTTTACATTTTCTCTGTCCGAGTTCAAGGGCTCCTCATGTATTGGACAAAACAGGGGACACAAAAACTATGGAGGAGACGACTCAGACTCGTTATTGTGTCTGCACATTACAATGTAATTATTTGGACCATACACATATATAACATACTAATAGCAATAACATATGAGAAAACATATCCCAAGATAACAACGTAATTTAATAACACAGACCACTGATACAGACACAGCAGGCGTTCTTATAAAAGCTGGGCAAACCTGATGTCATGCGTAGAACAGCTGGAATGTATTTTAATTGTTGAACTCACTTAGGCTGGCTCAGTTTTTAGTTACAAAACGACATAAGCTGACATCGTAAATCCTCAGTGTACCTGATCCCCATCGGGTTAAGTGTAAATTAATTTGCGAATACATAGTAGTGCATAATTTCGAAGCTATTCATTTCGGAAACGTTCAGAGAAACATATGATGATGTAGGATAATGTTTGTGAGATCGATGAGCATGGGAACAGTGCATTAACTTTGCTCATAGCCCGGGCGTATGCCGGAAAACTGTAGCAGATAATGAACTAAGTATTGTATAGATAGCTTACATATATATTAAATACGTTGTGGTTACAATATTTCAGCATGTGTTTATTTTCGTAATGGGCAAAACTGACACGTCGTGTTTGATAATGACGGCAGCTCCAGTCCTTGAAAAATTTCTGCAGCTTGTTAAACATAACCAAATGGAATGAGAAAACGAAAGCTTGGAGTTCTTATTATCACTGGCGGGTATTGATATAAATGGAAATCTGAACCATCCTAAGATCATGTCATGGAATGAATTTATGATAAAACCCGGAATCAATTTAAAAAAAGGAAGGAAAACAATTACGACCATGATGCGATGTACGGATTAAACGGGAATTACAAGACCGATTCACAACAGTTCATTGGATGCCGGGTGTAAGTTTCGGGTTTTTTCTGACGTTATGAAATCCCTACTGAGGGAAATATTGAATGAATATTTTACAGTAAAATCAGTTCGTTGTTTCATTTAGACAGTGAAATTGACGGGCATTTTACGACCTCGATGTGAGTCAGAAAGCAGTCAAGCAGATATCCCGTTGGCATCGACAACACCATAAATCTGCATACATGAAGTAACCATCACTTGAACTGTAAACTGGAGCATTGACAGCGGTGTAAAATGGGTGGATTCATGTCATGTAACTCTCTAACGACATTGATCACTCTTCCTTTGTGGAACATCATGGTTATCTTCACATTTTGGAGAGACCTGCACTTGAAATCAATGATCATCCACAATAACTTTTAAATCTGGTGTGAACTGTGTCGTCTTTGTTATTCTACCCCGAACTCCACTGGAGACACTTATTGTGGTCCATGCTGAAATAACTGTGTGTCATGCAGGTGTCAAAGCTGCACAGAACAGTTTGTAATTCAATGAAAGAGGGATGCTTTGTGACCATGTATGAATCGGTGGTTATTTGTGTACACTGTTGACTATCATGTTTGTTAAACGTTTCACATTGTAAGCCCCGAGCACTTTGTTCCAAGCCAGATGTATTTCATTAAGCATTTATTTGCCACTGTATTTAAACATTTTCCATCAAATGTTGCACCATTAATATATCCAAACACCTAACATATATAATAGGTACTTAATCATTGATAGAGGATCAAAGAAAGATATTACAGCCCAGTGCTATTAAAAGCAACAGTAATGCATGGGTGAAAATAATTTGTACGCCATATATACGCCTTTCTATCCCAGAAATTTAGATTAACAGTTCAATGATTGAGACTAACCAGACTCAATAATCTCTTGAAACAGATTTCAACTGGCGTAAATAGTGATGACCATTGTAAATCGGATCGCCGAAAATGAATAATGTCACATGAAGTGTCCAAACCTATACAAACCCATATGTGCCTGATCAATTTCTCGAAACTGCATTACCTTTCGGAGAAGACACATTTCTTGGAATCTCAGCAACCTCGTGATAAATGTGATCCTTATAACGGATTCGCCCACAATATCATCATATAATATCATTATATTTTTCGTGCTTGTCATACAAACTGGTATTATTTCAATTTGTAAATAGGAATAATACCTTATACGAAATAAATTCATAGATTGATTCACATATGAATCACGCACCGTAAGCATGAAATACATATTGACATCTTAGAAACGTCAACCACCGAAACATTTAAAATATTCAATGAACCAGATGAAAATAAATCGTATATTTATTGACGAATTCATGGACAGCAGCAGCATATAACAGCAGGAAGTCACAATTTCCAAACTTTAAACTTGCAGTTGATGGAGAATTTGACATGCTTGAAGCACTAGTTACATCTACAACTCACATAATACGTGTTGCCTTCACACATAACAACATCATTGCTTTTGGTAACGATTACTATAGCATCCGTGCAACGTGTTCCACACATGCTGTAGTGCTGTAATGACTTCATGCTCAAGTGGAGAAACATGCCCAAGTGCCGTCGCCTCATTAGGCACTCAAAATAGACACAATAATTAGAGGAGGAAAAGTAAAGAACCATGTATTGAGGTATTTGGCTTATCATTGACAATTAGGATTTCATTAATTTGGACGAATCATTGATTGAACACCTTGTCTCTGTCGCTGTTCTTTCAGTTGATGTGTTTGTTGATGTATATTTAGCATGGCTAACACACAACCGTTGAGTATCTTGCATTGAGAGGGTTATGGATTTGGCGTTAAGTCGTCACATACATGTGAGATGTTCAGGCGTTGACTGTGGTTCCATATCATAGTGGGCTCTATAGACACAACACAATTACAATGTATAATAATAGTATTGTACGTTGTCAGTACAGATGTACTTTGGGAAGGAAAAACCAAATGGGGATTTTAGCTTGAAGTGGAAATTTCTTAACATAATTGTAAGGGTTTTGCCGCTTTATTTACACGACAAACCCATAAATACTTGTCAGTTAACTTCGACACCTGGAACACTTCTAGTGTACTTCAAAGAGGAAATAAGTCATGGTCTGTGCTTAAGTCAGTCATGAAAACCGGTGATCGACAGTATGATCATAACCAATCATGACGCAGTTATCGGTTGTAGTCACACTATGCCTGTTATGTAGAGTCGGTGGTTTCCATGGTTTAATTTCATGGGGTGGTTAAGGTGTTTGCTGATCACAGTACGGGTTCGATTCCTTTACACAGGAAACCCAGTTCTGATGAGTTGTTGATAAAACTGAGCAAAACCGTTCTTCTGTAAAACATAGTGTGACGGTCAGACCACTGACCACTAAGCATGAAGCATATTAAACAGCACTTAGCCACTCTGGGTATACTATCACATGCAAACATATAAAGTCCAAGCTGTTTGATGTTTGTTTGTTTGTTCGTTTAACGCCGCACTCGGCAGTGTTTTAGTTATATGACGTCGGTCTGTCAATAATCGAGTCTGTCCAAATCAATTCAGTGATGATGACAAGTACATCCAACTTTGAAGTTAGGACACGATGACATGCATAGGCAAGCCTAACCACATACAATACCGTTTGCCACCAACCTCTTATGACAAGAATGGGCTGCTAAAGATAGCCAAGTCAAAGCATCATGTCAAAGAGACCCGATGAGGAAAAACCCATAGCGGCGGCACTTACTACCAGCAACGTGATGCTGTGGATGCAACATAATAGCTTACGTCCTCGGGGGAACTGTATGTTCAGAGTTTGGTAATGTCTTCTTCCCAAGGGCTTTGGGAACGCATAGCCAAAATGTCACAGCAACAACATATTACATATTATGTGCAGCCAACAAACGGTCGATCATCCAATTCCCCATATACACCATCCAGATCCCACAGCCTTTCAATATTACAGCACACATATCGACCATTACGTCATATTCTGCACCAAGAGGTAAGAGAATCATTCAATGCCCCAGCTATAAATGCTGATATGTATCTGATAATGTTTCCCAAATCGAATTATCCTTTAGGCAGTGTCTCATTTCTGAGCATCACGCAGGAACTTTCGTAGCCTGTTTCAGTATCCACCATTGACAGTCCGTTAAAAAGTGAAACATCTCTCACTGATGACTGACTGATTGCTAGAGGGGAGTTCACCTCGTCCCCAACAATTGGTACGCATTAGTCGTCAACATGAATGGATAACTATGTGTACTTCAAACAATGAATTATGATTGTTATTTTTTTACGAATATCCTAACGCGTATTGCTGATCCTGTAAAAGGATGACTCTGTATTAGTTCTGATTTTTGTGATGGGTCAATCGTATTGCCTGCCTGACTGACTGGTGGAGAGCGCTTAATTCCATCATTTTGAAACAAACCATAGTTTCCAAATCAAAGATTTCCTAAAAGAGAGCATGAAAAAAACGAAGCATAGAACATCCGTGTAACCAATGTAGATTTATGGTAATGACTGTCAAGTTCTGGGAACACTATTTATAAACTTAATTATTCGCTTTAGTGTTTCCCTTTAGCCCGCATACAGTTTCAGTGAAATGTGTCCACGTTTTGTGTCAGAGCGCATCAAGTTAAACCTTTATATGATCCTAAAACGCCAATACCTCTGATGTCGTCATGGCAAAACAGGTACATTGACGGTTAGCGTTCTCACCACCATCTCCAAGAACTCAATGTCTGGAGTAAGAGGACACATGTCCAATTAATATCGTTCATGAGGTCTCCCATGAATATCTGGCCATTTCCAGGTTCTTGTCTCATCTCAAGATGGCATAAGATGGGAAACGACACGGGATTAGTGTCAGGTTTATGAAGACTGAGGACGCCCGGTAGTTCAGGGACACAGTTCAGAATTCCAGCAGAGAAAATGAGTCATATATATTTGCTTTAAAGCGACACTGTTGGTTGTCTTCTGTGCGTCTGTTACACTCTGTCCTACTACATCGACTACTAAAGGAGCTACGTTAAGATTGTTAGAACGCTAATTGTTAACCCCCAAATCCTCTCCAGCGTTAGCAAGCAATATATATATATCTTCTCAGCATTGCTGTTATTGAATAAACAAGATTCATATCATTGCATCATCCCTCGATTGTTGGTCTGTCACTGTTTGATTGTTAATTGCTGACAAGCCGCCGTTATATGGTACTAGTACTGCTGTTTGGCGTCAGGCTACAATTAAGCAGTTATTTTCTTAGCAAACTGTCCCCGTGGCGGGTGCTACGGGAAAAATAGGACACTCTTACCCTTTACATCAGTGATTTTCACAGCTTCTTCAGGCCAATAGAATATATTTCGGCAGATAACAGAGACTCATTATTCTCTGACTTTGACACTTTATACTACCACATGTCTATTTATGTAGGCAACCCAAGCAATCAGTCGCCGTGCAGTGGGTTGAGTCATAATCAAATTTCTCCAGTTTAGGTAACATGAAGCAGACCTCACGCTTCGGCTCAACAAATCAACCTACGGCGGCGGAATCTGCTTCTGGTTCTGTTAGTGGGCATGGTGTACTGTAATATGACAACTCCTGCACCACCGTATGTCAAAAGGACAATTCTTCGGGTTCATCACACATACAGACAGCGTCTTATTTCTGTTCGATCTTGTTTTCCGTTCGATGAACTGATTTTGTTCGGAGTAACGTCATTGCCATCCTGAAATAGGTTTACTCTTTCCACTTTGTTTTGAACTTTTCCAATTCCTGTTATTGAATCTTAGGAAGCTGTGGAAAGTCCAACGTGAATACTCACCGGTTGAAGATATCACTGTTTAATAATTTTACAATGTTATTACATATTTTTGTGTAATAACATCGCGTGATGCCGTACGCATGACGTCAAAGTGGTTTACAGTTATGACGTTACAATGCTAATACCTCTGTCACAATAGTATTAGACCTTGCTTGACTCGCGGAAAGCTGAGAGTCATCACATTCGTTGAATTTTTAGGAAAAAGGTACTTTGCTCGATATTTTATGCTAATGTTGGGTGAGTAATAATTAAAGTACTATACAAGTTTATGAAACTCGTTAATGGTACTGGTATGTAACTAGATACCAAACCATTCACTCTTTTCATAATTATGGTATTACACGGGACATCGTTTAGTATTCTGTATATATATTATAAAAGATTTCGTTTGACGAATGTGGCTAAATATACGTGAAACGAGTTTTTACCCCACTGAGAATTTAACCTATTGGCGGTGACGTTTCAGATTTTTCTCAGTCTTAAGATTGAGCTCCCCACGAAAATGATAAAATACAGAAAACATCAATTGTGCATGAAATGAGACACCCTGGACACGTTACAAGTCCATTAAAAGATTTGAAGTAATTTTCCACACCACATACCCCTTGCTTGCTTAAAGAGATCACATATTATAATATATATATGCGCGATAACCATGTAATCACTATCGCAGATAGTGCTGATACAAAGGTGCTCTGATAAAAGATGGCATAGAATGCCCTCATGCACAGCAACCAGTGAATATTCCATAAACATGAACGCTTACTTTTATGACATTTCATTGTCATGGCGTTTCTTTTGCTGTTCAGAATATTAGCATATGTACCGTAAGAAAGAAAAGTAAGAAAAAGTGATTACCATTACAGACACGTACAAAAACGGTGTAGATCTTCTGATAAATGCTGACGACAAATTACATCATACACCTTGTAGCCATTAAATACGCATTTATCTGTCAGTATTGGGTTATTAGGGCATAACAAATCATGTAACATATACGTTTGTATTTGGTATAATTATTTCGAATCTGCGATACTCAAAACTATAGGAAACCTAGTATAATAATCGTGCATTTAAATTTCAAAATTATTAAGTTTCTAATGAATGTTTTCCTTCCATTTTAATCAACAAAAGGTATAACTAACAAATACAGTTTCGACAGTCCATGCAAGTAAGGATATATGTTCAATTTGAACACTACTTCTATAAGCCAGCGTGAAGTAAAATACTAGTACTAACAATTATTACCGTTAGAACACTATGGATATAACACAATGCAACTATGCTGTATCATATTATCTCGGCATAGTTGTTCCATGCCCCTGTCACCCTTTCACAGCTTACTCCAGCTCACCACAGGATCTGATTTGCTCTGTTGTGGACGTCAACACACTTCAAACTCGTCAATCTCGAAAGCAACTTACAGGGAAAAAACATGCTTATGTTAAGACTCGGCAAGACAAGGCAAGATGAAACGAAGCACAACTGACTGAAAGACGTAAGTCATCTACAGCAGCTTCAGATAAAAGGGAAACATAATGAGCTGATGGAAACGCCCAGTTTATCAGTTACCGGACACAAGAGGTTACCGACGTAGTGGATGATCCATTTGGATCCACTTGAGAGCACTCATCAGCAATGGTTTAACATTCTGAAACTTTTAACAACCGATTTCCAGATTCATCTCTCTTAAATTTCCATGTGTGGTGTTACAATGTTCAGATGAGTGTTTATTTTTGTAATAGGGAACAACAAATGTTCATTGCCACAGGGGATGACGACTGCAAACTGTTTATTATTCTACGGATATCCTTCCCAAAGCTGTCTGCTGAAAACTTAATTCGCTGGTTTATCTATACACAAGTACTTCAACATGGCTTCATCGTGCGAAAAACAACAACTACACTTCAGGTTGTTGTGTACAGCTTTCGCGTCGTTCAGAAACCTAAAGCATGCCACTGATGAATATTAAATATAAGTTGATGGTGAAAATAGAGAGCAATGCGATGAAGTAAGTATAACAATGATGTTCCTTATGCTGTGTGTATTTCATGGCAAATGGACGGAAGTTTCTTTAACCTGACAGTCTATGTGAGCTGCATCATTGGTTTCATGTGTGTTGTTATTTAATCAACCCCTTAGGAATATGATAACGTAATGGATGTGTTTCTGTCCACTAGTTTTGTTGTTCGTTAGGTATTGCGACGTTATTTGAAAGCTCCAGGGTGTGCAATTGAGTAAGCGGACAGAGAAGTCGTGGCGCCTACAATCATGGGCTAGGGGAATTAACATTGGCTTTAAACTGAGAGCTTTGGATGTCGTGGATCGAGGTGGTGTACCCTTGTCAAAATGTTTAGCAAACTGCGCATTTCAACTGAAAATCTTCCAGCACAAACAGACAGTTAAATAGTATGGCTGCAAAAACATGCATAGTTGTACTGACATTCATCATTCCCTCATTAATTAGTATGTCAAAATGAGGTATGGAATAAAATAGATAAACGCACCATGTAGAGAGGTATACATCTGAACTGGCCGCCATCGATCTTTATAAACCTGATACTAATCTCGTGTCAGTTACCATCTTTCGAAGGGACTTGGACATGGGAATAGCAAGTCAGTCCCCTGTGATCCAGCGACTGATCCCGGACTGATTCCACTTTAAATGTATGAATAATATTAGATTAAAAAAATATAGTTTAAGGCTATTATTCGTGCACAGTACGAGATTGATATAATAACACGGTATTGCCCTCATTGGGTTCATTTTGGGCTACATACATGTTTCCGGACTATCTTGCTAAACAAATCAATCTATACTGAACAGAGAAGTTAATCTTGTATGCGTGTAGCCAATATTCTGTTCATATATCAGATGAATGAAACAGTATGTCTCAAACGCGCAATGCTGCCTGATGCAGCATCGAGTTCACCGAAGCCTTTCCAACCTCGACATACCATTCATTCTATCTATGTCCACCAGTTGCAGTAAGTCATCATTCAATGCACATTTTAAGAGACGTTAACATATGTCCATGGTCACTTAGTATTTCTTCTGGGGCGTTGGGGCATCCTTGTTGTTAAGGCGTTTGCTCGTCACGCCAAAGAGCCGGGTTTGATTCCCCCACATGGGCACAATGTGTGAAGCCCATTTCTGGTGTCCTCCGCCGTGATATTGCTGGAATATTGCTAAAAGCGGCCAAAAACTAAACTCACTCACTCACTAGTATTTCTTCTTCACAGACTCCCAGTCATTATAAATAGTCTTTCGTGGGAACTAAATTCTGGATAATTTACATTATGGGCGTACACAGTTGTGTTAGTTTATATTTTATGATGGATATCATGCATTTCCCCAATTAAATTGATGCAATGCTTATGTTTCTCATATAATATTGACCTAAATGTCCCGGACTAGGTAGATATTGGGCATCAGACGTCAGAGCAAATGAAATTCGCCCCGTTCAACAGCTACAGGGCTACAAGGAGGTATCTATTGGATTTATTGCTGACATTTCCCTTTGAAACAGTTTTTCAAATTTGACTTCAGCGCCCAATTACTTTTGGAACGAATGAGATACTTTTAAAATATCTTTGAAAAATGTGATAGCTTAATCATGGTGTCGTACTTCCGTTTGATGATGCGCAGAGTGTTGGAACTGTCTGTATTGTATAGCCCTTCAAGAAGATATTGCAACTGTTTGGTATCGATGTGAAGTGTTCCTGGAATTTTCCCATTTTCATGTTTTTATTCCCAGAATTATGTTTACAGACTTTACCTTTACATTAGCCTTATCTTTGTTTGTTGTCTGGGATGTGTACTTTCGCGAACATCTGACTGACTGACTGAGTTTGGTTTTACGCCGCTTTTAGCAATATTCCAGCAATATCACGGCGGGGAACACCAGAAATGGGCTTAACACATTGTGCCCATGTGGGGAATCGAACCCGGGTCTTCGGCGTGACGAGCCAACGCTTTAACCACTAGGCTACCCCACCGCCCCCCCCGCGAACATCTACTTAACTGTTGCCCTGCCGTATTTGGTGTGGATTTTCCCATCCCCCGATCGAAATTTCATTCCAGCGTGAAATTATATATACAATTATATATATATACTTTCTGCGCCGCTGTAGTAATTTAGGCCCCTATGTGATACAAGTATACTCCTTCCCCAGGTGAGATTGATCTTTCTTCATCTACATGTATATAAAAATAACTCGATCTACGCCCTTAATTATTTTAAAGACTATAACCAAGCGATATAAATTTTACAATTTCATAAAACGTTTACACAATGAATGAAAATTAGTCTATCGTTTTTTTATCTCGTTATTCTTCTGCCCGCCGGCACGTGGAGATGAGGAACACGTGAAAAATACGGATGGTTTTAGGTATGTGAGTATGATTGTACACCTCTTCAAACAATATTGTGTCAAGGAAAAACAATTCATTCATTAAAGGAGTATGTTTCATATTTTGGATCTGGCAGCTCATGGAAAATTCAAATGCTTGTGCTTTCCGAAATTCATGCAGCTGGTCATATCTAGGATCTCAGGTCAGTTGTCCATTGCTGACAATAACAAACTTCGTCAGGTATTCAGACAGCCCCCAAAAAAAAAAACCCATCGAGAACTGCCTGCTAGAACTTGTGAACACTACTTTAATGATTTCTGTGGCATATCTTTCGGGGTGACTCGTGATGTTGTTACTGGTTGTTTCCCAGACAACTATCTTACATGACTTGGACTCGATCAGAGAACTCATTGGCAGAGAAAACACAATAAATCTGTTTGGCGGGGATAACCAACTGACAGATTGTAGCATTTGTGAGTGAGTTGGAGCTGTATCGAGTGCGCGTTTCCAAGTCAGCTGGTTCGATATATTCCGGCAAGTTATTTTTTCATTTGTGCCAGACTCGTTAGTGTTATTTCGATGTTCATTATCATCAGCTTCCTAAGCTGTAAGAGTCTGATGAAACATATGCACAACTCATCTATCATTCATTCCTCAACTGTTTAATGTCATATTTAGTCTTACAGAGTTAATTTGACAATGCATTTGCGGCTTAAATACACTGTCCAGACAATATCAACAAACACCATTCGAAACATTTGAAATGGATGTAAATCAATTGAAGAGATTTCCGTTGTTAACAATATCAATTAAAGTACCCACGCACACAGTTCAACTTTGTCTCACATCGCATGCAACTGTTAGATGTCCTTCATTATTCACAAAAGCCTCGAATAGGCTGGTGATTCAATCTTTGACATTAAAAGACGTTGTTAAGCTGCCTGGTTTCTGGCCTGGTTTCTGGTTGACTGTTGGTTGAAATATAAAATACCGGTCGCCAAAATTCGATTTAATTAGCGGCAGTGATTGTTGGTGTCTATATACAATTGTTTACTTTGGTTTGGTCTCTTAGACATTACGATGCACATATTACAATGAGTGTCCAATTACGGTCCAATTCCAGGACTCGGAACTTTCAGGGTTGGACTGAGTGAGTTTGTTTTTACACCGCTTTAAATTTAAGCTGGTAACTGACACAGAATTAGTGTCAGAAATAGCATGTGTTCCGGGACAAAGTTCACTAGACGTACGCCATTAGGTTGTAAGTGATACTACACCCTACACCTACCCTCTGTTTCACCGTCACGGTACATCGAGAAAGACACCTGTACTTCAGAAGAGAAGATAAATTAGATTTGGTTTAAAGTGACATTGTCTCTATGGCACCCCTCTTTAAGTCGAGGGCCACCTCCACCGAAATTGGCCTGTCTTCTGCGTCAGTTGTGTTAGATTCTATTCTACTTCCAGCTGCAAGTAAATAGAAGTTCTTTATCTTGTTCTCGACCTTGAACGCTTGTTGAATGTTTTTGTTTTGACGTCTTTGGGTGCTGCTGGAACGTCTGGATAAAAAGAACGTTGGATCCTAATTGAGTATCTACTCATACAGGCATTTTAAGTAGGTAACACATCTTAAATAGGAACGTCGGAAAGTTACATGCTATTCTAATGGTATGTTCCCTTGAGTATTTTTAGTTCGACACGTGAGTGAAGTTTCAAATAATTACCCTGAAGAAAGGTAAAGAAGCATAATTAATTACTGCTAAAACTTAGAATTGTTTATATATTTCCAATATCATAGCACATCCTTCATTGTCACGGGGCCAGGACAACAGGATTCTTTATTGAACAAGTGATTAATTCTTAGGACAGTAGTTGAGTATCTTTGTTGAACATCGGACTCTTGGCAATACAGTGGCTTCATATTAGGGTATTCAGTCATGGACTCCGACATCAATTTCCACGTGTCTGTTTATTTCCGACATTCAATCAATCTTCGTGTAGAAGAGGTTGTAAAGGGTCATAATCAAATCAGATTATGACCCAATAGCAAAGGCTACACGCATTTTCTCCCACGAGAAGTGACAAGTGAATGGTTCTACGCCGCTTTTAGCAATATTCCAGCAATATCACGGTGGGGGACACCAGAAATGGGCTTCACACATTGTACCCATGTGGGGAATCGAACCTGGGTCTTCGGCGCGACGAGCGAACGCTTTAACCACTAGGCTACCCCTCCGCCCCATTTTCCCGCACGCCTTTTCTCAACAATGCAGTTTGTTTCAAAGTCAGCAGTCTCTGGAGACACTTGATTTTTTTCAAATTTGTATAGGGTTCTTTGTTTTGTATGTTTTTTAAAAAGAAAATAGTTTAATTGTTCGTTTTGTTTTGTTGGCTCTTTGGTTGTTTTTCAGGCGTTGTTTACGGATCTGCCATTTGCTGTTCAGAGTTTGGCTCCCTAAGCACACAGGAAACCTGTAGTACAACAGGATTCTTTACTGAACAAGCGATTAATACTTCTGACAGTAATTGAATATCTGTGTTGAACATAGGGCATTTGGCAATACCGTGACATCATATTGAAGTATTCAGTCGTGGACTGCGTAATCACTGTACATTTTTCTGTTTATTTACGACATTCAATCAATTGGCGGTTGGGAAAGGTCATAATGTAATTTGATTGTAAATAGTAAAGGCTTCACAAATTTTCCCTCACGAATTTTGTCAGCAATGCAGTCTGTTTCAAAGTCATCAGTCTCTTGAGACACTCGACTTTTTAAAATTGTACTTGGTTCTTTGTTTTGTATGGTTTTGGGGTTGTTTTTCAGGTGTTGTGTATGGAGCTGCCATTTGCTGTTCCCTAGTTTGGTTCCCTAGGCACGCAGGAAATCTGTGGTCATAGGTTCGAATCTCTGTTTGCATGCTTAATGTTTATGTTTTGTCAACACTATACAGATGCTCGTGGGTGCCACCAAATTGGTAGCCATCTGACTTATTCATTACTTTGGGCTTTCCTCCCGCATTAAGCCTTGACCAAGGGACATCCACAGTCAGACAATGTACGATCACTACATTTGATGTTGTTTTCTAATATGCGAAATCGCTTTGCAGTCTTAGGAGACTCTGGGATGTCTAACAATGCATCATGCAACATGATGTTTGAAGATGCGGCTGACTCGTCAAATGACTTTTTCCACCTCTGGAGAATTTCTCCTGCAGGCGGTAAGGTTTTTACATTTTCTCTGTCCGAGTTCAAGGGCTCCTCATGTATTGGACAAAACAGGGGACACAAAAACTATGGAGGAGACGAGACTCACTGGACTCGTTATTGTGTCTGCACATTACAATGTAATTATTTGGACCATACACATATATAACATACTAATAGCAATAACATATGAGAAAACATATCCCAAGATAACAACGTAATTTAATAACACAGACCACTGATACAGACACAGCAGGCGTTCTTATAAAAGCTGGGCAAACCTGATGTCATGCGTAGAACAGCTGGAATGTATTTTAATTGTTGAACTCACTTAGGCTGGCTCAGTTTTTAGTTACAAAACGACATAAGCTGACATCGTAAATCCTCAGTGTACCTGATCCCCATGGGGTTAACTGTAAATTAAATTGCGAATACATAGTAGTGCATAATTTCGAAGCTATTCATTTCGGAATGGTTCAGAGAAACATATGATGATGTAGGATAATGTTTGTGAGATCGATGAGCATGGGAACAGTGCATTAACTTTGCTCATAGCCCGGGCGTATGTCGGAAAACTGTAGCAGATAATGAACTAAGTATTGTATAGATAGCTTACATATATATTAAATACGTTACAATATTTCAGCATTGTGATTTTCGTAATTGGGCAAAACTGACACGTCGTGTTTGATAATGACAGCAGCTCCAGTCCTTGGAAAATTTTCTGCAGCTTGTTAAACATAACCAAATGAAATGAGAAAACGAAAGCTTGGAGTTCTTATTATCACTGGCGGGTATTGATATGAATGGAAATCTGAACCATCCTAAGATCATGTCATGGAATGAATTTATGATAAAACCCGGAATCAATTTAAAGAAAGGAATGAAAACAATTACGACCATGATGCGATGTACTGTTTAAATGGGAATTACAAGACCGATTCACAACAGTTCATTGGATGCCGGGTGTAAGTTTCGTGTTTTTTCTGACGTTATGAAATCCCTAGTGAGGGAAATATTTAATGAATATTTTACAGTAAAATCATTTCGTTGTTTCATTTAGACAGTGAAATTGACGGGCATTTTACGACCTCAATGTGAGTCAGAAGGCAGTCAAGCAGATATCCCGTTGGCATCGACAACACCATAAATCTGCATACATGAAGTAACCATCACATGAACTGTAAACTGGAGCATTGACAGCAGTGTAAAATGGGTGGATTCATGTCATGTAACTCTCTAACGACATTGATCACTCTTCCTTTGTGGAACATCATGGTTATCTTCACATTTTGGAGAGACCTGCACTTGAAATCAATGATCATCCACAATAACTTTTAAATCTGGTGTGAACTGTGTCGTCTTTGTTATTCTACCCCGAACTCCAATGGAGACACTTATTGTGGTCCATGCTGAAATAACTGTGTCATGCAGGTGTCAAAGCTGCACAGAACAGTTTGTAATTCAATGAAAGAGGGATGCTTTGTGACCATGTATTAATCGGTGGTTATTTGTGTACACTGTTGACTATCATGTTTGTTAAACGTTTCACATTGTAAGCCCCGAGCACTTTGTTCCCAGCCAGATGTATTTCATTAATAATTTATTTGCCATTGTATTTAAACATTAAACCCTCATTTTCCATCAAATGTTGCACCATTAATATATCCAAACACCTAACATATATAATAGGTACTTAATCATTGATAGAGGATCAAAGAAAGATATTACAGCCCAGTGCTATTAAAAGCAACAGTAATGCATGGGCGAAAATAATTTGTACGACATATATACGCCTTTCTATCCCAGAAATTTAGAATAACAGTTCAATGATTGAGACTAACCAGACTCAATAATCTCTTGAAACAGATTTCAACTGGCGTAAATAGTGATGACCATTGTAACTCGGATCACCGAAAATGAATAATGACACATTAAGTGTCCAAACCTGTACAAACCCATATGTGCCTGATCAATTTCTCGAAACTGCATTACCTTTCGGAGAAGGCACATTTCTTGGAATCTCAGCAACCTCGTGATAAATGTGATTCTTATAACGGATTCGCCCACAATATTATCATCATATAATATCATTATATTTTTCGTGCTTGTCATACAAACTGGTATTATTTCAATTTGTAAATAGGAATAATACGTTATACGAAATACAGTCATGGATTGATTCACATATCAATCACGCACCGTAAGCATGAAATACATATTGACATCTTAGAAACGTCAACCACCGAAACATTTAAAATATTCAATGAACCAGATGAAAATAAATCGTATATTTATTGACGAATTCATGGAATATAACAGCAGGAAGTCACAATTTCCAAACTTTAAACTTGCAGTTGATGGAGAATTTGACATGCTTGAAGCACTAGTTACATCTACAACTCACATAACACGTGTTGCCTTCACACATAACAACATCGTTGCCTTGGGTAACGATTACTATAGCATCCGTGCAACGTGTTCCACACATGCTGTAGTGCTGTAATGACTTCATGCTCAAGTGGAGAAACATGCCCAAGTGCCGTCGCCTCATTAGGCACTCAAAATAGATAAAATGATTAGAGGAGGAAAAGTAAAGAACCATGTATTGAGGTATTTGGCTTATCATTGACAATTAGGATTTCATTAATTTGGACGAATCATTGATTGAACACCTTGTCTCTGTCGCTGTTTTTTCAGTTGATGTGTTTGTTGATGTATATTTAGCATGGCTAACACACAACCGTTGAGTAACTTGCATTGAGAGGGTTATGGATTTGGCGTAAAGTCGTTACATACATGTGAGGTATTCAGGCGTTGACTGTGGTTCCATATCATAGTGGGCTCTATAGACACAACACAATTACAATGTATAATAATAGTATTGTACGTTGTCAGTACAGATGTACTTTGGGAAGGAAAAACCAAATGGGGATTTTAGCTTGAAGTGGAAATTTCTTAACATAATTGTAAGGCTTTTGCCGCTTTATTTACACGACAAACCCATTAATACTTGTCAGTTAACTTCGACACCTGGAACACTGCCAGTGTACTTTAAAGAGGGAATAAGTCATGGTCTGTGCTTAAGTCAGCCATGGAAAACAGTGATCGACAGTATGAACATAACCAATCATGACGCAGTTATCGGTTGTAGCCACACTATGCCTGTTATGTAGAGTCGGTGGTTTCCATGGTGTAATTTCATGGGGTGGTTAAGGTGTTTGCTGATCACAGTACGGGTTCGATTCCTAACACAGGAAACCCAGTTCTGATGAGTTGTTGATAAAAACTGCGCAAAACCGTTCTTCTGCAAAAAATAGTGTGACGGTCAGACCACTGAGCATTACATGAAGCATATTAAACAGCACTTAGCCCCTCTGGGTATACTATCACATGCAAACATATGTTTAGGAAGTCCAAGCTGTTTGTTTGTTTGTTCGTTTAACACCGCACTCGGCAGTGTTCTAGTTATATGACGTCGGTCTGTCAATAATCGAGTCTGTCCAAATCAATTCAGTGATTGATGACAAGAACATCCATCTTTGAAGTCAAGACACGATGATATGCATAAGCGAGCCTAACCACATACAATACCGTTTGCCACCAACCTCTTATGACAAGAATGGGCTGCTAAAGATAGACAAGTCAAAGCATCATGTCAAAGAGGCCCGCTGAGGAAAACCCCATAGCGGTCGCCTCTTACTACAAGAAACGTGATGCTGTGGATGCAACATAATAGCTTACGTCCTTGGGGGCACTGTATGTTAAGAGTTTGGTAATGTCTTCTTCCCAAGGGCTTTGGGAACACATAGCCAAAGTGTCACAGCAACAACATATTACATATTATGTGCAGCCAACAAACGGTCGATCATCCTATTCCCCATATACACCATCCAGATCTCACAGCCTTTCAATATTACAGCACACATATCGACCATTACGTCATATTCTGCGCCAAGAGGTAAGAGATTCATTCAATGCCCCAGCTATAAATGCTGATATGTATCTGATAATGTTTCCCAAATCGAATTATCCTTTAGTCAGTGTCTCATTTCTGAGCATCATGCAGGAACTTTCGTAGCCTGTTTCAGTATCAGCCATTGACAGTCCGTTAAAAAGTGAAACATCTCTCACTGATGACTAACTGATTGCTAGAGGGGATTTCACCTCGTCCCAAACAATTGGTACGCATTAGTGGTCAACATGAATGGATAACTATGTGTAGTTCAAACAATGAATTATGATTGTTATTTTTTTACGAATATTCTAACGCGTATTACTGATCCTGTAAAAGGATGACTCTGTATTAGTTCTGATTTTTGTGATGGGTCAATCGTATTGCCTGACTGACTGACTGACTTGTGGAGAGCACTTAATTCCATCATTTTGAAACAATCCATAGTTTCCATATCAAAGATTTCCTAAAAGAGCATGAAAAAAACGAAGCATAGAAAATCAGTGTAACCAATGTAGATTTGTGGTAATGACTGTCAAGTTCTGGGAACACTTTTTATAAATTTAATCATTCACTCTAGTGTTTCCCTTTAGCCTGCATACAGTTTCAGTGAAATGTGTCCACGTTGTGTGTCAGAGTGCATTAAGTTAACCCTTTATATAGTCCTAAAACGCCAATACCTCTAATGTCGTCATGGCAAAACAGGTACATTGACGTTTAGCGTTCTCACCACCATTTCCAAGAGCTCAATGTCTGGAGTAAGAGGGCACATGTCAAATTAATATCGTTCATGAGGTCTCCCAGGAATATCTGGCCATTTCCAGGTTCTTGTCTCATCTCAAGATGGCATAAGATGGGAAACGACACGAAATGAGTGTCAGGTGTATGAAGACTGAGGACTCCCGGTAGTTCAGGGACACAGTTCAAAATTCCAGCAGAGGAAATGAGTCATAGATTTGCTTTAAAGCGACACTGTTGGTTGTCTTCTGTGCGTCTGTTACACTCTGTCCTACTACATCGACCACTAAACGAGCTACGTTAAGATTGTTAGAACGCTAGTTGTTAACCCAAAATCCTCTTCAGCGTTAGCAAGCAATAAATATACCAATCTTCTCAGCATTGCTGTTATAAAATATTAAGATTTATACCATTGCATCATCCCACGTTTGTTGGTCTGTCACTGTTTGAATGTTAATTGCTGACAAGCCGCCGTTATATGGTACTAGTACTGCTGTTTGGCGTCAGGCTACAATTAAGCAGTTAGTTTCTTAGCAAACTGTCCCCGTGGCGGGTGCTACGGGGAAAATAGGACACTCTTACCCTTAACATCAGTGATTTTCACAGCTTCTTCAGGCCAATAGAATATATTTCGGCAGATAACAGATTTAGAGTCTCACTATTCTCTGACTTTGACACTTTATACTACCACATGTCTATTTATGTAGGCAACCCAAGCAATCAGTCGCCGTGCAGTGGGTTGAGTCATAATCAAATTTCTCCAGTTTAGGTAACATGAAGCAGACCTCACGCTTCGGCTCATCAAATCAACCTACGGCGGCGGAATCTTCTTCTGGTTCTGTTAGTGTGCATGGTGTACTGTAATATGACAACTCCTGCACCACCGTATGTCAAAAGGACAATTCTTCGGGTTCATCACACATACAGACAGCGTCTAATTTATGTTCAATCATGTTTTCCGTTCGATGAACTGATTTTGTTCGGAGTAACGCTATTGCCTGGAATTAGGTTTACTCTTTCCACTTTGTTTTGCACTTTTCCAATTCCTGTTTTTGAATCTTAGGAAGCTGTGGAAAGTCCAACTTGAATACTCACCGGTTGAAGATATCACTGTTTAATAATTTTACATATTTTTGTGTAATAACATCGCGTGATGCCGTACGCATGACGTCAAAGTGGTTTACAGTTATGACGTCACAATGCTAATACCTGTGTCACAATAGTATTTGACCTTGCTTGACTCGCGGAAAGCTGAGAGTCATCACATTCGTTGAATTCTTAGGAAAAAAGTACTTTGCTCGATATTTTATGCTAATGTTGCTAATACTAAACAAGGTTATGAAACTCGCGAATGGTACTGGTATGTAACTAGATACCAAACCATTCACTCTTTTCATAATTATGGTATTACACTGGACATCGTTAAGTATTCTGTATATATATTATAAAAGATTTCGTTTGACGAATGTGGCTAAATATACGTGACACGAGTTTTTACCCCACTGAGAGTTTAACCTATTGGCGGTGACGTTTCAGATTTTTCTCAGTCTTAAAATAGAGCTCCCCACGCAAATGATAAAATACAGAAAACATCAATTGTGCATGAAATGAGACACCCTGGACACGTTACAAGTCCATTAATAGATTTGAAGTAATTTTCCAGACCACATACCCCTTGCATGCTTAAAGAGATTACATATTTAGAATATATATATGCGCGATAACCATGTAATCACTATCGCAGATAGTGCTGATACAAAGGTGCTCTGATAAAAGATGGCATAGAATGCCCTCATGCACAGCAACCAGTGAATATCTTAATTGTTCAGCACTGTCCATGTATATGCAAGTCTGGTCACGACAATACGCCATTATTTCTTGCTAGTACATTTAGCGGACATCTTATATCTTCAGTGCCTGGGATATTTGAAGGGTACATCCTTGAGGAATCAGTGTGATCTACTGATGTCGGTGCTAATTAATGTTACCAAAGTCTAGTGTGTAATGACCCATGTTTAACTCCTGTCAGTATACGCTTGTACTCAGACAAACACATTCATTCATTTATCTATTCTCTGTGTGTGTATCATCATGACTCAGATACTGACATTCAGTTAGTGAATAAACTAGCTTCGAACATTTGCAATATATTTTCTGCAACTTTAACCCATTCAGATTATAAATAAGTAACTTTCAGCCCTTTTAGATCATAACGTTTACAAGCCGTGAATCAAGAATGATGTACACACAGGGATATAAAGCCATAGCTTAGTCGGTTATACAAAAGTAACACAAAACATCACTAACAGCTTGAACTATGTGAGATCTCTTCTCATAATTGATGCTGTCGAAGTATGCACCAAAACATGAGCCAACAGAGAAAATGGTTCTTGTTGTTCTTATTTGTGGAATGCACAACCTGAAAAAGAAGAAACGGAATTTAATGAACCCATTCTGTCCCAATCAGCTATTATCAAAAGTGCAGTTGCCCTACTACCGTCTGAAGCTGGTGCCAAGTCCTAAGATATCATAACCATCATATGTAAGCATCATTACATTAAAACATAATTGATAGCTCAAACACTGCCACATGTACTTAGTTGTTTGTTAAGTGGGGAAAGAATTGGCTCAAACAGCGCATCAACACATTCATCTTGTGCACTGACATCGAAATCTTAATTAGAATCCATAAGAAAAGGCATCACCAATTATCTGCCGCCAAGGTTAACCATACTTTTCAAAATTTTCCTTCCGAAACTTCATACATTCACGGATAACATTTTAGAAACGTACAAATAATGCGACGTGGAAGCTCGAAAGATCGCACATGATAAACTTGATAAAAAATCCTTCAATGATCCAGTGAGCACATGTGACTAGACGTGTACAGCACACATTTAGGTATGGTTACATCACTATCTTCAGAGGTTCAGGAACATTTATCAAAAGTAAAGCATATGTCAGTTGAAGCCTACTGAGAACACAATGTGATTCTGGAATAGCAATTATCTGATATCGTTCGATAAATGATCAAAGAGCCAATTCCCTCCCACTGATTACACACCTGAACAAGAATTAAAGGAGTTAAACGAAATCGTCTTTGTATTCCATTATTTGATCTTTGCACCACTATTGAGAATGACAAAACCTCTCAACAAGACAGTATGATCGGATGGAAGATTTCTCTTTATATTTAATGATGTTCCAACAGTTTCAAGCATTTGCGTACCTCGCTACTTGTTAGAATTTGTTTAGGAACCATCGAGCATTTCCTTTCTACAAAGATTTTAAAAGACCTTCATGTGACATTCGAGGTTCCAAATTATTGTGGGGCTTTGGGGGTAGCCTACTGTGTAAGGCATTGCTGGGATATTGCTAAAAGCGGTGTAAAACCAAACTCACTCACTCACAGTTGCTGACATTTTTTATTTGACTGTGGAAGGGAG
This sequence comes from Haliotis rubra, assembly GCF_003918875.1. Classification (NCBI taxonomy): domain Eukaryota; kingdom Metazoa; phylum Mollusca; class Gastropoda; order Lepetellida; family Haliotidae; genus Haliotis; species Haliotis rubra. The sequence goes on along the minus strand of NW_025767351.1, from coordinate 602,567 downwards.
TGGATTGGATTGAAGATTGGAGCAAAGACGAAAACGATAAAATATTGATGAAATGAGACACACTGGACCCATCGTCGACCCATTCATGACGGCGTAATTATCAAGACCATATACTACTTGCTGAACAGAACTACATATACTGAACAGCAAAAGAAACGCAAGTCTAGCTTTTTGTCAAATTTTTAAATAGAAGACAACCAAAATTATGTCTAATTATTTATTCTATAGAAAACACTGTCAATTTAACAGCTGAAAGTTGCTGTTGACATTGAATTGCAATAAATTCATATTCATCACAGTCCGTCAATAATGATTGAATATATGCCGTAAATGCATAGTTTTTGTCAACATTTTATGATATTATGTTCTTCATATAAAGGTTATTAGGAAGTAATATTTCTGATAAATGTTTTATCAGTAAACTCATAACTATGTATATACTTATATATGAAGAAAATAATGTCAAAGTCAAAACTATGCATTTATGGCCTATATTTACTCATTTTTAATCAACTGGGGCATTTTGAATACCCCACTGGGGCAATTTGACCACATTTGCTCATTAACTGTCGGGTGTTTCTGTAATTGGCGGAAATACGAGTACGTTTTTGTGTTTTTATTGCTATTTTACAAACTTTTTGTTCAATTTTAATCACGGAATGCGACTTTTAGAATATCCTTTACAATATATCAAAAGTTTTGTTTTCGTTCGTATTCTCCTTTAATCATTTTGGTGCGATACTTCCGTTTGATGATGCGCAGAGTGTTGGGAATGTCTGTATAGTAAAGCCCTTCAAGAAGATATTGCAACTGTTTGGTATCGATGTGAAGTGTTCCTGGAATTTTCCCATTTAGTGTTCTACTACCTGGAGCATGTGTTTACTCTTTGTCGTGTTTTGGTTCATTTGTTTCAGGGAACCATTGAACTTGAGGTAGATATTTCTTAATGATATGGCAAATAGTGAAATGTTTTGACAAACATTAGCCTTATCTTGGTTTGTTGTCTAGTATGTGTACTTTAGCGAACATCTACTTAACTGTTGCCCTGCCGTATTTGGTGCGGGTTTTCCCATCTCCGGATCGAAATTCATTCCAGCGTGAAATTATTTACGTACTTTCCGCGCCGCTGTAGTAATTTAGGCCCCTATGTGATACAAATATACTCCTACCGCAGGTGAGATTGATCTTTCTTCATCTACATGTATATTAAAATAACTCGATCTACGCCCTTAAATATTTTAAAGACTATAACCATTGACCAAGTGATATAACTTTTACAATTTCATAAAACGTTTATACAATGAATGAAAATTAGTCTATCGTTTTTTTATCTCATTATTTTTCTGCCCGCCGGCAAGTGGATATGAAGAACACGTGGAAAAAAACGGATGGTTTTAGGATTGTACACGTCTTCAAACAATATTGTGTCAAGGAAAAACCAGAACAAAATTTCATTCATTAAAGGAGTATGTTTCATATTTTGGATCCGGCAGCTCATGGTAAATTCAAATGCTTGTGCTTTCCGAAATTCATGCAGCTAGTCATATGTAGGATCAAAGATCACTTGTCCATTGCTTATAATAACAAACTTCGTCAGGTATTCAGACAGCCCCCCCCCAAAAAAAAAAAAAAAAACAAAAACAAAACAAAACAAAAACAAACATCGAGAACTGCCTGCTAGAACTTGTGAACACAACTTTAATGATTTCTGTGTGTCAGAACGACACCGGTCAAACGAGAAGATAATCCTGTGCTGACGTTGTTACTGGTTGTTTCCCAGACAACTATCTTAAGTGACTTGGACTCGATCAGAGAACTCATTGGCAGAGAAAACACAATAAATCTGTTTGGCGGGGATAACCAACTGACAGATTGTAGCATTTGTGAGTGAGTTTGCTGGTTCGATATATTCCCTCAAGTTATTTTTCATTTGTGCCAGACTCGTTAGTGTTATTTCGATTTTCATTAACATCAGCTTCCTAAGCTGTAAGAGTCTGATGAAACATATGCACAACTCATCTATCATTAATTCCTCAACTGTTTAATGTCATATTTAGTCTTACAGAGTTAATAAACTTGATTTGGTTTTATAGTCTGTTTGCAGTGAAAACGTACCGATGAATTTCACTTTAAACAAAAAAGTAAATCAAATAAAGTGAAATTAAGACTGCGAATCCTCATAATCTTGCCTTGCCAACTGAACATTTAAATCTCAAAATTTTATTCATTGTAAGACAAAAGTTGTTTAACAAACGATCATACATTCAAATCGCTATTATTGGTTTGTAATACCAGGGGCCAATAGCAGTAGTTGGAACAGTGAAACAAATGCACGTGCGGTTCGTGATGAGCGTCAACTTAGACCAACTCTACTTGTTCTCTGTGTTTCATTTAATGTGCATACACCCTTGTAATACAAATCAATAATAGCTTCCAGCTGCAGGTAAATAGAAGTTCTTTATCTTGTTCTCGACCTTGAACGCTTGTTGAATGTTTTTGTTTTGACGTCTTGGGGTGCTGCTGGAACGTCTGGATAAACAGAATGTCCTAACTGAGTATCTACTCATACAGGCATTTTAAGTAGGTAACAAATCTTAAATAGGAACATCTGAAAGTAACATGCTATTCTAATGGAATGTTACCTTGAGTATTTTTAGTTCGACACATGAGTGAAGTTTCAAATAATTACCCTGAAGAAAGGTAAAGAAACAGAATTAATTATTGCTAAAACTTACAATTGTTTATATATTTCCAATATCATAGCACATCCCTCATTGTCACGGGGCCAGGACAACAGGATTCTTTATTGAACAAGCGATTAATACGTTGGGCAGTCATTGCGTATCCCTGTTGAACATCGGACTCTTGGCAATACAGTGGCTTCATATTAGGGTATTCAGTCATGGACTCCGACATCAATTTCTACGTGTCTGTTTATTTCCGACATTCAATCAATCGGCGTGTAGAAGAGGTTGTAAAGGGTCATAATCAAATCAGATTATGACCCAATAGCAAAGGCTACACGCATTTCCCCCCACGAGAAGTGACAAGTGAGTTTGGTCTACGCCGCTTTTAGCAATATTCCAGCAATATCACGGTGGTGGACACCAGAACTGGGCTTCACATATTGTACCCATGTGGGGAATCGACCCAGGTCTTCGGCGCGACGAGCGAACGCTTTAACCACTAGGCTACCACTCCGTCCCATTTTCCCGCACGCCTTTTCTCAACAATGCAGTTTGTTTCACAGTCAGCAGTCTCTGGAGACATTTAAAAAAAAATGTATTTGGTTCTTTCTTTTGTATAGTGTTTTTGGTTGTTTTTCAGGTGTTGTCTATGGAGCTGCCATTTGATATTTCCTAGTTTGGTTCCCTAGGCACGCAGGAAAAACCTGTGGTTGTAGGTTTTAAATAAAATTAATTAATTGTTCGTTTTGTTTTGTTGGCTCTTTGGTTTGTCTTTCAGGCGTTGTTTACGGATCTGCCATTTGCTGTTCAGAGCTTGGTTCCCTAAGCACGCAGGAAACCTGTAGTACAACAGGATTCTTTACTGAACAAGCGATTAATACGTCTGACAGTAATTGAATATCTGTGTTGAATATAGGGCATTTGGCAATACCGTGACATCATATTGAAGTATTCAGTCGTGGACTGCGTCATCAATGTCCACGTTTCTGTTTATTTCCGGCATTCAGTCATTAGGCGATTGGAAAAAGTCATAATCAAATTAGATTATGACCCTATAGTAAAGGCTACACACATTTTTCCTCACGCTTTTTGTCAGCGATGCAGTCTGTTTCAAAGTCAGCAGTCTCTTGAGACACTCGAGTTTTTAAAATTGTATTTGGTTCTTTGTTTTGTATGGTTTTGGGGTTGTTTTTCAGGTGTTGTCAATGGAGCTGCCATTTGCTGTTCCCTAGTTTGGTTCCCTAGGCACGCAGGAAATCTGTGGTCGTAGGTTCGAATCTCGGTTTACAATGTTTAAGTTTTGTCAACACTTACAGATGCTCGTGGGTTCCACCAAACTGGAAGCCATCTGACTTATTCATTACTTTGGGCTTTCCTCCCGCATTAAGCCTTGACCAAGGGACATCGCCGGTCAGACAATGTACGATCATTACATTTGATGTTGTTTTCTAATAGGTGAAATCGCTTTGCAGTCTTAGGAGACTCTGGAATGTCTAACAATGCATCATACAACGTGCTGTTCGAACGATGCGGCTGACTCGTCAAATGACTTTTTCCACCTCTGGAGAATTTCTCCTGCAGGCGGTAAGGTGTTTACATTTTCTCTATCCGAGTTCAAGGGCTCCTCATGTATTGGACAAAACAGGGGACACATAAACTATGGAGGAGACGAGACTCACTGAACTCGTTATTGTGTCTGCACATTACAAAATACTTATTTGGACGATGCACATGTATAACTTACTAATAGAAATTACATATGAGAAAACATATCCCAAGATAACAACGTAATTTACTAACACAGACCACTGATACAGACACTGCAGGCGTTCTTATGAAAGTTAGGCAAACCTGATGTCATGCGTAGAACAGCTTGAAAGTATTCTAATTGTTGAACTCACTTAGGCTGAGTTTTTAGTTACAAAACTACATAAGTTGACATCGTAAATCCTCAGTGTATCTGATCCCCATGGTGTTAACTGTAAATTAAATTTCGAATACACAGTAGTGCATAATGTCGAAGCTTATCATTTCGGAATGGTTCAGAGAAACATATGATGATGTAGGATAATTTGTTAAATAACGTTTGTGAGATCGATGAGCATGGGAACAGTGCATTATCTTTGCTCCTAGCCCGGGCGTACGTAGGAAAACCGTAGCAGATAATGAACTCAGCGCCTTGAGCATGCACTAGTTGCCTGGATATGTGCGCTATATAAATATCCTATAATAAAAAATAAAAACTCAGTATTGTATAGATAGCTTAGACCGACTTATCATACGTGCACAAATAAGGTATATAGATTTGCTGGTTTTACTGATATTGGTCGTATGACGGAATTCGTGCAGTGTACCATCCTTACATCTAATGACCTCTATTATGTATCCATTCTTAATGGTTCCTTCAATCACGATCCGTAATCAGATCAATGGCCAGGCGTAAGAGATATTTCTACAAAGCAAATCATTCCACAAAGAACATTTACACTTGATAAATCATAGATTATTTGACACATCATCAGAACATGGCAGGCAGAATAGTGTTCCGGCTTCCTAAACACACAGACACGTGGCAATATTTTCGCTGAATATTGGATAACGTAAACTTTGGATAACGTAAACAGTTTTACAATGGAGAATGTTAACTGAAATGCAGCAAGACATAATGAACAAATAAACCGAACATGAATATGACATGAAATACCATCACATGTAAAGGTGTAATTTAGGGTCGATAACGACACTTTTGCTAATCTTTGTTAGCCAACTGGAATATGTGATAACCCAAGCGTGTGGTCTATTATACTTTGCTCTGATCCATGTCTTCTGGTAGAGTGTCAAGTTAACGATTTCTAGAAAAATGACACAATATGAAATACCAGGAGACAGTAAGTATGTTCCACCATGCAATTCAGATCATAACAGACATGTCAGCGTTGGCAGATACCTCAAGATTTGCACGGATAATATTTGAAATAAAGGATGATTAATTTCATGCATTTGAATGACCTGATCAGCGATAATGTTACGTTTTTAAACTTTCAGCTAAACGACGAGAGCTACATATCTTTTAAATACATTGTGGTTACAATATTTCAGCATGTGTTTATTTTTGTAATGGGAAAAACTGAAAATGGTGGATAATGACAGCAGCTCCAGTATTTGGACATTTTTCTGCAGCTTGTTTAACATAACCAAATGGAATGAGAAAACGAACGCTTGGAGTTCTAAAGGAAGGAAAACAATTACGACCACGATGCGATGTACGGATCAAATGGGAATTACAAGACCGATTCATATGGCCTGTCACAACAGTTCATTTGATCCCGGGTGTAAGATTCGTGTTTTTTCTGACGTTATGAAATCCCTACTGAGGGAACTATTTAATGAATATTTTACAGTAAAACCATTTCGTTGTTTCATTTAGATAGTGAATTTGACGGACATTTTACGACCTTGATGTGAGTCAGAAGGCAGTCAAGCAGATATCCCGTTGGCAGCGACACCACCATAAATCTGGATACATGAAGTAACCATCACATAAACTGTAAACTGGAGAATTGACAGCGGTGTAAAGTCGATGGATTCATGTCATATAACTCTCTCTGACGACATCGATCGATTGATTCCAAGAATATTGTACCATTCAACAATGTGCAGAACAGGTACATGTTACATAATACATCTTTTAAGAAACAATTTGGTATTTCATAAAGAACAAGCAGGTAAATAAAGTTGCTGCAGTCTTAACAACATCCGTGTATGAGTCACTCTTCCTTTGTGGAACATCATGGTTAGCCTCACAGTTTGGACAGGTCTGCACTTGAAATCAATGATCGATCACAAAAACTTTCAAATCTGGTGTGAACTGTGTCGTCTTTAAATTTGTTATTCTAACCCGGACTTCACTGGAGACATTAATCGTGGTCCATGGAGAAATAACTGTGTGACATGCAGGTGTCAAAGGTGCACAAACCAGTTTGTAATTAAATGAAACAGGGATGCCTGTACACTGTTGAATATCATGTTTATTAAACTTTCACACTGTAAACCACGAGCACATGTTCCCCAGCCAGATGTATTTCATCAACAATATATTAATAATGGATCACCGAAAATCAATAATAACACTAGGTGTTCATTTTAAAAACATTACGTCTACACCCTTGTACAAACCCATATGTGCCTGATCAGTTTTTCGAAGCGGTATTACCTTCCGGAAAGGGTGCCTTTCTTTGATTCTCACCAACAGCTATTACAACCTCGTGATAAACGTGATTCTTGTCACTGATTCGTCCGCAATATATGCATTATACAATATCATAATGTACTTCGTGCCTGTGATAAGAAAATGGAATCATTTTACTTTGTACATTGGAATACTACCTTATACGAAATAAATTATTTTATTGATTCATACATCAATCACACTCCGTCGGCATGAAATTCAAATTGACATCTCAGAAACTTCTATCATCGAAACATTACAAATATTCAATGAACCAGATGAAAATAAATCGTATAATATTGGCACATTACCGGAGTATGACAGCAGGAAATCACACTGCCCATACTTCAAACTTGTAGTTGATGAAGAATTAGACATGCTTGAAGCACTAGTTACATCTACAACTCACATAACACATGTTGCATTCATACATAACAACATCATTGCCTTTGGAAACGATTACTATAGCATCCGTGCAACGTGTTCCACATATGCTGTAATGCTGTAATGACTTCATGCTCAAGTGGGGAAACATGCTGAAGTGCCGTCGCCTCATTAGGCACTCAAAATAGATACAATGATTAGAGGAAGAAATGTGAAGAACATGTATTGAGGTATGTCTATATTGGCTTATCATTGACAATTAGGATTTCATTAATTTGGACGAATCATTGATTGATGACTTTGTCTCTGTCGCTGTTCTTTCAGTTGATGTGTTTGTTGATGTGTATTTAGCATGGCTTACACACAACCGTCAAGTGTTTGCTTGAAGCGGGTTATGGATTTGTCGTTAAGTCGTTACATACATGTGAGATGTTCAGGCGTTGACTGTGGTTCCATGTCATAATGGGCTCTATAGACAAACACAATTACAAAATGTATGATAATGTATTGTATGTTGTCAGTACAGGTGTACGTTGACAGAAGACAAATAGTATTAATTTCCTCAGGCAGTTGATGGGGATTTTAGCTTTTAGTGGACATTTTTTAAGATTACTGAAAGTGTTTTGAGGCTTTATTGACACGTCATGACCATTCACACTTGTCAGTTACCTTCGACACCTGGAACACTGCTAGCGTACTTCAAAGAGGGAATAAATCATTGTCTTGTTTTAAGTCATCCATGAAAACCGGTGATCGACAGTATGAACATAGCCAATCATGACGCATTTATCTGTTTTGGTCACACAATGCCTGTTATGTAGGGTCTGTGTTTCCCATGGTGTAATTTCATGAGGTGGTTAAGGTGTTTGCTGTTCACGGTACGGGTTTGATTCCTTACACAGGAAACCCAGCTCTGATGAATTGTTGATAAAAACTGAGCAAAACCGTTCTTCTGTAAATAATAGTGTGACGGTCAGACAAACCACTACATGAAGCATATTAAACAACACTTAGCCCCTCTGGGTACCATCATATGGAAACAGATCAAGTCCAAGTTTGTTTGATGTTTAACGCCACACTCGGCAATATTCTATTTATATGACGTCGGTCTGTCAATAATCGAGTCTGTCCAAATTCAGTAATTGATATCAAGAACATCCATCTTCGTATTTAGGGCACGATGACATGCATAAGCGAGCCTAACCACATACAATACCGTTTTGCACCAACCTCTTATGACAAGAATGGGCTGCTAAAGATAGCCAAGTCAAAGCGTCATGTCAAAGAGACTCGCTAATGAAAAACCAGTAGCGGTCGCCACTTACTACCAGCAACGTGATGCTAGGATTATATGCAACATAGATCCCATGTTACAACACTGTAGATGCAACATAATAGGTTACGTCCTTGGGGGAACTGGTGTTAAGAGTTTGGTAATGTCTTCTTCCCAAGGGCTTTGGGAGCACACAGCTAAAATGTCACAGTATCAACATATTACATATTATGTGCAGCCAACAACCGGTCGATCATTCAATTCCCCATATACAGCATCCAGATCTCACAGTCCTTTACTATTACGGCGCACATATCGACCATTACGTCATATTCTGCGCCAAGAGGAAAGAGAATCATCCCATGCCCCAGCTATAAATGCTGACATGTATCTGATAATGTTTCCCAAACTGTATTATTTAGTCAGTGTCTCATTTATGAGCATCATGCAGGAACTTTCGTAGCCTGTTTCAGTAGCCACCATTGGCAGTCAGTTAAAAACTGAATCATCTCAGTGATGACTGACTGATTGCTAGAGGGGAGTTCACCTCGTCCCCAACAATTGGTACGCATTAGTCGTCAACATGAATGGATAACTATGTGTACTTCTAACAATGAATGATGCTAGTTTTTACGAATATTCTAACGCGTATTACTGATCCTGTGTAAGGATGACTCTGTATTACTTCGGATTTTTGTAAAGGATCATTCGTATTGCCCGATTGACTGGTGGAGAGCGCTTAATTGAATTATTTTTACAGTGAAACAATCCATAGTTTCCATATCAAAGATTTCCTAAAAGAGACATGGAAAAACGAAGCATAGAAAATCTGTGAAACCAATGTAGATTTATGGTAATGACTGTTAAGTTCTGGGAACTCTTTTTATAAATTTAATCATTCGCTTTAGCGTTTCCCTTTATCCCATGTACAGTTTCAGTGAAATGTGTCCACGTTGAGTGTCAGAGCGCATTAAGTTAACCTTTATAGTCCTAAAACGCCATACCTCTAATGTCGTCATGGCAAAACAGGTACATTGACGTTTAGCGTTCTCACCACCATTTCCAAGAGCTCAATGTCTGGAGTAGGAGGGCACATGTCAAATTAGGTATCGTTCATGAGGTCTCCCAGGAATATCTGGCCATTTCTAGGTTCGTGCCTCATCTCAAGATGGTTCAAGATGGGAACTGACACGAGATTAGTGTCAGGTTTATGAAGACTGAGGACTCCCGGTAGTTCAGGGACACAGCTCAGAATTCCGGCAGAGGAAACGAGTCATACATTTGCTTTAAAGTGACACTGTTGGTTCTCGTCTGTGCGTTTGTTACGCTCTGTCCTACTACATCGCCAACTAAAAGAGCTACATTAAGATTGTTAGAACACTAACTGTTAACCCGAAACTTCACAAAAACCTCTTCACTAGCGTTTACAAGCAATAAATATACCTATCTTCTCAGCATTGCTGTTTTTGAATAAAAAAGATTTATATCATTGCATCATCCCTTGATTTTTGGTGCGTCACATTTTAATTGTTAATTGCTTACAGGCCGCCGTTATATGGTAATAGTACTCCTGTTTGGCGTTAGGCTACAATTAAGCACCCGTGGCGGGTGCCACCGGAAAGCTAAGACACGCTAACCCTTTTCATCACTGGTTTTCTCATTGTCCTCTGACCTTGAAACTGTCCCCGTGGCGGGTGCCACCGGAAAGCTAAGACACGCTAACCCTTTTCATCACTGGTTTTCTCATTGTCCTCTGACCTTGAAACTTTATACCACTATATGTCTATTTATGTAGGCAACCCAAGCAATCAGTCGCTGTGCAGTGCGTTGTGTCATAATCGAATTTCTCCAGTTTAGGTAACATGAAGCAGGCCTAGGCCTTACGCTTTGGCTCAACAAATCAATCTCCACCGGCGGAATATGGCTCCGTTAGTATGTAAGGTGTGCTGTAACATGATGTTGCCTGCACAACTGATGCACCACCTTGTGTCTAAAGGACAATGCTTCTGGTTCATCACACATACAGTCTGCTTTAAATGAGGTTCGATCTTGTCTTCCGTTTGATGAGAACTGATTTTGTTAGGAGTAACGTCATTGCAATCATGGATACAGGTTGACCCTTTATCCGAGGTACATATACACTCAGACAATCTACCACCACTACTTTCCATGTTGTGCACTTTTCCAATTTCTGTTTTGGAATCTTAGGAGACTATGGAAGGTCCAACAATATATCATAGAAGATTTCGTTTGACGAATGTGGCTAAATATGCATGAAACGACTTTTTACCCCACTGGGAATTTAACCTACAATCGGTGACGTTTCACATTTTTCTCAGTCTGAAGATAGAGTATCCCCACGCAAAGGACAAAATGCAGAAAACATCAATTGTGCATGAAATGAGACACACTGGACTCGTTACTAGTCTATTCATGAACTGAAGTAATTTTCCAGACCACATACAATTTGCTTAAAGAGATTACATATTAGCATACATATATATATATGCGATAACCATGCAATCACTATCGCAGTCCAAACTAATACAAAGGTGCTCTGATAAAAGCTGACATGGAATGACCTCAGGCACGGCAACCAGTAAAAAATCTTATTTGTCGAACACTGTCCATGCATATGCGAGTCTGGTCACGACGCAAAGCCATTCTCTCCTGCTACAATTAGCGGATATCTCATATCTTCAGTGCCTGGGATGCTTGAAGGGTACATCCTTGACGAATCAGTATGATCTACTGATATCGGTGCTAATTAATGTTGCAGAAGTCAAGAGTGTAATGGCTCACATTTAACAGCTCTCAAAACACACATGTTCTCACACACTGAAACAGACATGTATTTCATATTTATTAGTTATTTATTTTCTCTCTGTGTGTATTATCTTGACATATGAGATGTGACCTAGATACTGATACTCAATTGGCGGATCAGCTAGCTTCAAACTTTTGCAGTTCTAAAACTCTTTATGATTCCAATTATGTAACCTACAGTCATTTCATGTCCCAAAGTTTACACGCCGTAAATAAAACATTATATGCACACAAAGATATACCGCCAAATCTTATTTGGCATTTCCTTCTTAACATAGCCATAAGTATCTTCTCGGTCATTCAAATATGACCCAAAGCATCAATAACAGCCTGATACCTCATGAAATCTCGACTCATTATTGATGTTGTTGAAGCGTGTGCCAAAACATGACCAAACAGAAAACGAACTGGTTGCTTGTCCCTTTGAGTGTGTTGAGCAAGTGCGTGATGTTCTTATTAGTAGAATGCACAACCTGAAAAAGACGAAACGGAATGGAATGAAATCACTCTGTCCAAACCTGCTGTCCCAATCCAATCCAATCCTACGCTGTCCGTAGGTGTTTCAAAGTCATCCGATAATACATCCGTTATATTTAAGCATCACTTCATTGAAATAGAAATGTTTGAGTGAGTGAGTGAGTGAGTTAAGATTTTAAGTCACATCGGCAATATTTCAGCCATATCGTGACTACAAACAAGTTATAATTTTACAATGAATAAAGGTAAATCATAAAAACCTGTCAGCAAAGGACAGTAAAACAACTAGTATATCACACATTTCAATCTAAAACTAGTAATTAACACTAAAATACTTTAACTATAGAGGACAACACAAAATAAAAACGGGCTATGTATTGCCAACAACTGAAGTTAGATCACCATGCCAGGGACCCCGGGGACTTACAGTACTCTTGCTACCTGCACGGACCCTAGCTGGATTTACACCATCCCTTCAGCCGTTAGCAATTTAGATAAGTCTAGCCATAGATTAAAATAACACATATACTACGATTAAAAATAGTAGTAGGTTTAAATTTGCTGGGAATGCATTGGTAGAAATGTTTGATCAAATACACTTTGTGTGAGTGACCTGTCAAATAATGCTACATATATTAGTTGTTTGTTAAGTGAGGATAAAATGACCCAAAACCGCGCATCAGCACTGCTCTAAAACCAAAAGACACGTCCATTCCTCTTGTGCATTGAAATACGAATCTCAATGAGAATCTATAAACAGAGGAGTACAGCATTTAATACAGCAGACGTATCACCAATTCCCTGTCGCAAAGATTAACTATACTTTTTAATACCTTTCTTCACAGATTTTACATATTCACGGGGCATATTTGAGAAACGTGGAATTAATACGACGTGGAAGCTCAAAAGATCCGTCATGATAAGCTAAAGGAAAAATCCTTCGCTGATCCAGGGGGCCCATGTGAATAAACGTGGACAGCACACATTTAGGTATAGTTACATCACTATCTTCAAAGGTTCAGGAAAATTTATCAAAAAGGAAAGCAAATGCCAGTTGAAGTTTACCGAGAACACAATGAACTCCTGGCACAAGGATCATCTGACATCGTTCGATAAATGTTCAAAGAACCAATTCCCTCCCACTGATTACTCACCTGAACAAGAATTAAAAGAGTAAAATGAAATCGCTTTTGTATTCCATTATTGGATCTTTGCACAAATATTCAGAGTGGCAAAACCTCTCAACAAGACAATATGACCGGATAGAAGACATTAATTTTCAATAATCAACTTCCTTTATGTTTAACGATGTTCCAACAATCCCAAGCAATTGCGCTTCTACGTGTACGAAACCTGTGAGGAACAATGAACCATTCTCTTTCCACAAGGATTTGAAAGTCCTTCATGTGACTCTGTACCGAAATCTTAAATCAATAAAAACGATATGCAATTTGTATTCATGTCACCCGGCTGTCTTAAATGAATGAATAGATATTGTTGTACGCCGCTCTTATCAATACTACAGCAATATCAAGGCTGGGAACACCAGCAATGGCTTTACACATTGCACCCATCTGGGGAATCGACAGCTAGTCTGTGCTGTCTTTTAAACAATGACCAGAATGGAGGCACATGTAGGACCCAAACGAACGATTAGTTGATGCTGGCAGGAAATGGACGCAACTCTCAGCATCGAACTACGAACTTCAGACCAGTAGTTTTCTATACACTCTTAGGGTTTGTAATGCTATCAGCTATGATGTAGTGAATCAAATGAATTTGACAATACTGTCAAGGCTTCATTCATCTTAATGTAGCACCCCGTAATAGACATGACCCTATTACGTTTCAACAGTTCCGATCTTACACCAAGGAGTCATATAACACAGGTACAATTGACGTCTACTTACCCTTACTGCAGTAAATACTTCATTTTCTGAATGAATACGTTGTTACACCTAACGCCAAAGCATGATTAATCGCACAATAATTGATACATCAACGGAGCAGTAACGCAGGGCATCTTACTTTCACATGAGTGATGTTAACGAGGTAATGGGCAAGGCAACAAACATCACACGTGTTGAATTCATAACATAACAACATCATTGCTTCGAGTAATTACTTCAACACAGTGCAACGTGTTCCACATGTTGTAATAATGTTGGAATTACTTCATTCTCAAGTAAAGAAGTATGCCCAAGTATCCTCGCCTCATTACACTCTCAAAATAGATCAATGCTTAGAGGATGAAATAGGAAAGATCATTCATACATGTAAGTGTATATTGGATTAATCATTGATAGTTCGGATGAAAAGTAGATTTTGCATTGAGACGTGTGAGTTGGTAAGAAACTTAAACATGAACATGAAAGAGTTTGATGATTGCTTAATCAGTTTGTACGGGCTATCCTGTAGTTTGCAATACAGACACTGTTCAAAACAGTACAGCCCAGTACACCAGAAAGTCACGGGAATCCTTTTAGAATTACTTTTCTAAATCATTTTGGAAATATTTTTCTGGAACTTGTTAGTAAGAGACAACATAATGGACTAGGCTAACCTGCTTCAAGTGGTTGTTGGGAGCAGTGTTGAGAGTAAATGTATGTCTGCTAAAACACACACACACACACACACGCACGCACGCACGCACGCACATACACACACAGAGTGAGAGAGAGGGAGAGAGAGAGACACACACACCACGACCACCAAACAGCAAAACACACAAACGTACACATTATTAAAGTGAGTGAGTTTAGTTTTAAGCCGCTTTTACCAATGTTCCAGCAATATGACGGCGGGGGATTACAAAAGTAGGTTCGTACCCCATCGAAGATCAATTAGCATCCATTAAACCGCATTCATGAGAATTAATTTAACAATCTTAATCTTTCAATTCACAATTTGCAGGGTTATCGCTAAGGAGTTTCAAGTGTCATGCTTCAATATTCAGCTGAGTCTTGTTGGGAAAACCATAATTATTCAATAATTCATTGACGTGAAAGGCAATAGTGTGAGTTATTCTGTTGATATACTTTACACAACCGCTGTTAACAGATTTTTCTAAATCTTAGCAGCTATTTCGCGTCAGAGCATTTGATTCTTGCATTGAGTCCTTGCTGTCCTTGCAAGTTATTGTGCACACGAAAAAAAGACATCCTTCGGGATAAATATCAAACATAGACGTTTTAGCTGAAAACTGTAAAACAAAATAAAATTAAGAAACACAAAGTGCATGTCGCTAAGTCGGCCGTTTCCTGTTATACGTTTCAAATCCTTTCTACTAATGTAGTAAATCCTCAAGGAAAAAGGAGTGTTATTAATGTTACTTCTGTTTCATTTAGATATTGAAATTGACGGATATGTTATATCCTATGTGGATATGGAAAATCAATCGTGCAAATATCATCACATTAACTATAATCTGGGATCTACTGAATATCTAGTGATTCTATCTCAGATGTATTAAACAAATGAATAAATGGTTTCACCAGCAAAACAGATGTACTTTACTTGCATTTGCATGACTAGTGAAGAAATCCACGCAGCTGAAAAAAATGCTCATAACTCATCAGCTCCTCTGTTTCATCCAGGTCTCAATTGGTGACACTTAACGTGGTCCATGACAAAATAACTGTGTTTTAAGGTGTTTTTCTTCTGTCGTAATTCCTTTTGTTGAGGATATAGACTGAGAAAGCAGGAGTTTTGTTTCGTCATAAAGTACACAATTCCCATGTCCAAATATAAATGGATTTGTCAGTGGTACGCCTCCTAAACATTCACGCTAAACGATAATACATTTTAAATAATTCATACAAACAGAATATAGTGTAAATACGCATGAACAGCGGAGAACGGTCGACAGAAAGCGATTATATTACATTGAGAGTCTTATCGGATCTGTAATTTCACATTTTACACCGTATGAGAACATGCATTATAAGCTTACTCTAACATTGATATGAATGTATTATAAATTTAGAACTAGTTTTAGTCACGATATGGCTGAAATATTACCGATGTGACTTTAAATCTTAACTCACTCACTCACTCACTTTAACATTGAAGGGTGATCTGGAGACAAGCTGGTGATCGATAGAATGAACAACAAAGCAGGCATTAATGTACGATGACACACAATCAGCCAGGTCAAAGGTTCTGATCTGTAGATCGAATGACCAGCAATTGTGTCTTTTGGCTTATTCTACCCAATGTCCAAACAGGGATAATAAGGTTGGGTTCAGCTGCAACGTAGAAACAGATCTGAGCACTGTTAGTGAAACATGCATTGCTGAACTACAAGTTAGGAGTTCGGCAGCAGATATCACAGGACTTTGCAGAACAACCTGTCGAAATTGCCTTGATTCATGTTTGTGATTCAGTCTCACACATCCATCTACATATCATACCTGGGCGCCGTTGTACAAAGCGATCTTAGCGCTAAGGTGACCATAACTCCCATACCTTAACATTGACTTACGACTAGCGTAGCGCTAAGGTTGCTTTTGTACAACGGCACCCTGGATGTTCTGGTTCAATCACTTGATTGCATGTGTCTGTTTACAGGCCACATGGCAGAGTGATGATGTCGGGCAGAAAATATTACTCTTTACAGTGGGCTTTGTTCATGGCTATTTAGTCCTTTAAACCACATGTAATCTGTTTCTGCGGGAAGTCACGACTGGGTATATTTATGCACTAGTGTTGTATTATTCATTACTACAGTTAAACCTGTATCGATCCATGGTGCCTGTAAGAGCATGACATATCTACACGTTTAACAAACACATATGCATCTGATCAATATCCCCAAATCACATTATCTTTTAGGCGGTCGTTCTGTTGTCGTAATCTCAGGGGAATTTCTATGTCTGTATTAAGTCTACATTACTGTTGGTTATAAATTCTAGCTACTCTTTCCCTGGTAATTGAATCAGGTAGTCTCCTCACAAACATTCTACCTTACCAAATGCAAGGATCTTGCCGTGATGCTGAAACTGAATTTATTTGACTAATGTCAATGTTGCAAAATAGTTTTGGCACATGTGCATGAGCCTTAGGTTTACCTTTCAAGAATACCTAGCAAATCAACGTCTTACGAAGCGATGGGGTAGTCTAGTGGTTAAGGTGTTAGCTCGTCACGCCTAATAGCGCAGGTTCAATTCACGATGTGACTACGAGTATAGTCCCTTTCTGCTGTCCCCTCCGAAATATTGCTAAAAGTGTCATAAAACTCATTTACTCAACGTTTAAACTTGTCTGCTATGGAACTAGGGAAGAAATTAGTGTCACGTTTACACACACTCGATGTAAGTTCAATATTTGCTCCTTTAAAACGATACTGTTATCATTGTATTGTTGCTGTCCATGTTTTCCGCTTGAAACCTGTTTTCAACATCGAACATAATATAAAAACAGATTATCTGGCTCATTGAAGCAACACATGGACGTTGGGATACAATGTGTCTGTAGTACATTTTCTGGTTGTTCAAGAAACACTTACACTGTCAGTACGAATCTAGTTAGTTTAATGATAGTACATTATTACTGGGTACAAGCAAACAGGCCCCAACTATATTTGATGAAAATATAATGTCTTTGTGTTTTGACCCGTGAAGACCGAAGTTAGAAACCCATGCTTGTCGCGAAAGGCGTCTAACAATATCGGGTGGTCAGACTCGCTGACTCGGTTGACACATGTCATCGTATCCCAGTTGAAGTTCACATACTATTTTCCTGTCCAAAATATTCTGCACTTCGAATGAAATATTTACCTTGGTTAACTTCTGTTGTGCCAAACAAATGTAACTTCATCAAACTTATTTCTTCACAAAATCCACAAACAATCAAATTACTATCATTATATTAGAAGCATGTATTTAATGCACGCCGTTCTTAATTATAAGTTTTGTTTATTATATCACATCCACGTGACAAAATATAATATTCTGCTGTAATTGTACCTTAGGTCATAAGGTCTGAGTCTGAGTCTGAGTATCCCAGTTGTGTGGCTCGATGCTCATTATGTTGATCACTAGAATATCTGGTCCAGACTGAATCATTTACAGACCGCCGCCATATTGGTGGAATATTGCTGTGTTAAACAACAAACAAACAAACAAACAAACAGACTTTGTGTTTTGATTCCCTACTGTACAATCTACTGTCTATTTCTGTCCGTTACGATAGACATCAAACGGCGTGTGTTATGTAAATTCTCCGTCTAGGCCGCATACAGTCGACCTCACTTTGTGGCTCAACAAATAAATATGTACCGAAGTTATCAGCATCTGGGGGCACTTCGGTCCATTGGTATCTAGACGTTGTGTTGATATACCATGGTTTACACAGGACATGCATCACCTTGTTTGAAACACGCAACACGTTATGCACCACACACGCTCATCCTTCCACTGGAGCCGCACCTTGTCCAATAAGTATCAAAACCTATTCCATATTCAAAATGAATATGTCTTTATGAATCACTATGGAATAGAAATGATGACAGGTGCTCCCAATGAAGAATTAATGACTAGATGCATCCAAGCATTGAAATGTATTCAGCTGTGTGACTTAATGACTTAGGGTAAGAAGTTTGAAGAAGACGTGGTTTCTTAATCAACAGCTTTAGGATATGTTTCATACACCACATACTAAAACCTTCAGAAGGCCAGACTGCACGTTCACACTGTAGAACACAAACAATTCCTTGCCATAGAAGAGCTATTACAAATACATTCAATTCATTTTAACTTGAATCCATTTAAAAGTGCTCATAACCGGTGATATAAAATATTTCAACTTCCATCTCTCGGTTTGGCAGGTCTGCATCTTTACGTTGTATAGGTTGGTGTTACATCGTTGAGATGAGCATTTTGCTGTGGGGAAAACATTTTACTGACGTGGTTGTTGGTGACAATGTAAATTATTATCACCTATAACTAATAACCTTGCCATTGAATACGCTACGTTTACTCAGATTGGACAGTCATGTTTTTACCATTGTTTAGTCCTGAAATATTTTGCGTGTGAACAAGAATAATTGTTAAAAAGCATCATATAGACGAAGTAATGGAGTCTCGGGATGGTTCTTTAATGTTGTTTTTTTCCAAGCACTATGCATCCACAGCGATGTAACCCTGAAATAAACATGTATGTAATTATGGCAAAGTTTCCCTGTAAAATTTACATTCTGAATTTGACGGACTTTAAACGACCTTAACATGTGACACAAAGCCATCGAGCAAAACGCATGGACCATAAGTCTCAGATACCGTAAGTCACCCTTACATTTACCGTAAAGTGTGATCTATGGGGGCAGCAGAATCGAGAGGCTTTAACCCTGTCACATCAGTAATAGCTCTTTTATGTCAGATAAGGATTCATTTGTAAATTGAAACACACATTAGTAACAATTTAAGCTGTTTAAATTGCTTGATGAGACCTGAACCATATTCATTGAACATCAATTCCGAGGTCGTTTTAACATTATTCGTTTGGTGATTCGACAACAGAGGGAAGTGTCTGCACTTAGAACTCATTGACCGATCTCAATAAATCTAAACACTCGTGTGTACTGTGTTACCTCACTGTTTCATGCTAGACTCCACTGGAGACACAAAGTGTTGTTCGTGACAGAGTAACCATGATTCTGGAGCGGCGTCAAAGGTTTAGGAAGCTGCTGTTGAAACTAACATTAAAGAGATCGTGGCTGTTCTGATACATTAAGCAGTGAAACCTATTGTATGCTGTGAGGCGTTGCATTCCGTATAACGTTTTCTCGACCTAACACGCGAACAGAGATCAGCTGTCTTTCGCTTTTTATTTATAGTCAATGTGTTCAGAAACTCTAAACAGAATTGTGTCCTCTCCTGTGATCCAGAGTTACTTTCGTAATGTAGTACATCAGTATATTATTAAATGAGTTTGTCAGTGGTATAACTGTGTAACGTGAATGCAATACCAATGTTACAAAATGCATCTCCGAATTAATATTTCGGTCATGAAGTAGCATTATTATAAATTGGTCAATAATCTGGACATCTGTAATATTCTACATCGAAACTCATTAGGTCTAGAATAATTGGAGAATAGACACGTTAACGTTCATGATCAATTCGCTGAGGAACGCAGTGATAAGTCGCCAGTACAGATTAGTAAGTGCATTAGTAAGTGTTTTGTTGATTTATATATTATAAGTCACAGTCGTCAGTATTCAATCAGCCAGTACACAAGCAACCTCTACACCTCGACTCCGCACCAGACAAAACCATGGATGACAGATTCAGTAACACCTAATCTCATCACCAGCAATGGTGTCTTGGTGTCTATTCTATACGTGGTCCCACAGTATGTAATCTGAATACAGTATTTAGCCGTATACATATTTTGATTAACTTAGCAGGGGAAAGTAAATGTTGACACTGTTGATGAAACATGAAAGCATTAGTTGGTCTTCAGGTTAGAGGTGTATCATCATTCCTCTTCAAAAGGCTTTGCAAACCAAAATATATTAAAAGATTTCAAGATGCTGTGCAAACGGAACCTACTTCCAGCGGATCTTCTGTTCAACTTCACATAACCTCTGTGCATCTCGTGTGCTTTCTCTTTGTCCATGCTCTGATGAAAAAGCGACGTTAGATGCCCACACGTTTAACATACAACCATGCTTCCCAAATCACATGATCTTTTGTGTAGTAATTATTGTGGAAAGTATTGTGATTTTGAAGTTGTACTCATTCTACTAATTTTCTTTTAATATCTGTCTGATTCAATATACAAAATTGTCTATAAAATCATATACGCTTGCATGTCTCTATAGCTTGTGTATAGCTACAATAAAATGTTTCCAGTTTGTGTGTCTGGTCTGATTTAGTTAAATCTGCTGTCTTAATTTATAGTACACTACAACACAGATTGTCTTACCAATCTTTCACAAAAAAACAAACAAATGTTTTGAGGGGGAAGGCACAGTCATAGTGTCTCCCAGGAATAACTGGCAATTTTCCGTGCCGTAAATCAAATTGTACACGTGTGGAACTGACATGAGATTAGTGTCAGGTGTCCAAAACCTAACTGTTGACTGATTGCACGAGTAACGACAAAGGCCATACACTGGGCTTTAAAGTGGCAATGTGATACTACTTCTCGGGCCGTTTCCATGTAAACTGTCTCACCATATCGAAAATTAAGCGATTTATCGGCTCTTCTCAGGAGCAAATGAAATGTGAATACTGCTAATCCTTAGTGTTTGGGTTTTGCTCTCATGTTTCAATATAACAAACTATCTACTCTGAAGTAACTAGCCTCTGACAAGACTTGATTCAGTTGGTACTTAGTCTTCAGGTTAATACATCATTAATGAGACTGCACATGCACCACGATGTGTCAGACAACATAACACGCATCACACACTCTGAACACGCCACTTACGCAGCTTCCACAGTGATTCTGACAGACGATGCTTATGCTAGGACCTGGGAAATCAAGGACATGAGGTCCTTATCCCAAAGGCATTTATACTCCAGAACGAATGCGTTGGATGTTGTTGTTTTTTCCACTTCATAGCTTGTTTGGGAGCTATGAAAGACCTATCAATTCCTAAATAGAACAATTCCAGTTAATATCCTCCTTTTTGAACACTGTCCACTTACATTACAGTCAGTCTGATTTTGTTTTGGACATCACAATTTGAAACTGACTCATGCCACATAACGCTGGTTACCTGATGCCTGGACAGTAAAGCAGCATCTGGATCCTGGACGAGATCTGGTTATGATATTGATAATATATATGACAATTTCGGCATATGTCCAAATTGGGTTGCTATACTCTCATACCTCTGCACCATCAATTATCACCGATATTAAAAGGTCATGTAAGCTGTTCTGAGACGTGGCTATGGCTAAAACCAATATGTATTTATACAGTTCTTCTCTTTGTTGGTTTCTAGTCATCCAATATAATCGTATATCTATCCATTATGATAATTCCTACTGCAGTATGATATAATTTTGTGTGAATGAATACAATATTTTCCAACTAGCCTCAGGCTTTGGGAATGTTATGATGCAATCTTTATTATTGTTTTTGTAAATCTCGGGATATGTCGCCATAATCATAGTAATTTCTTAAAATAATATTCATATTATGACCTGCTCTGAAACTGAACTTCAAACAATAAAGTGTGATAAAACCAGGGCGAATATTTAGCACTTCTGCGAGCGAGAGACACAGATATGTCCGTCACCTTACACAAATATTTCCCCACACACTCTTTGTGTCAGTAATGGTGAGTGTATGATATTGTTGTGACGTGTGAAATGCATGTTGTCAATACTGCCCAAGCTCACTTTCAAATTAGTGTAGAATCCCGTGAAACCACGACCCCAATTACAAACAATCACGTTCGTTCCCAACGATGTCATATGATAGACTGTGGCAGTTCCTTGACGTCAAACTATTCCTTCTGCAGTAACATGTATTTTTGTCTGAATGAATAAATTATGATCTAAAGACCCTCCATAGCATGGTGCATCCGATATTGATACACACATCAATGGAACATAATAGTAGGAGCTTTTGATCCCATCACCTTTCCATGTGTACGTTAAACGAAGAAGTAAATATGCTTGAAGTTACATCAATATTTTCATCCAGTATAATTACCCTCTCAATACAGAGCCAATGATTATTGGGTCAATACGTCATGATCACGCATTTGAATAGATATTTACTATTTGGGGTTAATCCTGTGTTATATTTGTGTTAATGATTTAATGACTCCAGGTACAGTACAACCAGAAGTTATTGAGAATTTAAAGATTGTATTTTTTTTCACTCATTACTCACGTATTAAATGTGAATATGAGCAGAACATAACTCCAGATTCAAAGACAGGTGAACAGTTAGTATATCGTCAAGTCACCATAGGTAGCAATGCAGGCTTTAATGCGGCGGTTAGAAAGTCGTGGTCCATGCTGTCCCAATATCGGACCACCTCTTCTTTCATTTCAGCAATATTTGTCAGATTTTTCTTATTGACACTTTCCTTCATAAGTCCCCAAACATTTTCTATTGGATTTAGGTCAGGGCTATAGATTGGCCAATCTAATAATGTCATATTTTGGGTCCGAAACCAGGCCTCTGAATGCTTTCAACGATGTTTTGGGTCGTTGTCCTGCTGGAAAATCCAAACATTTGGAGCAGATGGAAGTAAATGTCCCTCGCAAATATCTGTGTACCGCTCACTGTTCATATTCCCTTCAAATACACAGAGGGGCGTTGCCCCTAACACAGATATGCCTCCCTACACGTTAAATTTCGGACTTTACTTTTGGGCGCTGATACAAAGGTTTTCAGTTTGATTGGTCCAGAATTTCAGTGTATTAGGAAACAGCCACACAAAACTTTCATCTGAGAAAATCACATTGTCCCAGTTAAAATTCCTATGCTGTAAGCACCAGTTCAACCTTCGCTCCTTTTGTTCAGGTTTCATGATCGGTGATGGAATTCCTCGACTTTTCTGCCAACCCATTGCATGCAGCTCAGTTCTAATTGTCTCCTTACAGACAGACACAGTTCCTCTATCAATCATATCCAGCCTTAAGTTTTCTAAACTCCTTCGTTTGTTTTTAGAAACAAGAATACCAAGCCGCCTCCTGTCACCGACAGTCAATTTTCTGGGCCTACCTGCGCCTCCCTGGTGCTCAGTGCCATATCCATTTGCAATATTTTTCAAAACACGATAAACAGTGGACAAAGGGATGCCTGTTCTACTTGAAATCACTTTAGCTAATCTGATGTCCTTGTTATAATACTCTAAAATCAACTTCCTCTTCTCTAAATCATCCATACTGAGGATCACTGAAAATGTCGTCTGCTAGCAAGTAAACAAAGGGGGATAACTCTTCACAAACTAATGAAAAAGGATTAACGGAGTTGTCTCTCTTGAATGAAACCGAGCACTTTATAGCTGGTCAAGGTTTTTTATACTAGAAATCCAATTAAACATATTCCTAAAATTCGCAATAATTTCTGGTCATACTATATCATCGTCATGACGTTTTCTGATTCTCCATTGTTTGGATAGATGTAAACGGTGCTTTCGTACTTGTCAGTGTACACTCCTAGCTTTACATGAAATAAGATGAGATGGGTTTTTCATATAATTGGATGTCCTGAACAAGGAATGAGACAAAACTGTTCGAGCCCTAAAGCAATGACTGTCAGACAATCCTGCCGCACACAAAATGTTAAAAGACCAGTCACTTTTCCATAGCATGATTAACCAATGGAAACACCCGCATGATATTTACAGCTACATGGCACAGAAATGCACATAAGACCCAGTGGGAGATCCATTAGCATCAATTTGAATGTTTGTTGATACTGAGCATGGGAATGTCTTTTAAACCAGTAAGGTGTAGTTACAGCGTCCATAGTATTTTCTTTGGGAAAAACAATGATTTAATCACATGGTGGATTGTCACAGCAAATGTTTAATATTTTGGTCACAGCAAATGTTTAATATTTTAAAGAAATTGTCCCATGGACAGTCTGTTGCTTCTGAATAACAGAGCAGTCTTCACAAAAGTACTTATTGAAAGGCGACTTTATATCACCGGGGTGGCGTTCATGTAAGTAAGGACTGTTGCTTACGTAAGAAAACTACATGAAGGGGCAGGGAAGTAATCAAAGAAAATAAGGAAACCAATTCTATTAAAAACGTAAAGTGTGTTCAGGTAGATTACATGGCTGATTCGCGTTAACTATCATCAGGAACTGGTTGCATTCGTTGCTTGATCATGACAGATGCTCACAGATCATGACATGCATATTGAGCTATAGGTAACGTTATAGTGCAGTTTATACAGGTATTGAACTTACGGACATTAATACCTCTGCTGGTATCACAGGGGTCACGTTGGCAGTAAAACACAATAAATCCAAACAGTGGAGATAAGCTATGACATGAACGGTAAAGTTAGAGCTGTGAAGGCGTTAAACGTTGTGTTTCCATGTCAACTGGATTTCGAAGGGCTTTGGTTGATTCATTCACGCGATTCGGTATTGTTCTTCTGTGTTAGATGCGATGTCCTTTGTTTTACATCAAACGTTTTGTTGAACTAAAAACACAATTTTCATCAACTACATGCAGTTAAAGAGCAGGGTTGTAATACCGTTCAATGTAGCCTTAACCAACTCCATCCATCATTCACCCTTCACTCGTTTACTGCTGAACCTCTCAGCTGTTTTACGACAATGCAGTGAGATGCACTTAAAAGTCAATGATCGATCGCAATACCTCCCAGCACTCGTGTGAACCGTGTTACCTTTATTGCACCATCCATTGCTCCCCTGAAGACACCATATGTCATCAAAGGAAGAATACCAGACTGAGTGTTCCTGGTGAGGTGCCAGAAGTACAATAAATTGTACTTTAATTAAAGAGGTCACCGGTTCTACACGGCGTTATTCATTGGTTCTTGGATGAACAGTAACGTGAGCAGTAAACAGTATTCATTATGATTTGTTTGGCGTAACGATTTATTTGTTCAGATCACTGGCTAATCTAGAAATTCAAGAAAATATGGAGTGAGTGAGTGAGTGAGTGAGTGAGTTAAGATTTACAGTCACATCGGCAATATTTCAGCCATATCCTGACTATACAAGATTAGAATTCACCATAAATACATGTAAATTATAAAAACCAGTCATCAAAGGACAGTTAAACCAACTAGAATATCACAGTATCAAGAATTAAAACTATCATCTCTCTCTAAAACTGGATTTCAAATAAGGACAATACAATATAAAACTTGGCTATAGGTCGCCAACAACTGAAGGTAGATCACCATACTAGAAAATATGGATCTCAAAGTGATGATAACAAAACTCCGGCAATTGAACCGTTGATTGAACCGTTGACGCATGTCATCGTATCCTAATTGTGTATATTTAGGGGGATAACTGTACTGTGTTTGACGAATTAGGGACATATACCGGTGGTTATTTAGTTATATCGGCGATATACCGTTAAGTTTGCGGCTATATAACCACCGGTATATGTCCCCAATTCGTCAAACACAGTACGATTATCCCCATTCTAATTCAACTCGTTTTACGCTGTTTTTTCGTGAATAAATTCATTATTTAAACCAGGTCCAAGTTCCTCTAGTTCAAAGGTTAATAATAGCACTCCTTGAACTTACACCATCGCCAGAAAAATGTAGTTCCCGTTTTTAACTTCAACAAACTGAATAACAAGTAAAATAATCACAATAAACACGTTTATTATGTCCACACTGACTAAATCTGACAATGATGAATAAATGATTAGTGTTATAGCTAAAATGGATGGAATTCTCATAAAACCGCCCTCCAGTTATCAGAAATGAGCGGGCCACTGCAAATGATAATGGCCCGCTATTCCTTAACGACGGGCCATTATCAGTTCTTTTGTTAAATGACGTCACAGCGGGTGACGTCACGCTTCATAATGACATCATAAATCTTGTTCCATGACCTAACAGTGTTGGGTCAACAGCCCGTTGCGAGTTGTTTGAAGAAAACTTATTAAATTTATGATGCTCTTTTGTCATTTTGTCATTCTTTTAATACAAACTCCATCCATCATAAATTGAAGGCTTGGCTTCTGCAAAACAACGTTACCCCTATAGTGTTGGGATACGTTTTAAAAGTTTTGGTGAATCGGTTTATAAATTGCCACCGTACATGCTGATTATCCGGTCGGAAATTTATAGCACTGACCAATTAGAACTCGTGTTACATACTTAGTTGAATTAGAATGATGGTCATGATGTTGATCACTGGGTTATCTTGTCCGCACTTGATTATTTACAGACTACCGCCATATAGCTGGAATGTTGCTGAGTGCAGCGTTAAACAAAAAACAAACAGCGTGTGTTAGGTAATTTCACGCTGTGGCTCAACAAATAAATATATACCGAAGTTATCAGCCTCCAGGGGGCACTTGGCTCCCGCCATTGGTATCGTTGTGTTGATATACCATGGTTTACACAGAACATGCATCACCTTGTTTGAAACACGCAACACGTTATGCACCACACACTCTCAACCTTCCAATGAAGCCGCTACCGCTAAGTATCAACGTCAAGATCGTTTCCAAATTCAAAATAGTCTCTGCTGAATGTAGAGAATTTTGAACGATTACGACTTCATTATGAGTGTGTCCTTCTGATTCACTATGAAATAATAATAATACCAGGTACTGCCGAGGAAGAAATAATAGCTAAAATGCATCCAAGTTTCTATATTTTTGTCGGTCATTGATATTTCTGATGAGAGGTATTCAGACGTGTGACTTATTGACTTCTTCAAGAAGAAGATTTTTTGCTTTCTTAATCAACAAGATTAAGATGTTTCATGCAAGACAAACTAAAACCATCAGAAGGCCAAACAGCAAGTTCACAATACACAACACTAACAATCACTTGTCACAGAAGAGCTATTGCATCTAAATGCAAATCCGTTTAAACTTAAAAACATTTAAAACGTGTCATAACATATTTCAACGTTCATCTCTCAGTTTGCCAGGTTTGCATCTTTCATTGTATGTGTTCGTGTAACATCGTTCGTTTGAGCATTTTTGTGGGGAAAAGCATTTTAATGACGACAATGTGAATTATTAAACTAATGTCGTTTCCATTTTAAACGTTTCTTTTTCTCAGATTGAACAGACACGTTTTTACAATTCCTAAGCTTTGTAATATTTTGCGCATAAGATTTTGTGTGTTTGTTAAAGAATATCTCATAGACGAAGTAATGGACCATTCACTGATATCACCGGATGGGTGTTAAGTGTCTTCTTTTTTAATTTCTTTCACACGTTATGTGTCCCTGGAATAGATACGTAATTATGACAAAGTTTCCTTGTTGTTTTCAGATACTGAATTTGACGGACTTTATACGACTTAAGTATGTGTCACAGAGCCATCGAGCATACATCGCATGGAGCGTAAATCTAGGATACAGAAAGCCAGCCTTACATTTACTGTAAATTGTGACCTGAAGGGGAGATGTATCGGGAAGTTATAACCCTGTCATAAAGTCAGTAATAGCTCCTTTATGTCAGATAGGGATTCATTTGTAAATTGAAACACACATTAGTAACGAGCCGTTAAAATTGCTTGATGAGATCTGAACCATATTCATCCATCATCTATTCCGAGGTCGTTTTAACATTATTCGTTTGGTGATACGACAATAGAGGGAAGTGTCTGCACTTAGAACTCATTGACCGATTTCAATGTATCCAAACACTGTATTGCCTCACTGTTTCAGACTCCACTGGAGACACAAAGTGTTGTTCGTGACAGAGTAACCGTAATTCTGGTGCGGCGTCAAAGGTTTAGGAAGCTGCTGTTGAAACTAACATTAAAAAGATCGTGGCTGTTCTGCTACATTAATCAGGGAAACTTACTGTATGCTGTGAAGAGTTGCATTCCGTATAACGTTTTCTCGCCTGAACACACGAACAGGGATCAGATGTCTTTCGCATTTTTATTTATAGTCAATGTGTTCAGAAACTCCAACAGAATTCTGTCCTCTCCTGTGGTGTAGAGTTACTTTCATTTAATGTGTTTGTCAATGGTAGAGCTGCGTAACGTTAATGCAATACTTATGTTACAAATAGCATCTTCGAATTAATATTTCGGTCAGAAAGTAGCATTATATATTGTTCAATAATCTGTAAATTAGGTCTAGGGATACGGTATAAAATAAGTGGTGAAGAGACACCCTAATTTCGTCAGGAAATGTAGCGATACGTCGCCAGTCCAGAATATTATGTGCGTATTGACCTCATAAGAGTTCGATATGTTTATTCATTTATATACTTAAAGCAACAGTCGTCATTATTCAATCAGCCATACGGCACCAGACAAACCCGTGACTGTCAGAATCAACAACACCCAAGGCCGTCGAGTTACGATGACACATAATCAGCCATGTCAAAAAGATTCACCATCTCATGACCAGCAATGATGTCTTGATGTCTATTCCATACGTGGTCCCAGTATATGATCATTAAGATGGTATGGATATTCAGTTTACCTTAGGAGGTATTGATTCTATCGATGAAACATAAGAGAATCAGTTGGTCTTAAAGTTAGAGATATATCACCATTCCTCTTCGTAAGGCTTTGCGAACCAAAATATGCCAAAAGGTTTCAAGATGTTGCCCAAACGGAACCTACTTCCAAAGGAACTTCTACATATATTCAATTCCACATAACCTCGAGCTCTGTGCATTTCGTGTGTCTATTCTCCGATGAAAGCGCCACGTTAGATGCCCACACGTTTAACATACAACCATGCTTCCCAAATCACATTATCTTTTGTGTAGTAATTCGTTCCTAGTAATCTCGGGAGACGTTCTGTGCTTTGAGTCTACATCATCTGCAGCTACACATTCCAGCAACCTTCACTGACAATTGACTCATGTAATTTCCATATCAAATCTCTCCTTAAATAGGTTTAGGGAAAGTATTGTGATTTTGAAGTTGTACTCATTCTACTGATTCAAAATACCAAATTGTCTATAAAATCATTTACGCCTGAATGTCTCTATAGCTTGTGTATAGCTACAATAAACTGTTTCCAGTTTGTGTGTCTGGTCTGATTTAGTTAAATCTACTGTCTTAATTTATAATACACTACAACACAGATTGTCTTACCAATCTTTCACAAAAAACAAACAAATGTTTTGAGGAGGAAGGCACAGTCATGGTGTCTCCCAGGAATAACTGGCAATTTCCCGTGCCGTAAATCAAATTGTACACGTGTGGAACTGACACGAGATTAGTGTCAGGTGTCCAAAACCTAATTGTTGACTGATTGCACGAGTAACGACAAAAGCCATACACTGGGCTTTAAAGTGACAATGGGATACTTAAACTGTCTAACTACATCGAAAATTAAGCGATTTATCGGCTCTTCACAGGAGCAAATGAAATGTGAATACTGCTAATCCTTAGTGTTTGGGTTTTGCTCTCATGCTTCAATAAAACAAACTGTCTATTTTGGAGTAATTAGCCTCTGACAAGACTTGATTCAATTGGTACTTAGTCTTCGGGTTAATGCACCATTACTGAGACTGCACATGTGCCACCGTGTGTCAGACACTATAACATGCATCACACATACTGAACAAGTCACTTACGAAGCTTCCACAGTGATTCTGACAGACGATGCTTATGCTAGGACCTGGAAAATCAAGGACATGAGGTCCTTATCCCAAAGGCATTTATACTCCACAACGAATGCGTTGGATGTTGTTTTGCCACTTCATAGACTGTTTGGGAGCCATGGTAGACCCATCAATTCCTAAATAGAACATATCCAGTTAATATCCTCATTGTTGAACACTGTCCACTTACATTACAGTCAGTCTGATTTGTTTTGGTCATCACAATTTGAAACTGACTCATGCCACATAACGCTGGTTACCTGCTGCCTGGACAGTACAACAGCATCTGGATCTCGAACGATCTCTGCATGACCTTGAAATGCTGTTTGTTTCAAACGAATCTTACTTTAATTTCTTACTATCGATGTACACGCCAAGGACTAACAGGATCGGGTGGTCAGGCTCGCTGACTTGTTTGACATACCATCGTATCCCAATTCCGTAGATCGATACTCATGCTGTTGATCACTGGATTGTCTGGTCCAGACTCGATTATTTTCCGACCGCCGACATATTGCTGGAATATTGCTGAGTGCGGCGTAAAACTAAACTCTCTCACTTACTTGCAGCGATTAAACTGAATTACTGTTTTGTGGCATTATAGTCATTAAAATACTCACTATTAGGGTTAAATGGTCTCTGTATTCTCTTTTGTAGTTGTGACCTCATATTGGTTTTAATTTGGGAAAACAATGATTTAATCACATGACGGATTGTCACAGCAATATGTTTAATGTTTTAAAGAAATGGCCCCATGAGTAGTCTGTTGCGTCCGAATGACAGATTAATCTTCAGAAAAGTACTTGTGTTAAAGGCGACATCACATCACAACACCAAGACAGAACAAACTCTAGTGTTCTTGTAAGCACTAAGTACTGTTGCTTTTGAAAGAAAACTACGCCTTGGGGTAGGAAAGTAATCAAAGAAAATAAGGAAACCAAATATAAAACGTAAAGTGTGTGTTCATGTAGATTGCATGGCTGATTCGCGTGAACAGTGTTATGAGAGTGTGTTTTTTGTAATTTGTAATATCACATTTATTAAGTGATAATTATTATGGGTCACAATATCAAAAGGTTTGAGTGTCGCATCATATATGTTCAATGGCAATATTATTTGTAGCGGCACGCCTTTTTGTTAGCGCCTCAGAGTTGCGTCCCTTCGCTGGCTTGTTTATATTGTTGACTTCCGGTTTTCATCATGCCGTGTGTTCCACATGATGATTCCATAAAGTTCTGAGAGAATAATGATGGAGCTTAGCTTTGCAAGAATGCTCGAGAACTGTGTAAGAACTATATAATGGCTCGTTGTTGAGTTGTGCGACGGGACTTATTACATGACTGGATTTATACACATCTGCCTGCCATCATCAAGTAGATCAACGTTTCAAGACCGACCGTGCTCGTCTATTCAACTGCTGTCATTGTAAACAACCTTCAATCAGTATATCTGTTCTCACATTCTCTATCTAATATTTGATATTTGTGACCCAATATTTTAGATTTTGAACTCAATTGCATTGTACTAGAAATCTGTATTGTCATTCATTGTAGCTTGCTCATTGTTTGTTGAATATATTATTGAATATTTTAGACTTGTCTGTGTTCTATTTTGCTGGTTCAAAGGGGACTCTTAAACCTTTTGTCACGGCAATTTTTTAACCGTAACAACTATCATCAGAAACTGGGTGCATTCGTTTCTTGGCAATATTCATGAGATTTCTCACAGATCATGGTATAAATATTGAGCTAAAGGTAACGTCGACGTCATAGTGCATTTTATTTTGATATTAAAATTACGGACATTTAATACCTCTGCTGGGTGTTACAAAGATCTCCTTGACAGTGAAAACACCATAAATCCCATCAGTGGAGATGAGCTATGACATGAACGGTAAAGGTAAAGCTGTGGAGGCGTTGTGTTTCCATGTCAACTGGATTCCGGAGGAATTTGGTTGATTCATTCCCGCGATTCGCTATTGTTCTTCTGTGTTAGATGCGATCGCCTTCGTTTTGTTACACTAAAAACACAATTTGCATCAACTACATGCAGTTAACGAGCAGTTAATGCCGTTCAATGTTCGTAGCCTTAACTAAATCGATCCGTCATTCAAACTTCACTCGTTTAACATCAGTTGAATGAATTGTAAATAGATAAATATTTTAATATTGGTAATTTAGTTGAGCAGCTGAGATTGTTAGTGGCTGTATCCTCACAGGGGGTTGAAGCATTGTAAAATTATTGTCCTCCTGTGGGGGTACGTAAGTCCCAAAACATTCAAAGTAAATTTAAACATACCATTATTTTTAAGCGTAGAATATGTGTTATTTTAACTTATGGCTAAATTGTCTAACTTGCTGACAGCTGATGGGATGATGTAAATCCAGCTAGGGTCCATGCAGGAAGCAAATGTACTGTAAGTCCCCATGGTCCCTAGTATGGTGATCTACCTTCAGTCGTTTGCAATATACAGCCTGTTTTTATATTGTATTGTCATTTATAGTTCCAATATTTTAGATTTAATTGCTAGTTTTAAATGGATATCTGTGATACACTAGTAGTTTTACTGTTCTTCGTTAACAGGTTTTTTAATTTCTCACTTTATTCATCTTTAATTTAAAATTTAAATGTTCTCGTCACGATATGGCTGCAATATTGCCGATGTGACGTTAAATAATAACTCACTCACTCACTCGTTTAACATCACGCTGTACCTCTCAGCTGTTTTACGTCAATGCAGTGAGATGCACTTAAAAGTCAATGATGGATCACAATAACTCCCAGCAGTCGTGTGAACCGTGCTGCCTTCATTGCACCATCCATAACTCCCCTGAAGACGCTACATGTCCTCAGTGGAAGAATAAGTGTGTTTCTTGTGAGGTGCGAGAGGTAGACGAAGCTGTTGTTACAACTGTACTTTCATTAAAGAGGTCACTGGTTCTACAAGGCATCAATCAGTGGTTCATTGATGAACGTCATACTCCCTTTCACGTGAGCAGTAATCAGCATTCATTACGTAACTATTTATTTGTTCAGGTCATTGGCTAATCTAGATATCTACCCTTAGCTCTAGATGTAAACAGTACACTTATTTGTTACAATTACTTCATTACTACCGACGCTGGTTAGCTAAATTTAGAACTTCAAACCACAGGTTACCCATTGAAAGAGGACGTTGGTACGACATTGAAAGATGTAATAGAATCTGCCAACTTTGTACATCATCTGTGTGTGATGATCTTCACTCTTGATCTTCGTGATGACGACATAAAACATGTCAGTGATGATAACAAACATCCGGGAATCGAACCCTTGCTCAGCGGATGGTGGCATAATGTATAGATGGTGGCATAATGTACAGGTGATGAATGCTATGCCCCATTGTATATTGTGGGTTTAGAACAGACACAGAATATATGTGATGAAGCCATGTGTTCCGCGTGTGGGTAAGCATATTTCCAGGATTGCATCCTCGTGCCAATGTGTGTAGTTAAAATGAAATGTTCATAGAACCAATTGGTAACAACACAACTCTGGCGAACGTTGAGGTTTTAGATTAAGGCCTGTCGTTTACAATCTCCCAACACAAATAATGACACATAAGAAAGTCACAGTCATATGAAGGCATGATGCTTGAGCCGAGGCGTTGCGTGGAATATGGCCACTTTCCATAGAAAGATACAGAGGGTTTCTTGCTACCGTTATCAGATACAAGAAAAATAAGGCGTTGTGATTTCACAGGATCTATCCCAATGATTGGCTATTTGTCTAAATATACGGAGACATGTCGGCCCAGTTAAATAAACACTAAAAATACAGAGAGTACAATTATTAGCTGGCCTCAACGATAGGAGATACGCCGCTTGTGTTTTCAATTCAGATTTGTGTTAACTGTATATTTGATAACATTTGAAGTCATTTTATACGAAAGCACCATCTTTGCCTTGAACACAGCTGCTGTGCCGTTGTGTTGCTGCAATTGGTACTCTGTAACTGTTGAGCTGTCATTATATGATGGGCCAGGTCTGTTAGGTTAATTCTCAGGATTGTGTTACAATGTAAGTGAGCATTTGGTAATGACATGGTTCGTTTCGACGGTATGTATTATTTCGCTATATAGTTGCTGTTCTTTGAGTTGTTCTCAGGTTCAACATCCACATTTTTACCTTCTTTAGAATGGAAAAACATTGCCTGTATTTTGCAATATGTACGAATGCCTGTTAAAGATCATGAAAAAAACAGACGCAGTCGAACATTCTAAACCATTCAGGTTGAGAAGTAAAGTCTTTTCTCACAAATATTATAATATAGTGTCTTCGTGTTTGTTCTGTACATGGTCGCAATAGGGGATGTTTAAGCTTGTGTAGACATTAACATATGAATAGAAATAACCATTTACACAATGGATGAAGCATGCATAAGTAGGTCTAAAGTTTAGAGGTTTATCATTATATCTCTTCAAGAGACTTTGCGAAACAACAAATATAATAGTTTCAATTTATTGCCTCAACGTAACCTTCATACAACGGAACTTCTGTCGAATTTCACATAACGCCCTGTGCTTCACGTGTCCTGTCTCCTTGTCTAATTCTCTGATCAAAGAGAGACGTTAGATGCCCACACATTTAACATACACACCATGTTTCCCCAGTCAAATTATCTTTTGTGAAAATCGTTTCTTGTAATCTCGGGGGACATTCTGTGCTTTGAGTCTACCTAATCTAGAGCAACACATTCCAGCAACCTTCACTGATAACTGAATCATGTAATTTCCATATCAACGCCCTCCTTAAATAGGTTCAGGGAACGTTTAGTGATTTTGAAGCTGTACACATTCCACTAATCTTGCTTTAATGACTGTCGGATTTTATATAGAAAATTGTTTGTAAAATCACTTGCACTAGTCTTGCCTGTCCCTATAGCTCGAGTACGGTTGCAATGAAAGTTTGCAGTTTTTGTGTCTGGTCTAATTTAGTTAAAATGTGTCTGATTCCAAGAGCGAGGACATGAGACTGCTGCTCTAATAGAGACACACTTTAACACAGATTTTCTGACCAATCTTCTAAAACAACCCAAAACAAAATGTTTTGAACAGGAAGGCGCGTGTCTATTTCAACATCAGTCATGTCCCAGGAATGTCTCCTAGGAATAACTGGTAATTTCAATTACCTAACACATTATACTCGCCGTTTACATCTAACTGACCACAAGATTAACAGTTAATCAGGCGTCCAGAACTAGTTATTATAACGGACTCACGACAATGGTATCATACGTCATCACACACTCTGAACGTTTACACATCTAAACTGTGGAGCTGATCTATCAAATCAAGCCCCATAAAACATATCCGACCAATACGTAATATCCTCATTGTTTAGAACATTATCTACTTATGTTTCATTCAGTGTTGAATCAGTCTGGTTCAAGAAGGTCATTACAATACGCAATTGACTCATGCCACAGTGAGCTGACATCCTGACCGCCTGTGATGCCATGAGAGTAAAATCAACATATGGATGCTGGACGAGCTTTGCATGACCTACGTATTTTTGTTATAATTGATGTTTTAGCGTTTCTCCACAGGAGACTGTCCAGCTATTAGAATCGATATGTATTTTCATAAATCTTCCATTGTAAGTCATTGGGTGATCGTATGTCTAAACATTATGATTTTGTATCACCCTACTGCAGTATGAGATAGTTTTGAATGAATACAATATTTTTCAAAGAACCTCAAACTATGGAAATTCATGCTAACTTACTTGTTGTTGTTCTCTACATCACGATAACCTCCTAGCCTAATAGAGATATTATTATCTGAAACTGAACTTCAAATAATACACACCAGGGCTTCCCAAACCAGTGCTCATAATGGAGGCTTATGTAGGACGCATAGTTTGCAGTTTATGGGATCAAGAGACACAGATCTGTGCTACACTTTACAGGAATAGTTCCTGACACATGTTTTGTGTTAGTAATGATGAGTGTATGATATTTGTGTGAGCTAAATTTCAGTACAAAATTTGATATTTTCGTTATGAACTGTGGAGGATCTATCAACGCCTCATAGAACAAATCCAGTTAATATCCTCCATATTGAGGTTAGGTTAGGTTAGGTTAGGTTAGGTGAGGTTAGGTTAGGTTAAGGTTACGTCAGGCTAGGTTGAACCCGACAGTGCTATTACAATTAACGTATCTGAATAGAAATGTTTGTCATGATGTAACTTTATATCTTGTTTCACGGATCTGCAATTTCAGATTCTACACAGACACTCAGTCCACATAACAGTCCATATTATGAGGCGCATATTGACCCCATAACAGTTCTCAGCTTGTTTTGTTCATTGATATATTGCACAAAGAAAAAATCAGCAGTATTCAAGTATTCAGCAGTATCCCGAGGCCGTCCAGGTATGATGGAACACAATCAGCCAGTCAAAGATACTTAGCACCTCATCACATGATAACCAATAATGTCTTGGTGTCTCTACTATACAAGGTCCAAAAGAGGACATTTTGGGGTAGAAATATACATGGACACTATGGAATATTTCTACAAAAAGATCCAAGATATTCATGACAAGATTCCGTCTTCTGTGGCTGTGGATGAAGCTGATTTTCCTCCAAAAATGTTTGATGACACACCTCTTACTCATATGGATAGACTCACTGACACTAAAGTTACTAAACTACTGAAATCTGCAAAAAGAACAACTTGTTCACTTGATCCGATTCCAACTGACCTTCTATATGACTGTCTCGACGTACTCTTACCAACAATAGTGCGGATTATTGATGTGTTCCAAGTGTACTCAAGTAAGCTCTAGCTAGGCCACATCTGAAGAAATCAAGCCTTGATTGTGAGGATCCCAAAAAACTACAGGCCTATTTCAAACTTAGCTTTATATCCAAGCTCATTGAACGTGCAGTCTCCAGTCGTCTTATGGGCCACCTTTCCTGGCATAACCTCTATGAAGATCCTGAATGACCTACAATGCGGTATTGACACAGGACAAGTGGCCATGCTCACATTACTTAACCTAAGCAGTGCCTTTGGCACGATTGATCACCAGAGACTCCTCAAAAGACTTGATATACAGAGCTTGGAATCAAGGATTCAGCTTTATTCTGGCTGGCATCTTATCTGTAGGACAGGACTCAAACTGAGTCTGTGTCAAGCGCATCTAGGCTTGAGTGCGGAGTCCCTCAAGTATCAGTGTCTAGTCCGATCCTCTTCACCGTCTACACTGTTCCACTTGGCTCTGTTGTAGCAGACCACAATCTTGACCACTTTTACGCAGATGACACGCAATGCCTTGAAATTAAACTAAAAGAAAACAGAGTCCATTCTTCTGGGACAGGCTGGAAAACGCAAGCAATGTGACATTACTAGTGTGTCTGTCATTGGAGCAACCATTCCACTTTCTTCCACTGTCAAGAATCTGGGTGTCGTCATCGATCAAGATCTCAGTATGACAGAACACGTCAAGTATGTTACTAAAACTTGCTACTTCCATCTCCGCAATATCAGTAAGGCCAGACCGTTCTTACCAAAGATGCCTCCTCAGCCTAGTCACATCTCGTATGGACTACTGTAACAGCCTTTTGACCGGATCTCCATCTTGTGTCACTGACCAATGCCAACGCATACTAAATTTAGCTGCTCGCATTACCTCCCAGATCTCAAGAAAACAGCACATCACACCAACTCTAAAGGACCCTCCATTGGCTGCCCGTGAAACACAGAATCTCCTTCTAACTACTGTCTTGCATACCAGTGCATGACTAACATGGCTCCAGTCTACCTCTCAAATCTTCTTCAAGCTTATGCACCATCTAGATCTCTGAGATCAGGGAATCAACACCTTCTTCTTATCCCCAAAGTCAAACAAGCTAAATATGGACACCGTGCCTTCTCCTATGCTGCTGATAAAAACGATTTCTCCCCACATTTATTTGTATATATTTTTTTTCCAAGATTATAACCATTTTAGAATGATCCGATCCGATGACTTCAAAATTATTTGAAGGGATTTAATTGAGAGAGTGTGAAAAAGAAAATATTGTTTTCTCCCCATCATTTCATTATATTCTTATCTATTTTCAAAGAACTCTGCTTTTAGAAGAAAAACTTTAAACGTATTAATAAGAAAATGATAAATCATAATCTGATATTGACCAACTACATTTTGAAATAAGGACTGCTCCCTCACTGACAGTCTCACCAAACAGAATAAACATCTCTTTTAATTTCATACATAACTGTTCTTTCACTTTTATTAATAACTTGATTTACATTGATTTGATAAACTGAAGCAATGATATACTTATAAAATGCACAAAACCTACATCTTCTTAATTTCGTCTGCTAGCTGCCATTTTGAGAGAGGGAGTGTTCATTATTTCTATTTCTTATAATTAAAAAAAATATCTTTTGGGGTTTTCTTTTAATAAAATATTTCATGAAATAGAGAAACACAATTGGATAAAGTTAATAACCTCAAACTTTAAATATTCAACTCTCCTATTACGACTTTCTTACCTTTTAGCAACCTTTTCCACAACCATTTTGTACAGTGCTTGAAAGTACTATTTGCACCATATTTCAACTTGGAACCAAACTTTTTATGTAACTAGAATGTCTGATGAATACAAAAAACACAATGTCTTGCTTTCATCACAAAACTTCCACGGGACATGAATCCTGTACCCATCCTACCACACTAAGATGAGTACATGTACACAATCTGTGCATCAAAATATCCATGTCATTCTGTTGTCTCACAACCAATGATGATGTCAGAAGCAATTGTAGGATTCGAACACATGGTCTGACGATATCGATATGAATCAAACAGAGACCTGTGCATGCAATTACGCAACCTTTGACCAATTGTTGTCCAGACTTGTGTTTGTCATTAAACATGTTTGGCACATTCAGCCGTGCACCAAATGCATGTAGGTAGAAGTGTCCACACTCGATTTATCTGAATGAACACAGTATTTTAAACGATAATAAGCTTTGGAACATCTCATATTACCTTCTTTGTAGCTTTTGTTAACATCTCTGAATATGTGACCAAAGATATGTAGTCCTTCCTAACTGATCATGATAATGCGTGTTAGTACACATACTGAATCTGTGTGTCAAACTATCCATACCAATCTGCCGCCCCACGACCAATGATCATATAAGAGGCAAATGTGGGATTCGAACACATGGTCTGAAGATACAAACACAGACCTGTGCATCTGATTACGCAACCTTGCACCAATTGTATCCAGGTTTGTGTTGGGCGTGATACATGTTTGACATATTCAGCGGTGTATCAATTGCATGTGGGTAGCAATTTCCACACTCGGTTTGTAGTAGTGTAGAAATCCAAGATAGACATGAACCCCATTATATACCTATCAGTCACGTTCTTTTACCAGTGTGTCTCATGACAGCGTGCGATATTTCCATGTGACCTCAAACCTTTCCAACTGCAGTAGCATAATATCATATTTATTGTGTGTGAATGAATATACGTCATTAGCCAACAAACCCCAAGGCATGGTACATCAAATACATTGTATTAATGGGCGCTTCACTGGAACAATGTCTTGTTTGCACCATCGCTTTCCAATGTGTACGATAAACAACAGATAAACGTAAATGTTAATGCTTAACGTTACATCAGTATCACCAACGATAATAGTTACCGTCTCAATATAGATCCAATGATCATTTAATACACAACCACCAAGCATTCAAATAGTATATTTAGTTCGTAAATGACATTTTGGATTCAACATTTGTCTGTATGGTTATGAATTAATGACTTTAAATGAGAATCATCGTCTCTGATTGTCTACTGTTTGAGTGAATGTGAACGGGGTTTTCGAAAGTATAAACAAAAGTCGTTTATGAAATTTAAAGGGTTATCATCGTCATGCGCAACTTAACATTTCCTAACATAGTCATATAATATTTTATACGTCAGCTGGAATACCGTGTCGGGGTACTCATTTAAAAATATAAGAAGGAAAGCAATCACAGAAAGTAAAGAAACCAATGCCATCTCAAACATGAAGTGTGTCTGACACTTAGATTGATTGAATGGCTGATTATTCTTACCTGTCATCAGAAACGGTCTGCATTCGTCGCTTGACAGGCGTCATGTGGTTCCTGACAGGTCATGACATACATACTGAGCTAAAGGCAACGTTAAGGTGCATTTCATTGAGATACTGACATTACGGACATCAATAACTCTAATGGGTGTCACAGAGATCTCGTTGGAAGTGAAAATACCACAAATATCGGCAGCGGGGATTAGCTATCACATTAACTGTAAAGTGAAAGCTGCGAAGGCGTTGTGTTTCCATGTCAAATGGATTTCGAAGGACTTTGGTCCATTCATTCCCGCGATTCGTTATTGTTCTTCTATGTTAGATGCGATCTCTATTGTTTTACATCAAACGTTTTGTTAAACTAAAAACACAATTTTCATCAACTACATGCAGTTAACGAGCGGGGTTGTAATGCGGTTCTTTGTAGCCTTAACCAAATCCATCCATCATTCACCCTTCGTTCGTTTAACATCACGCTGAACCTCTCAGCTGTTTTACGACAATGCAGTGAGATGCACTTAAAAGTCAATGATCGATCGCAATAACTCCCAGCACTCGTGTGAGCCGTATTGCCTTCATTGCACCATCCATAACTCCCCTGAAGAGGCTACATGTCCTCAATGGAAGAATAACTGTGTTCCTGGTGAGGTGCCAGAGGTACACGGAGCCGTTGTTACAACCTTAATTTAACTGAAGAGATCACTGGTTCTACACAACATTAATTAATTGTCCCTATTGTACCGAGTTCATCGGTAAACTCTGTAAAGGTTGTACTCCCAATCACGAGTACAGAGATTAGCATCCATTACTCATTGTGCAGCGTATATATTTGTTCAGATCATTGGCCAGTCCTGATCTCTACAACCCTGTGCTACCCCAAATGTTGTTAAGTTAATTTATCAATAATCCAATACTAAGGGAAAGTTGAGGTGAAATGGGGCTTAACATCGGACTTAAGAATATTTCGCACATATGACGACGTCCATGCATATGTATGTGTGGCTGCTTGTACTAGCCCAGCTGGTTTTATAGTGCTAGCTCACTGAGATGTCATGCCGCAGTCAGCATGAATACCCCACTCAAGTCAAGTCCTTGTTGTACCCATTAATGCCGATCACCAGGCAGGGACCAACAAGTACCACATTTTAACGTCTTTTGGTATGACGCGGTCGCGGATCAAACCCGCGATCTTCCGCTCTCTGGGCGGACGCTCTAACCACTACACCACGGAGGCAGTCCTGAAGGAAAGGAAAGGAATTATGTACAATTGTTTTTTAAAAAATCAACACACCACTAAACGTCCCTGACTCTTTTGTCACCATGGAGTTTCATTTTTACATGAAGCCAACACCTCGCAACTAACTACTCTTCATACCAAAGTGATGAAGACGTGAAACTTTTCAACTAGTATGATAACAATTCTGGAGTTATACCGTTAATTGATCTGCAAATTGTTTCAACCCCATGGTGATTATAATGTTATATATCAGAGGCAGAAGATATCATCCCAAAAGAGACACCAAATCCAGACTTCTGCTTCTGACGTCCCTACTGTCATGAACATATACACCTCTGTGATGAAGCCAGGTGTTCCTTGTAAGAACAGCCATAGTTCCCAGATTGCACCACCACACTCATGCGCAGAGTAAAACATGAAATGTGGAACAGGGAACCAAATCACAACAATAAAACCTGTGTGATAATAAAGGTTTATGTTTAAGCATTCCGAAGAATACAACACAAAATATGACACAGGAGAAAATCTCAAAGAGAATATTTTACCTGATATCGGGTAATCAGTTTATAACCACAAGCACCCACCACAAACGTATCAAAATATGTATTTCCGCTGCAGGTGTTTTTCCTGAGGCGTTACGTGGAATATGGCCAATTACCATAGAAAGGATACAGAAGGGACTATTGCTAACGTTATCAGATACAAGGAAAATAAGGCGTTGTGTTATCATAGGATCTCTCTCTACGACTGGTTGTATGTAAATACATGTTGCGGCCCATTGAAAGTAAAAACCATGGAACGAGGTAGAGAAGGCATGTTCATTACTCGAGCACAACGAAAGGAGATACGCCGCTTGTGTTTTCAGTTAGTTTTTTAACTGGATCTGGTTACGTTGAGCAATCATCTCTGATATGACAACTCACCTAATACTGCCTTTATGACATAATTGTGCTGTCATTATAGTCATGCTCAGACCTGTTACGATCGCTCCATAATCTAAGACAACAAGTGAATTCCCCTGACGAAAGGGCAAGGAAAAGCCCAGAAACGTTGTACATAGAGTAAAGTAGAAGTTGACATCCATAACGTTTTGTCTTATGCTTGAATATCAGGTTCTATATGCCTCTCAAGAACCGCTTCATAGTCGTTTACAGATTTACAGATTTCCTTTACACTATCACTGATATCGATGAGAACAGTAGTTACAGAGTCAACGAGTAATGTGAGAGTAAAGCTGACAGAGACAGAAGTACACGAATCCGATAAATCTGTGAAAGCATGCTGTCATTCGAATCCAGTGTCAAACAATACTGACCGCTGACTGACACAGATGAACATAGTCTAATTGAAGTGATACATTTGTGATCATGCCCATGTCCATTATCATGTGACGTCTCTAAGATGACCACGTGTCTACATCATTAGCATGTGCTTATGAGTCACTATCAAAAAGGGAGAATGCACGTAGCCACACAGCCGGTGTTATAACTCAAGGACACAAGGACAAGACAATAGCTATCCCGACAAAACACGGTCAAAATAGGGGACAATTGCATTGGATATAGTCTTGGAAATGCGATCGACATGTCTACCATGAGAATATTGAAAGCCTTACTGATGCACTGAATATAATGGCCCTAAAGAATTAAGTCGTCAGAGGGTCTTTGAAATTCTTGTTCAAGGAACATTCACGTTTGAGCCTCAAAAGTTGTGACATGTTGTTTTAATTATGTGTAATAAATAAAAAAAGTAACAGTGTGGCGGTTAGTAATGTTTAGTGTTACAGCTCTGTTGAAGTGCATGTAAATGAGAGTGGACCAATTGCAGAAGGTATGAGCGACGAACAATTCAATCATGTTCAATGTATCGATCGCCTGTTCTGGGTGAGATAGCTTCAGTGATCGGGTGCCTTAATTTTACTGTAAACCTTCCTTCAGCAAGCACATCGCACTCACGATTACTTGGCATCATATTGAGGAATACCTCTCGAGGGACCAAACAACATTATAACAGCCTGCACCGTGCATTACAGTGTTACTCATCATGTACAGTACAACCAGAAGTTATTGAGAATTTAAAGATTGTAAATTTAAAAAAAAAAATCACTCATTACTCAAGTATTAAATGTGAATATTAGCAGAACATAACTCCAGATTCAAGACAGGTGAACAGTTAGTGTTTTGTCAAGTCACCATGGGTAGCAATGCAGGCTTCAATGCGGTGGTTAAAAAGTCGTGGTCCATGCTGTCCCAATATCGGAACACCTCTTCTTTCATTTCAGCAATATTTGTCAGATTCTTCTTATAGACACTTTCCTTCATAAGTCCAAAACATTTTCCATTGGATTTAGGTCAGGGCTATAGTTTGGCCTATCTAATAATGTCCAATTTTGGGTCCGAAACCAGGCCTGTGAATGCTTGGAACGATGTTTTGGGTCGTTGTCCTGCTGGAAAATCCAAAAATTTCCATAGAACACGTGAGCAGATGGAAGTAAATGTCCCTCGAGAATATCTGTGTACCGCTCACTGTTCATATTCCCTTCAAATACACAGAGGGGCGTTGTCCCTAACACAGATATGCCACCCCACACGTTAAATTTCGGACTGTACTTTGGGAGCTGATACAAAGGTTTTT
This sequence comes from Haliotis rubra, assembly GCF_003918875.1. Classification (NCBI taxonomy): domain Eukaryota; kingdom Metazoa; phylum Mollusca; class Gastropoda; order Lepetellida; family Haliotidae; genus Haliotis; species Haliotis rubra. The sequence continues at coordinate 558,467 of NW_025767351.1, read as the reverse complement.
CAGTTTGATTGGTCCAGAATTTCAGTGTATTAGGAAACAGCCACACAAAACTTTCATCTGAGAAAAGCACATTGTCCCAGTTAAAATGTCTATGCTGTAAGCACCAGTTCAACCTTCGCTCCTTTTGTTCAGGTGTCATGATCCCTGATGGAATTCCTCGACTTTTCTGCCAACCCATTGCATACAGCTCAGTTCTAATTGTCTCCTTACAGACAGCCACAGTTCCTCTATCAATCATATCCAGCCTTAAGTTTTCTAAACTCCTTCGTTTGTTTTTTTAGAAACAAGAATACCAAGCCGCCTCCTGTCTGCGACAGTCAATTTTCTGGGCCTACCTGCGCCTCCCTGGTGCTCAATGCCATATCCATTTGCAAAATATTTTTCAAAACACGATAAACGGTGGACAAAGGGATGCCTGTTCTACTTGAAATCACTTTAGCTGATCTGATGTCCTTGTTATAATACTCTAAAATCAACTTCCTCTTCTCTAAATCATCCATACTGAGGATCACTGAAAATGTCGTCTGCTAGCAAGTAACCAAAGGGGGATAACTCTTCACAAACTAATGAAAAGGATTAACGGAGTTGTCTCTCTTGAATTTAAACCAAGCACTTGATAACTGGCCAAGGTTGTTTATACTAGAAATCCAATTAAACATATTCCTAAAATTCTCAATAATTTCTGGTCATACTATATATATATGGAGGGTTTTAGACACTGCCCATCTGTTTCCACTCAGCTGCCCGTGTTCTGTGTATCCTGGTTTCTCCTCCAGTGCTTGGGTGGTGGCTGTATTTTAAAGTTGAAGTGTCTGACAGATCTGTTTTTCACATTAAAATTAACTAGGGGCACAGCTGTAAGAACTTATTCGAGTGCAAATAGGTAACGCTTTGATGTAACGTACATGGGTCATTTGAAACGTGAGAAGTTTTAACGAGTAATACAATTTATGTTTATTTGCTTTTTTAAGGTCATAATTCCACACTCAGTAGTTATGCGTGGCGGTCATTCACTCTACCATGTCAGCTGTCCAACGCTCGTGTGGCAGTGATCCTAGTAGTCTGTCTCACAGTCCCTGAACCAAATGAAACAAGTCTAGATTTCCTCAGGTTCTGAATTTCCCAATGACTGGGCCTCCTTATAATTTTGATGGGTCTATTTGTTCTTCACATGTTGTTTATCATGGGACTATTGTGTTGAATAAACCGTTTCCTCGTCTATGTACGTCTCCTCCCGCCTCAATACATGTGCATGCCACCATGCAGGCCTCAACCATGACATGTGTCAACCACGTCAGCGAGCCTGACCATCTGATCCCCTTAGTCGTCTCTTACGGTTGTTGAAGGCCAATTCTAACCCTGATCTTCACAGGACCATGGATTTATAGTTATTCTATCTCCATAATAAGCAAGATTAGAAAAGCTCACAGTATAATTTTTATGACATATGCAACTTGTATTTATTATTATCTACCTAACCTAGAAATTTGATTTAGACTTAACCTTTATTCGACAAGAGACGTGCTTTTGAACATGTGGTGGAGTGGGTAATGGCTGAGTAGAGAAGCCTACACCCATGTCTCTTAGCTTATGTGCCACTTTTCAGTGACAGCTGTTTAGTAGTGCATCAGCACGTTAGAGTGGAGTGTTCATATATAAACATAATAATAAATGTTCTCAATCCAAATTCAATTCCAGCATTCCAATCCATATTTATGCTATGCCGTAATTCTACGTATGACTGTCTTTCTGTGCACTTGGATGCACGGAGTTTCTCATGTTTTTCGGGTTAGGTTACGCCTTTTGAATGTCAGTCTTGGGTTCGTTTGCTGTTTATTGCAACACGCAGCAAGTGAAGTCGAACCCAGTTACCTCGAACTTACTGGGACCGTGTTGTAACTTGTCAGGACATTTGAGATAACGTGAAGATACAAAGAGATCAAGTAATTACAGTTTCATGGCAATTCCATTGCATACACGAGAAATTAAGATCTCTCACCTTCTAGATGACTGGTTCACATTAATTTGTTTACACTTTTTAACCGTTTTATCATGACTTGTTCAGTTCCCATAACCCTGCATTTTAATAATATTAAAAATAAAACTTCTTACTTTCAGGCACTCTGTAACTCTATCATATAATCCACTCAAAGTGTAAGAGTGTTTACCTTAAATAAATATACAGTTATACCTCACCTGCTTGTTCACGCTTATGAATCAGTAGAATCAGTCCATCAGTCCTAACAGACTGAAAGACAATGATCAATATGGATAATGAAGGGTTTACCGTCACAATGACGTGTGTATAAATACAGTTCCACTAATGAGCACGTACCTAATTATTTGACAACCATCATTAGTTTGTGTAGGAATAACAAGCAATTTGTTCCGAAATATGTTACCCACGGGAACTATGCTATCCTCACACTGTCGAGTTGTCCTTATCAAACTCAGGCTGTCTATCGGACGAGATAATCCTCTCTCTAAGACCGTCCACGATGTTCTTATCTCAGCCGCTCTGCCACCATACATCTTCCAGCTGACTGATAAGGAGGCAAATACAGGCAAAGCCTGTGTGGAGATCACCATACAAAACAAGCCATTGTTTCCACTTTGGATAATGCAAAACATCCCCCGTCGGTATGACATAGCTTCCGTTGGTAAGTAAAACTCCACACACGGCTGTTCGCCTTGTCAGACAGCACTGAGTCATGTACATTAACTCGCACAGGACTTTGCAGCGAGAATGGATCCTGTCACGTGGCCATCACGCGACCGTGCTCATGGGTGGCCATGCTCGAAACTCAGTGTGATTTTCCTGAAACCATCCGCGTATGTTGCATTCATGTGGCGTGTATGAAAGCTGGGATCGGTGTCTATGAGATAAGCATTTTATGAGTAGGAGGACCAAACAGTTGAGATAAAAACACTCGCCATAACGGAAGTACCATATTGGAGACACGCTGTTAAAAATTATGTCCACAGATATACATCTAAAACTGAAGATGCTGCCATTTGATTCACAGAATTCAAGCTACCTTCTTGGTTTGATGTACGGTTACAGAAAAATTGATTTAGTACATTTTCATATCATTTTAAGTGTACCATGATATCTAATGGTGGGCGATGTCCACATCTGCTGCCTTCAGGGCTGGTTGAGAAGGATATTAGTCACTGACACGGAACCCACCTGTTTGTTAAATGGAAACTTCCATAAACCGCAGGCTGATAAGACGTATGGCACTGAAGAAATAGATGAGTTAACCACACTGATTTGCATCGAAGCATTGGTGTGGAAGGGGTCACTGACGATATAATAACCATTTGCGGGTTGAGTTGCCCTTGCTCCAAGAATGTACTGCAAAAATGAATCTACGGTCTTTTATTCCAATAACAGACATTTTCACATAACGCGACAGTCTTTTATAGGGACAACTATATTCTTCTTATTTATATAATCTTTCAAAAACATATTTTTGTTTTAAAATTTAAGATATTTTCTTTTTCACATTATTTTCCAGGGCGATATATTTCAATCATTCTGAACATGCAACATTTATTTAATTATAACATATCCTGAAAGTTCCAAAGGCAGATATATATATCACACGTATATAACAGATGCCTGAGGCATCAGCATTAAGGTAATACAACATACATGAGATGTAAGCAATTTATTGTTCTTTAATTTGTATGTTAGTGTAACACGAACGTTTGGTTTATGAATAAAATATCTGCAGATATGTGGCTGATCTACAAGAGCAGCGGTCTAGTAGGAAATGAAACAGCTTTGAGGGTCTTCATGTGATTAAAGTTTGAGTACTTTCACTGATTTGTCGAATGCAAAGTTGATGAGGAACTGAGAGCACGCGTCCGTGATGGGAGTATTGATTACCGACACTCACGCATACACACTGCGACACCGACATGGGAGTTTGAAAGGGATTATAGGGGGTGTTCATTGCTTCTTATGTAAACAGACAACCACTATCAAACGATGGGTTGTTAATCACATTTGACAGCTCTTCTGCTAATTTACTTTCAGGACGTGAATTGTGTCATATATTCAATTTTGTTCCGTGCCTCATCGGAATTTAAGGTCAGCTTAGGTTATGTCATTGTACCAGATATTTATAAATATTATTTAGGGAATAAGCTAAATAAGAAAGATTAAGCTTCAGCTTCGAAGTGCCAACGATTACGTCTGATGGTGTTTTCCCGTTGTGACCACTGTTTGATTACACATATTTCATGATTCAGTGACTGGAAATTGCTCGCAATCACCAATGTTTCCTGGTGTAGTTGATTACGGAACCCTAGTTGGCAAACAGCAGATGGACACGTTTATTTTCTTATTTTGTAGTATTCATTTGATTAATTTATGTATACATTCAAGTATTCATGAATTCACCTATTTCAAGTTTCAAGCATAATTCAGCTTTTATCAAAGAACAAGTTGTGCAAGACATCGTTATTACTCACGAACACCGTTGTAAACATAATTCCGGCGATTACCCTACCTCTGATTACATCACAACCAGAACTCATCAGCGGGATCAGAGGAAGGAACATCTCGTGTTCACTAGCTATCTGCACTAAAGTATAAACATATACCAACGACTAGAAAATAATGAGTAATACCTAACACACCCACTGAAAATATCTTTACATTGACCTTTCTATGACCTCACTTCTAGGTAAATTCATGTCACTTCCTGTTCTGATCACGTCATTTCCGCTCAGTAGCACTCTCCTACCCAGATATCCATGCGGCCAGTCCATTCAATATAATGTACAAATTTACTTTTCTTTATTTTATCTTCTTTTCTTTCGTCATCCTCCCTTTTACCATCCCCTGCTCCCCAAATCCTTCTCCGAGAAGAGGAAACAGACCAGGAAACCACATCCTGTTTGGCCAAACCGGAATGGACTTCCTTTTGACGTCACTTGCGGTTAGTTGACCTCACTTCCAGTTCTGACACCATTTCCGGTGCGTCGCTGATCAAATCCAGATCTTATAATGTGATACAACCTGTTGATCTATGCTCCGGTATACGATGACACCGTGTACTATTATATGAAGCAAATACAAATATAGAACATCACCATATGAAACATCGACAATATGGAGTATCAACAATATGAAGACTCTTCAACATGATGAATCCGCAATATAAAGCATGGCCATTTAGAAGTATCAACAAAATGGAGTATTAACAATATAAAAATCAACAATATCGAGTGTCAGGATTATGGCGCATCAACAAGATGTACTCGTGAAGATCCGGGTTAGATTTGATCTTCAGCAACCCCTGCTTGTCGTAAGAGGCGACTAAGGGGATCGGATGGTCAGTCTCGGTGACTTGCTTGACACATGGGAGAGAGAGAACGTCAACGTTTGAGAATTCCCATTATCCGACGAAATAGATTCAAGCTATTGCTTCAGCAAATTTCACTGGCTAAAGATAGTGGCACCATTTACTGCAAGTGTTCAGAAAGGCCTCCCAAAAATTGATCGGATTAAAGTTTGGAATATATTTGGCCGATTCCTTCTATTGGAGGTTTACATTGACTCGACTCTTGGACATCTGGTCTTGTCCGCTGCCCTAGCTGAAGGCGCGTTCCCAGTGAAAGAGAGGAATTTACCCACGGCCAATGATAGTAATCAGTTTCTTTATGACGTATAAATAAACACCAAGAGCCATATTGATTGATTCAGTGGTGATCAAGTTATTCTCTGACCAATCAACTAATTTCTATTCCAGCGAGGGCACAGGGTGCACTTTTCTATAACAGGAGTATTGCGGGTTGAGCGTTAGGCACCAAGCATACTGTTACTAACTGCATCAACCCTTACAGGTCCTTCTCTCGATAGCCTGGTCAATACTTGTTTGGTTACAGGTCGCCGCCATGTGGTAGGAGTACTGTCTTTCGTCAGGTAATAAACACCTACGCAAACAGAGGGTGGCGGGTGCTACTGGTAGTGACGGACACGCTCTTTTCGCGAACACCTGATGTGATCACTGATTTTCAGCTGCCCATTCATATAATGTTAGAAACTTTTTTGCCTTTGCGCCCATGGGATTTTTTCGGCAGACTGTTAATTCTCCAGGTTGACCTTTGGAATTTACACCCTTGTTGTCTGACAAATGCGAATCATATGAACATATCAAAGATGCATAATCAAGTTTCCAGACCCTTGTTACATAATGGTATGGGAGAAGGGTAAAATGTGGCTCCCATCTTAAAGAATCAATAGATCCCCTCGGGAAGTGTGTGTCCGTCCATATAACACCTCTGCAATAAACCACTATTGAACCTTCCGCTTAATGACAACAGAGAGATGTGGAATCACACGCAAAGTTTGCCTTTTAAAAACTTCGGGGCAAAATAGCTGAAATCGGATTGCCTTCAGTGTCCTCAAGGCGAAATTGATCGTGGTTTATTTGCACTAAATCCCTCGTTTTACATGCTCTAAACTTGCAATTTCCTCCGTTGGTCTTTTGCCTTATTGATTAGAGTTGGGCAGGTGGCCATGTGTCTATCTGGACTACTTTATTAACACGAGAGCTGTGATTTAAGTGGGTTCTGGGGCAACGATCAAACCGGAACAACGTTTATCAACAGTCGGCGCAGACTAACGACTATCAAAAATCGTTGTGTATCCGATCTTAGCGACATTGGTTTTCAAGGAAACAGCTTGCAATTTCCTGTAGACACGGACTCGAATCCTTTTGGAGAATATCGACATATAGTTTCTCCAACTAGAGTTAAATTACACAACTGGGAATCTCCGGAAAAGAAGATCTATTTATTCCGATTTAAGGTCACTTCGGCGTTAAAGAGATTTATCTGAAGAAATTTGAGGGGATGCAATGAGTTCTGAAATTGAGTGCATTAGCAGAATGGCAGGACTCACTATGCAGTTGCATGATGTTGCTAAAATACTGTGGGACACATCAATCGGGCATCCTCGTGTCTCGGTAAAACGGAAAGACAGAGATTTTTACAGGAAATCAGAATGCTTGCACGCTTCAAGGTTCTCACAGTAAGACCGGGAAGACCCTTACAACTGCTGCTCAAATCATATATGAAAGGGCTAACAAAAGTCCTTTCCCAGATATCGTAAACTAATTGTAACATGTAATGTAATTATAACATACAAGATTCACGAATTTCGCCAAGGTTCATACGCGAACACGTAACCATCCTTGGTCAATATTGCGGGATACCTAGTCGGTGTAAATTTACATTGATAAGACCGTCTTTTCCAAATATTCGATAAATTTCCATTGCTTTGAATAGCAAAAGCCCCTTTTGGAAGGAAACGAAACGTATCAATTATGTTACTGTTCTCATTAAAAAAAGAACAGAATATTTTTGGTGCTATTGACTTCGTTATAAATTCGATGATTGCCAGCAAAATGATCACAACATTGACATAAATACGTTATCATCACATCACTGATGACTGTCTCTTAGCACCACCCACCTTAATTGATTTGAAGAAGCGTTGAAGACAGACAAACTTTATTAGCTCAAGCCATAATTGGACGCTGGCCATAGAACAGAGTCATCCGGAATATTTATAGTGATTTGTGATGGACTATGAAGATTAACTTAAGAGACATATATTTTGTGAAGATATGATCACACACATATTTCGCTAAGTTTCGTTGTATAGGTATAGTTTCACTTTAATATAACTGACACATTTTAGCATTGATGGTTTTATGTGATCATATTGCTTAATATACTGCCATCTTTGTACAAGGGGCAGATCAGGACAAATGTTAGTCTTCTTTTATATTATTATTACATTTTAAACAGATTTTTTCACAACGCGGGATTCTATTAATTGTATCCATGTCTACCATATTCTATGTGTAGAGAATGAGAGGATAATCATGGTCATGTAAATGCACTACTTTTATAGTTTAAAACTTTGCAAAGAATTTAATGTCATGCTCTGTTTTCCTATGATATACCGTCAAAGTAACGTTCTGGTAAGAGTCTCAGGAAGCTGTATACTGTAGAATGTTACCAAAGTACGACACACTATTCTGCAGCCGTTCTTAGTGTAGATGGTACATTTAGTCCGAGGTCAAAATGTTCTTAAAGCATTACCCACATATCACAACCCGTGAAGGTCCGGGTTAGAATATTGATCTTCAGTAACCCATGCTTGTCGTAAGAGGCGACTAAAGGGATCGAGTGGTCAGGCTCGCTGACTTGGTTGACACATGTCATCGGTTCCCAATTGCGCAGATCGATGCTCATGCTCTTGATCACTGGATTATCTGGTCCAGACTCGATTATTTACAGACCGCCGCCATATAGCTGGAATAAAACTACGTTCACTCACTCACTCACTCATATTTCACAGTTAGGGATGTGATAAAAACCGCCTCATCTGTGCATCATGTGGGCGTGTGGTGTCACTTCTTGTACAAGAATAAACCAGAGATGGGGAAGACAGCATTTGTATGGTCTATAGAGGTTCAAACGAAAATGTTTGCAGAATAACACATTGCACTGCTAAGTAATTAAGTAGGTGTAGAAATCACTCGGTGTTATTTATCACGATCGTGTGAAGATATGATGTAACGATGTACATATGTACATACTCATTTTTGAGTCAACCTTTGCGTTTCACCTAGGACATCGACACTTGTCACTGGTGGTGTTTCATGTTACGTTGTTTGAGTGTGTTTGTATGACGTATTTTTAACATCAGCATCACTCAGTAGAACATTCAGGGAATGTATATATATGTCACATATATCAAACAACGATAGTCTGAAAAATACGATTCAAGAATTTTGTTGTTTCACTCACGTGGTCTGTTTCTACCATGAGACTGGCACACATGAACTCGCGATACTATTTCAAACTTGCTTCACTCACTTATAGGAAGCGAAAGTAGTTAAGTCTGTCAAAATCTGAAGAATATTTTCAGTTTCTGTCGTTATCATTTTTGGCATGGAACCAGACGAACAACTGTGGAGAAAAATCAGTTAAAGCTGCAGACAATGATCGAAGAATAAAAACAATATAATGGAACAGTTAAACATGTTGACGACAAAGCACATGACACTCACAGACCTCAGCGTTGTAAGACGGAGTCGGGAAACATGGCAACTTAATTGAAAAGGGATTTATTTCTCCCAACTGGGTATTATGTACACATATTATGTATTTACATTCAAACATATGCGTCATATTCCTAATGGAAGTTTAAAGGAACAGTGTTCATTTCACAGCGGGGATATACGTTAACGAGATCATTAAACGGTACATTTTCGAAACGGAAAATTGAGAACGTCACTGTAGCGATTTAAGATTTCTTGAAAACACAACTTGAGTTGTGTTTCCAATTATACAATTCCCGTTAGAATGATAAGGTTCATATATAAAGAATAACCATTGCATGCTTCACAGCCTCGCCTAGAATGTTTCGTTTGATGTGTGCCTGCATATTAAACCAATTAACCACGTGACCTCTTAAACCAATCGGAATGAAATACCACGCTGAGGTTTAGTCCTTGTAAGCCGACGTTAATCATTATGGGGTTTAAACAACAATCATAACAAACTAATAAACTGGAAAGGTGCATTATAACCACCCACATCCGTTTTTCCACTCAGTAGGAATAATCCCAAGTTTCTGTTGAAGTCTCGTGGTTGTTTTTCATTTAATAGCGTCCACTTGAGATACGTTCAAAGGATTTTTCTCGTTTCAAGTTTCAAGTAGCCTTAGTGTTTATATCACTTGAGATCTAAACGTAATATTCATCTGTGGTTAACGGTTCCGTTCCCTCCCTATTATTACACAATCCTTTTATATCAACATGTGTGGTTCTCATAAATGCATAAAATATATTTTCATAGCCACCTGTGTCTTTTTCATATGTACATAAAATATTTTTTCATAACAACACTGGTCTTTTTTAAAAATACATGAAAATAACATATTTGCCGTTATGACCCTTTTGACGAAGGGAGAGTTGGGACACATTTACTGCGTATGTTACTTGGTTTATTTTCATAATGAAATTGGGGTTGATAATTACTTTGAAGGCAGCTGGTTATCAAGTATCGCCACTCCTGAAGAGAGGTGTGTGTATTGCAAGAGAAACAGCTCTAGTGTTATCGGTATCTAATGGTAATGATAATACTTCCCGCGGCAGGCATATAGCACACGTTCATCACATGGTTCATTTTTAACCCATTCGTTCGAATCGAATGTGACTCGTCCTCGGCTGAATTGTTTCGTTTGTTGTTTAACGCCTTACTCAGCAATAGTCCAGCTATATGCCGACGGTCTGTAAATAATCGAGTCTGGACTAGACAATCCTGTGATCAACATCATGAGCATCAATCTACGCAATTTTGATACAATGACATGTGTCAACCAAGTCAGACAGTCTGACCACCCGATCCCATTAGTCGCCTCTTACGACAAGCATGGGTTGCTGAAGGCCAATTCTAACCCGGATCTTTACGGGTTCCTCGTTTGAGAGCGGAAGTTTGGTGACTATAGCCTACTAACCACGTCAAAGAAAAAGAAACCGATGACACTTTTTACCCTACCAGTCGATCGGCAACCAGGGAATAAAACGGGAAAAGTTGCCTGGGAAAAAGACTAATGAGTCGGAAGGGGTATCCCTGTTAAATTGCCTTATAAAAATTACCGACATATATTGACAGAAAATATATGTTTTGAGCAGTATGTGAAAAGAAACAGTTACACATACACTTCGTGACTAATATATTGACTTATAATATCAGTTTCCATATTGTTCCCTTAGCCCTACAATGATCTACTGATCGTAGGTTCGAATATCATTGTGCTTCATGAATGATCCTTGTCCCAACAGAATAGTCCTGCATTAAACAACAAACAACGTATTTTCATACCGGCACCTTGCTGCTCTAGAAGGAGTTCATCCAGGTTGTACAGTAATGTTGGGCTTTTTATTGTTTGGTCATTTCCTCAGCCATAAAATGGCTTGCCGTTATAATCTGCCTGACAGAAAATAGCATACACCCTTGTTTTGATGGTGGATAAAAGGGAAACAAAGAATGGTTATTGGATGGTGATGTGCTAGCTACTGGAATCATAGTGATGATTTGGGTATTATATTTACAGGGTATGGGCGACTGTTTTCAGCCTAGTATAACGTGTTGATAATGTTTAAATTTTCAGTGTCAAATCCATTAGTCAGGGGTATACATTCTCTGCTCGGTAGTTTATAACTGAAATATTGTTTAAATGCCATTAAACCAAACTCACTCACACACTCACTACTCACTCACTCACCGATACACATGCATAGTCTCTTTTATGGCTACAAAATGAAGTCCACTAATCTGTCTCACGGTCCCTGAACCACAATATTTTCCCTACTGCCAAGCCCTCAGCAGTGCCAAAACCTTAATGAAACAGGTCTAGATTTCCCATCTGACTGGGCCTCCTTTTCAGTTTAAAAGGTTTTATTTGTTCCTATCAAAATTATATATATTCAGAGCCTAAGCGTTAGTATAGACGTTCACCAACAACGCTTGCTGCTATCACAAGATTATCGCAACTGATATGCGCCTTAGCATGAGACTGAAAACACATGTTGCTGCTAGTCTGTGTTCTGTTGATTATTCCATCTATCCCGATATCTACCAGTATACAACGCATCATTCTGGAAAACAGACACGTGCTTGTTTATCTGGAGATAGGATGCGGCTGTAAGCGTGTTGACGTAGGACATATATACAAACACTTGATATGCAGATACCAGTTCAGACATGTAAAACCTACGGGAGGTCGTTGGCACAGATAGAGACACATTCACTCTTCACATTCAGTTGTCATGACACTTTGCACATAACTCAAGTGATACTGACGCTATTCATAGTGTCACAAGTGACCTCATTACCAATGGGAGATAACCCTTGTCGTCTTTACCCCAATTACTTGTTGGACACTGTCAAGAAATAGATTTTTCAAGTATGCCGTACAAAACAAATTCTTCTTTAGTTGTGGCAAGGAGTAATAATTTGGGGATTAATGATAAAACAATTCCCAGAATAGAGCCGCTTCTACATTACTCGGTCGTTCAACTGCAAATATACAAGGGGTGATTCATAAGGATGACTCGTCATATTATGAAGTTTAACCAATTCTAATACAACAAAGAAGCAGAACATGTGGATATGCCGTTGGGTGTGAGACTTTAGGGTCATCCTTATTATCATAATCATTATTATCATCATCATGGCAGGATTGGGGGTGTACGACAGTGTGTTGGAGTTTTGATCACGAAAACATTATTAAGCAAATGTGAACTTTACAAATTGCATGCATCTTTCCATAATCGAACATATTTTATTTTGTTGCAAATGAAGTATCTCAGATTAAAATGTTTCAATCGCTTTACTTCTTTTGAAGCGTTTGATCACTGATAATTAATTTTAGATTTTCGTCTGAAATGAAGCGAAGGTTCGAAGTGTGTGCAGCTCTTTTCAAGAACCGTCTGTGGATCGGTAGGTTAGGTTTGTTACCATAGATTGCCTACAAACTAGAAATAACTAGAAAAGTAACAAAGGACTACATGCATTTTAGACAATATTTTTATTTCAATATGTTTTTAAACCAAGCATCATATTTCTTCACACACCCTCCCCATCAATATGTCGTCACCAGCGTTCATGAACATGATGACTGTTATGTACATGACAAAGCCTTTTGACTGCCGCAGCCCTTACACACTCATATCTTTGTTTTCTTTTAAAACAATACCGTTGATCTTTCAATAGAGGGCGCTGTTGTTTGCACATGCTCATTTCAAATATTTTTCTAAACCGCTAACCTCCGCAGGACGTCTAACCTTTTGACATTGTGGAAGGAAATACAAGCAAAGTTTTAAAAGTAAACAAATTTAGTGTTATATTTCAGATTGTCCTTTCTGCAGAAAAGAAACCTTGTTATCATTGAAACCTATCTGTAGTTGACCCTCCAAGTAGTCACGGATTTGAGCTGCCCATAACACGTGCAGCAGTTATCTTTGTTTTAAATCTTTGGATTGTAAATGGAAAACATATACACTGTACAGGTTGTAGACAAAGCCTAGTGTCGTTCAGGGTAAACGTGTGAAAACGATTTTCATTGTGGCAATTCCAGGCCCCGCAGTTGTTGCCGGTATTCGATGAGGAGAGGTGCCACCCTTGTGTGCCAGTAGGCTGCTATCGTGGGCTCGAAATGATTTCGTTCTACTTTTTTGTATTAAGGACTGTCATCCCCTTGCCCGTTCTCTTGGGTTTCATCAAACTGGTAAATGTCTCAGACTTGCATCCTTTTCTCCTCTATGAAGCTGACACACAAGTAAATTGTTAGTGAGCATACCAATGAAACCAGTGCTAAAAATCACGCACTCGCCTATCAAACTTTGTTTTTCTTGTCATGGAGTATGAAAAGTTCCGAGGACTGCAAGGAATCATAAATAAAAAATGGGAACTTCTTTCACCGTTAAACACAAGAAACGTACCTCAAATTGCCTTTTGACCTCGATAAATATTCATGAGCGGCCTATTATTCAGTCAAACGCCGTTGTGTTGAAACTGAAGAGACCTTCTTCAAGTTATCCAATGTTAGATACACGTTTCATCGCATACGTTGCGCATATGTAGATTCCGAGCAGCCCTGACCTTGGTCATTAATTATTTTAGTGTTCAGGACACATACTATGAAATCATAAATAGATGAAGATGAGTAGGTATATAAGTGATACCGTTGTTAGATTGAATGACACTTGCATGTACAGAAATGTGTGCTATAAAGTTACCGTTAGAACGTGCTTTACAACCCGTGAAGATCCAGGTTAGAATATGTCGTCAGTAACGCATGAATAAAAGGTGACCATCGTGTTTTCAGGTTCGTGAATTGGTTGACACATGTCATCTATCAAATGTAGATCGATGCTCATGCTGTTGATGGTCCTGACTCGATCATTTACAGGCCGCCGATATATAGCTGGAATATTGCAGTACACCGTATATTGCAATATACCAGCCAACCACATGTATCTTCCAGCTATCCACGCATTTCCCCTTGGACTGAACCATAATCACGTGCTACATCTACGATTCTGAAACTCGGCTCCCACAAGTTAAACTCATCTGTGCTCGCCAGTAATAACCTACTCTTGAGAAAACCAACAAGTGACTATTTCAATTGACAACAAACGTAAATCCCTGTCAGCCTGTGTACCATATGTTCCTGTATGTCGATGTTCTGTCATACACCCTTCATTATCCCAAAGATAACTGCATATATATGGTCAGACAGCTGACAGTGATCGCACATATTACCGAGACCATGTCCACAAACGTGTGACTCTCCTTATACCTAATTGTACACATGAGGGTTTCTGCAACCAGGCCATGTCTGAATACCGAATATTTGAATATATTTGTAAACTGTATTTTGTCATGTGTCAGATTACCAAAGCAAATGTAGTGCTTGTCTACACATGGAATCAGAATGTGGGAATATCAATGAATATATTTGATATCCGAACGTCGTACTCCGACTGCCGCAACCATGCTGTCTGAACAACGAGTATGTTGCTCGCTTGAGGTAGGTTTAGAGAACACAGCAGTCAGCACCAGTGTCACGATCTCGCGATTTTATTGTGCAAGCGGTGGGGTAGCCCAGTGGTTAATGCGTTCGCTCGTCATGCCGAACATCCGGGTTCGATTCCCCACAAGGACACAATGTGTGAAGCCCATTTCTGGTGTTCCCCGCCGTGATATTGCTGGAATATTACTAAAGAGGGCGTAAAACTAAACTAACTCACTAATGTTGTGAGTATGAATACACAAGGCCATTTAGAATTTAGTAATTAGTATTTGTTTCCTTCTTGGAAGGTGACGGTAATATCTGAGTTGAATGTCTGAAGCCATCATCGACATTCTTTAAACTGGATAAATGTCGTGTTTTGTATTGTTTTTCAATGTACCTATTACGTCTATTAAGAACACACTCAGTCTGATTTAATAGTTGTTGGCATCAGGAAATACATGATAAAATGAACACATAAGATCATGTTGCCCTGTAGATACAACGAGCTTTGTTTTTAGAACTGCCGAAGTGAGTCATGCAGTTGCCATTACAAGTGACATGCACTGAAATTGTAATGTTTCCTCTTATTGAACATTTTAAGTGGTGAAACATTAACATGCTGACACAACCTGAACTTTTATCTTGAATATCTTGCATAGTCCTTATCTTGATTGCATAGGCCTAATTTGAAGGACGGGTTCGTGCTGAGTATGATTGTAACAGCATGTGTGTTATGTCGCTATTAAGCTTTGTAAGTAGGAAATAGGCTGTGAAGCAAGCATTACCACAGAGCTGAACATTTTGCCAGTACATATATACTGTTCACCTTAGCATACACGAGTTGCTTCAAAGCAATGACTGTTTAATGATTTTGCTCTTGGGCCATCCCCATAAATAGCGACCGGCATCGGTAGGAAGAGGGAGATTGACAGTCCTCTTCAGTGATAGTTCCATGAATTGGTGTTTTGAAATAACTTCATTGATAAAGTGTACTAAAAGTGTTTAAGAACCAATGACCTATTGATATGCTTGTTTCACCCTATGAACAAGCAGATCATATTGTAGTTTAGACATGGCAACATGCTTCTGTCAATGTATTGTTAGACTCGAAGATGGACAATAGTACTGAAGAAATATTGCTTTGTGTAGAAGTACAACGTCACATACCCTTGAATTTGAAGAGACGTGGTATTGCTATGGAATATGTTTTGATAGTGAGTTAATCTGGAAATATAGTTAAGAATGTACAATATAACAGTCAGTCAATTAACGTTGTAAATGTTCATGGTGTATATAATAAAAGAGACTAGTATTAGATACATTTACAACTTATATTATAGGTGTACATTTCCTGCTAACTTGCGTCATGTCATCAGTAATGGTGCACAGTGTCAGGTGAATATGAATGTTTAAGTGAGTGTCATTTGCCTGTGACTGTGTCATGCGAATGTGAGATGCTGAATGTGATTTGGCGTACATGTGTGTGTCTGTGTGTGTGTGTGTGTGTGTGTGTGATGTAAATGTGAATGTGGTTGTGACTATAAATGTAATCTGATGTTATGGTATGCAGTGTAGAGTACATTGTATTTGTGATTTTATGTATATTAAATGCTATTGTTGTTATGTATGCTTTGAAACGCATATGTTCATATATGTCATATTATGCATGTTATATTATCAATAAGATGCTGTACAACGTAATTGTCTTTACATTGTACAATGTGTTTATCTTCACTTTCATTATGCTAGCTTCAAACATATTATTACCTGTAATACCTTTGACAAAATGTTTCATTGGAGCATCAAAGTTTGAAACTGGTGACCTAAAAGCTATGACCTAAGGCACCGAAGAGCACGCTTATCCCGCTCCTCCATCTCGAAGTCAGGCATCAGACAGAAAATGCCTGTGCTGAACGTCGTTATTCTTTTGTTGTCAAGTGCTGCACTAAATCATTGTTGTATATTACTATATGTGTCTGTTTATAAACGTTGATGGTCTCTATAGACCCCAAACTATGGCGTGTTATAAAGTACTGGTGGACATTTCTCATGTTAAGACCTCAAGGTGACATACAGCATGTTATGGGATATATACCAACAAGTCACACTGTTATAACATTGATTAAAATATATTTCCATGAGTGAGAGAGAGTTGTTTTACGCTGCGTTGATATTCCAGCAATACGACAATACGAGTTCAGAAACAGTATGTTCAGTATATCACCGTTGGGTCCCCAGCATCCCCTTGATCTCATTGGGTTCGACTAAGTTGGATCGGATGGTATGGCTCTCTTACTTGTCTGACTGCGTGTCATCGTGTCCCAATTGTCTGGATCGTTCCCCACCATGTCCTTCTTTGGCTTGTTAAGTCCAGACTCGATTATTCAAAAACTATCGTGATGTAGCTTGAGTATGAGTGCACTATGTATCATTAAACACTCTCTCACTCATTCAGATTACAATCAACGTCCACCCTATCTTAAGAAACGACGTCTTGAATATCCTTACTATTTTCATACTGATATAAACAACGATTGTCATAATCTTTACAGGAAGTAACTACAAACATCACATACAAAATGTACTGACAAAAACAAAAATGGCTTTGCTCTCAAGGAAAACATGAGCTACATAGGTATGACTCACATCCTTTGTTGTCGAAGACAATCGCGTGATGATCGAGGAAGAAAGAGACAACAACATAACACCAGCTCAGACAGAAATAATCTCAGTTATTTTGCACACAAAGAACAGGTCTTGCGCTGAGCTGATGAAATCTATCCAATGATGTCTGTATATCTGTAGCTGTATTACCTGTCTGGTGTTACAAGCGTCCATATGTGAGGAGCCACGTAAAATGATCGTAGCCTCGTCCATTTAAAACTCTTCTGTTTCAAAATATGAAGAGTGTTTGTTTAAATTTACATTTAATAGGAAAACAGCGTTCTAGGTTAAGTGTTTTCGTTATGTGCACATTGTACGGATACTCGAGGATTAGAAAACAGATGTCTCAAATCGGCTGGAACAACAAACTACACTGGCAAGCTAAGGTTCATTGAAAAGTATCCGTTCTCATCATGTCAATTTTCTACCTCAATAAGTGCACTAATGACTTGCATTGAAACACAATTTTTCGCCTCGATTTCTTTGTTTTCATTTTACTTCAGGGATTTTAACTTTTAACAAAAAATAGAATTCTAATGACACTCACCTGAAAACTATATAGCCATATGGTGGTGGATATCATTCCATCCTCGATGTCACAGAGTCATCTAACGAAAAGGGATATTCAACATCCCACAGTCTCTTTATTTCTCGAGAAAGCTAAAGTAAGGATGACCTTGGGCTACCAGAGCTGGGAATGGAATGATTATTGCTGTGCTCTGGGGTCTGCACCAGCCATCGCGACACAGTATAGCTGATGTTAAATTTCAATTTGTCCACCTGCAAATGTCATGTGCTGAAACAGTTTCCCATGCAATTAGAAAGTTAACAATGACACCACTTACCACTGTATGAAACAGTCAGCAATATTCCAACGATCTGCACATACTGGAGTCTAGATCCTGATAACATCAACATCCTACTAGGTTGTGGATATACTGACACAAAATTATCACACTATGTCATACAATCTCTACTGCAAATCCATGAGTAGAGCATTCAAAGAAACATGATCCTGTATTATAAATCAATAATGTATTTGTATATTTATTCACTCTAATATCCTCATCTGCATCGTGCTTGTCAATTCATAGGACTGTTGTACCTGCCCTATATTTGTAATGTCAGTTACAATGTATTCTCCGTCTGCATTAGAGGAAATAAATATAATTCATTTATTCATAGCGCAATGTCTTCCCTTATAAATGACGCATATATTAGTTTTGTCGCGTATATGATACAAATTTAGTGTAACATAACAATATTGAATTTATTTAAATGAATCCAAATAACGTGTACATATTTTAATTAATGTAATGATTAAAAACATGCTGATGAGGTAACATTTCACAAATATTAACAATATGGTAAGATCATGTAATGCCAAATGCAAATAATCATGCCGGAAACATGGTGTTACATATAGGAGATACTGAGTCTGTCGCACTCCACATGCAGCGCATGGCCAAGTTCAACCAACATGGTCTTTCCCTTTCATGTACAAATGGTGTGTTCAATGGGTGCAATGCCTGGTGTAATTGCTGGCCATGTCATTCCATGGAGCATGGGTTTGGTTGAAGTAAGCATTTACGACTACTGTACGGCAACCTCGGGTGTTGTGTCCTAAAAGACAAACATGTCTTGCATACGGACAAACTATGGTGTCATACGTTTCTCGGCTATTACTGTTTAATGACCCTCTCGTTAACAATATGGAGTGGAACTGGCTCTGCCCAGCGTCATAACCGACCAAGAGTCAAATCCGTGATGAGGTGTCAAGTTGACATTGGCTTGAAGTTCATTGCGACATCACCAGACATGACCACGCTTATCAAGGCATCAGCAAATCTGACTCCATGACACGTGAAGAGAGACGATTGCCTCAGTTTTGAAAATGTGTACACCGTAGACATTTATTTGCAAAATGACGATTTTAAGGTGCGTCACAACAAGTGACGGAGAACACAGAGATGAGCTGCATGTGAACGATTTCTAACTGCCTTTCCCTCCTAATCCAGTAGCCTAATGAAAGTTTGAGGCAATATCGATTCGCCGTTTGAGCTCGATTTCGTAGAGTCTGTTTTAGGAGAAATCGACCCTGTACTCGTGTCGTAGACCAGGGACGCCCTGAACAGTGCCTGTCGTCAACATATTAGGTTTGCTGGTACCTGTTCCATAGTCTGCTAATCACAGACTGTGAGATATCGAACGTATTGGGCACTTCACGCTAACTTCTGCCAGTTTCAAGCATGCCCAAAGCCGCCCATAGTTACTCTGTGTGTTGAAGACCACGCGTCGCTACCATAGACATCTACCTACACCATAGTCATCTATCTACGAAATGACGATTTGTAAGGTGCGTCACAACACGTGGCCATAGAACAAAGATGAGCTGCATGTGAACGATTTCTAAAGTCTTTCTCTCCTAATCGAGCATATTAGACACTGCACACTGACTGCTGCCAGTTTACAGCATGCCAAAAGCCCATAGAAGCTCTGCCTGTTAAAGACGACGCCTCGCTAGTTGCTATTTGTACACAAATATGGATTGAATCAAGTAAATCACAGTAAATTGTATCATGAACAGAATCAATACGATTGACATTAATGGTCCTCAGAGATCAGTGGACCTTCCGTGAAAGTGTCAAAGTACTGAATGACACTGTACCTACTCGTGTGGCTCTAGTTTCACAAGTTGAACCAAGTCTCTCCCAAATCACATTTACATGCGATTTGACACCATTTTATGGAGGTGACCATCACGAACGCATGTATACATTATGGCTGCAACTGATGGGATGGGAGGGGTAAGCACTAATCTGAAAGACCCCTGGAGATCCAGGTTAGAAGTGGACTTCTGCCATCCATGCTTTTCGTAAGAATTGCATGGTCAGGTTCCCTGACGGGGTTGATGCATGTCGAATCCCAATTGCATACACCTTCGTAATGTCAATCACTGGGTTGCTTGGTCCAGACTGCCGTTCTACAGTTGGACATTACACTGTAACCAAACTAATTCACAATAAGTGATTGTCACCTGATGTTAATATAATGTGCTTTTCGTGATCACTTAAAATGAAAATGAGAGAGGTTTTGCCACTTCCATCCAAAATATCATCCGTCTATCCATTCAGGTGATTGAGGTTTGGTCTCTTTATTATTAACAACAATACAATATGCGAACAGCTTTATCTGGAATTTTATGAGCTGATTTTTATAATTCCTGTAGGGATTCGGGCAAGAATAATACCTTAGCTCTTGAATGATCTAAGAAGCCTAGACATTTAGACTCAAGGGTGCCGTAATGGCTGATGTTTATGTATAACTTTTGATGGAAGACCTTGGATGGCCAACACTGGAAGGCCACAGTCGTGGTTAAATCAGGAGACACAGTAGTACTGACGCCAATGTTGTGATTGCTTAATGCAGGGAATGATAAGGAATGTGTTTTTGCTAGAGCGACGTTGATGTAAACAAGTTTTAAGTTTAAGTTAAAATATGTACATACACTTTCAATTTTATTATGCCTCCCCGTATCAATATGTAGCCTTGTTAGCACAAGAAAGAGTCGGTTGCCAGTGTACACAAGGTCGAATCTATTAAATATTTATTTCTCTGCCTTGGGGCTAATATTAAAACTTGTATAACTGTCATATCATGTGCTATATGCTAATATATTTGTCCATTCGTGGATGTACATATCATTCACCTGGTTTGAAAATGTTAAGAATACTGACCATACATCCAACGTTTTGTGAACCAAGCATAACCAAGATCTAAACCTAATACAATATGTCTAACATTGCTTTTCTACCTGTTGAATCAAGATTAATCAACATTTCGTAGGCCGTACACGGAAGTCTATTTGATGTCATATGGTATAGTTTTATCCAGTATTTACCTGCATTTCACCGAACAATGTAAAAACAGTTGTAAAAATATTGGAGATAATGTTCAATGTAATGCTTAAGAAATAAGCATTTTCTTAGCCGAATACATTTCTCTTGTCAAAATAATACAGAACGGTTAAGAACCGAATGTGCCCTTTTCGCCGAAGATTAAAATTGAACATTAGACCATGTACAATGTATTTTAGAGATAATGTTAAACTTAATACTTAAGGAACAAGCATTTTTTTAGCCGAAGACATTTCTCTAGTCACAATAATACAGAACAGTGCCCTTTTCGCCTGAGATTAGTTTTGCATGGCATGTAAAACTGATGCTGCTCCGTTAAATAGTTATACCCTCGACATTCGCACTTTGAAATAATGTAAAAAGTGCCATTTAATGAAGACTCTGACTCAATATTCAAAACCTGTTTTGCCTGTCTCGGTCTAATATAACGTCAATTATACAGACATCAAACCATTATTACAAATTACTAATGTCTCTACATCACATGTTGGGATTTTGTAATCAAGTTATGATTTTGTTGTTGCTGGAGCGGCACCGATGCAAACATGTTTGAGTTTAAGTCACAAGTCTCTCGTATCAATATTCAGACTTGTACATTCAAATACAGCACAAACATAGTCGGTTGCCAATGTACACAAGGTCGAATTCATGAAATATTTATCTGCATCAGGGCTAATCTTAAAACCTATGTGGCATGTAACGTCAATTTCATAGACACCAAACATCAGGCTTTTTGTACAAAACTTGTTAGCAATTAATCAAGATATTATTGTGCTCTGGCGCGACAATGCTGTAAACATGTTCCTTGTTCACCAATCGAGGCTTGTTAAGAATGAGAGTATTACCAAAGAAATGCGTTCGTTCCATCTTGACTTTACAAATATTATATTGTCATTTCTTGTACACCTACGTCTTTATGTTGGAAATTTACTCCAGGTTCCTATTATTGAGAGTTAGAAGAATCATCACACGGTTTTGTCAGCTATTTCCACTGCTCACGATGGCGCTATTCAGTTTAAACGTTCCATTCTTCCTACCTATTGTTGGCATGTGATACAACATCCATAACAAAACAGCTTGAATTAAAAAATGTGTTTGATAATTCCCGACGTGTTTAGTTATTGGAACAGTATTTGTACAACAGTGATGTATTTAATCGAATTTGCAGCACACATATCGTGTGGCATGGCACCACCTAGTTCTTGCATGCCCTTTGAATTAGCCTCCTTATTGTGACTTTAGCAGTGTAACATGTACAATGTTTTTGTCATGTTCTTCGCCGCTATTTGGCCTTTCACGCTAAAAGATTGAGAGTGGTTATTCTCTGGCGTTGACAGTATAGATTTACAGGTTGTGACCTTGATGTATAGGACAATGGGGTTCTCTCTCTGGAACATTCTCAGGTGTGTGGATAACAACGTTATTACCTAAGTATATAATGTTTGATTGTTTAGGATGTTTTTCGTGTAACCGTTTCGAGCATATTAGTTCACTTTACGGGCAACATGTCTTAATAATTTCTGCTGACTTTGCTCTACTTCTACTTTTGAAAGGGCCAAATTACATGTCCATTCCTTCTACTGGATCTAAAGCCCTGGGCAAATCTGCAAAAAAAGTGTAATATATTTGTGGGTTCAGCTAACAAATTACCAAATCCCTCTCAAAGAGGAATATAATACTCAACACCAGCAAAGAAACACTTCCTGTACATTCATATAAATTATATAAGACAGGTTGAATTAATGCCATCTGGTTTTCCCAAAACGCAAAGGATTTACTTGATTTTCTTTGCAATATATTCTCAGACCATGAGCCAAGTTCTATTATGTCAAAACATAAGTCTTTATCAGCTTTGTAAACTACTATCCCACGCGACAATTTTAAGGAAAGCTTTCTTCTGCATGGGGCATTTCTCACTACGCGTGGTGACCATGTAGTACCTCTCTCTTCAGGTTCAGAACAATTTATAAGTGATGTCAGCAGAAGTGACAAATAAATGTCAGACTGTTAACACATGTTTTAACAAAACTTACCTCGATTACAAAGGCTATGCAAATTACTGCAAAGGAGTTGTTCAAAGGACAGTACAAGTTCAATGGCAGTCTGTCTCGCAGTCCCTGAACTGTCTAGCAAGGCCAAAGCCTAGCAAGTGTAGATTCCCTTAGGTTCTGAATTTTCCATCTTTTCAATTTAAATGGGATTATTTGTTACCATCAAAATTATACATATTCAGAGACAAACCGTTAGTAAAGTACAGTTAAAATGACAATGTGAATACATTAGCAGTACGTCAGTTATAATGATATTTAGCAACATTGGTCAAGCTTCCAAAACAGGGAGGATATCAGAGTCAAACGACAACGATTTTCACAGACAGATGCTCATGGTGTAATTTATTGATATGCATGCGCCTGCCCAACTTGTATGGTCTCTGAACGGTTCTATCCGCCATCTTCTCAGGACACGTTAGTCGTATTTTATATTATTATTACATTTTAAACATATTTTTTTCACAACGTTCTATTACTTGTATCCATGTCTACCAGATTTCTACGTGAAGAGAATTAATCGTGGTCTTGTAAATGAACTACTTTTATAGTTTAAAACTTTGCAAAGAATTTAATGTCATGCTCTGTTTTCCTATGATATACCGTCAAAGTAACGTTCTGGTAAGAGTCTCAGGAAGCTGTATACTGTAGAATGTTACCAAAGTACGACACACTATTCTGCAGCCGTTCTTAGTGTAGATGGTACATTTAGTCCGAGGTCAAAATTTTCTTAAAGCATTACCCCATATATCACAACCCGTGAAGGTCCGGGTTAGAATTGATCTTCAGTAATCCATGCTTGTCGTAAGAGGTGACTAACGGGATCAGGTGGTCAGGCTCCTGACTTCCTTGACACATGGCATCGTATCCCAGTTACGTAGATCAATGTCCATGCTGTTGATCACAGGGTTGTCTGATCCGACTCGATTATTTACAGACCGCCGATATATAGCCAGAATATTGCCGTACAAAGCAGCCAACCACATGCATCTTCTAACCATCCCCGCATTTCCCCTTGGACTGAACCATAATCACGTGCTACATCTACGATTCTGAAACTCGGCTCCCACAAGTTAAACTCATCTGTGCTCGCCAGTAATAACCGACTCTTGAGAAAACCAACAAGTGACTATTTCAATTGACAACAAACGAGAATCCCTGTCAGCCTGTGTACCATATGTTCCTGTATGTCGATGTTCTGTCATACACCCTTCATTATCCCAAACATAACTGTATATATATGGTCAGACAGCTGACAGTGATCGCACATATTACCGAGACCATGTCCACAAACGTGTGACTCTCCTTATACCTAATTGTACACATGAGGGTTTCTGCAACCCAGCCATGTCTGAATACCGAATACCTGAATGTATTTGTAAACTGTATTTTGTCATGTGTCAGGTTACCAAAGCAAATGTAGTGCTTGTCTATTCATGGAATCAGAATGTGGGAATATCAATGAATATATTTGATATCCGAGCGTCATACGCCGACTGCCGCAACCATGCTGTCTGAACAACGAGTATGTTGCTCTCTTGAGGTAGGTTTAGAGAACACGAGCAGTCAGCACCAGTGTCACGATCTCGCGATTCTACGTGATTAATGTTGTAAGGGGCGTTGTGGTAGCCCAGTGGTTAAAGCGTTTGCTCGTCACGCCGAACACCCGGGTTCGATTCCCCACAAGGACACAATGTGTAAAGCCAATTTCTGGTGTTCCCCGCCGTGATATTGCTGGAATATTGCTAAAAGAGACGTAAAACTGAACTCACTCACTCACTAATGTTGTGAATATCTATACACAATGGCATTTAGAATTTAGTGATTATTGCTTGTTTCTTTCCTGGAAGGTATAGGTAATATCAGAGTTGAATATCTAAAACCATCATCAAAATTTTTTAAACTCGACAACGTTCGTGTTTTGTATTATTTTCAATGGTTCTATTACGTCTATGAAGAACACACTCAGTCTGATTTAATAGTTGTTGGCATTAGGAAATACATTATAAAATTAAAACATAGTGTCATTTTGCCCTGTAGATACAACGAGCTTTGTTTTTGGAACTGCCGAAGTGAGTCATGCAGTTGCCATTACAAGTGACATGCACTGAAATTGTAATGTTTCCTCTAATTGAACATTTTAAGTGGTGAAACATTAACATGCTGACACAACCTGAACTTTTATCTTGAATATCTTGCATAGTCCTTATCTTGATTGCATAGGTCTAATTTGAAGGAAGGGTTCGTGCTGAGTATGATTGTAACAGCATGTGTGTTATGTCGCTATTAAGCTTTGTAAGTAGGAAATAGGCTGTGAAGCAAGCATTACCACAGAGCTGAACATTTTGCCAGTATAAATATCCAGCTCACCTAAGCACACACGAGTTGCTTCAAAGCAATGACTGTTTAATGAATTTGTTCTTGGGCCATCCCCATAAATAGCGACCGGCATCGGTAGGAAGATTGGCTGTTCTCTTCAGTGACATAAATGGGAATTCTGGAATAACTTAATTGATAAAGTGTTCTTAATTGCAGTGTTTTAGAAACAATGACTATTGATATGCATGTTGCAAACTGTGTCATATTGTAGTTAATATTATACGTGGCAAACATGCTTCTGTCAATGTATTGTTAGACTCAAAGGTTAATTACTGATGTAGTTCATGAAATATGATGCTGAAGAAATAGTGCTTTGTGTAGATGTACAGTTACGTTTGAATTTGAAGACACGTAGATCTAAGAATGTAACACTTACTCTATTAATGGTGTAAATAATGACAGACTAATGAAACTAGTATTTATAGATACATTTACAACTTATATTATAGGTGTTGTTCTCCTATTAAATCATCAATAACACGGTGTCATGTCTCGTGATGTGAATATAAATATGGATGTGGGTGTCATTTGCCTGTGAATATGTGAAGTCTTTGCGAATATGAGATGATTAATGTGATTTGACGTATATATGACAGTACTGTAAATGTGATTGTGGTTATGATTACATATGTCATCTATGTTATGGTATGCAGTGTACAGTATTTTATATAAGTGATCTTATTTTACGTATATTATAAGTGTGATTGATGTTATGCATGCTATGAAATGGTTATGTTATGTTATCAATATGTTTATATATGTCATATTATTTATGTTATCATATTATCGGTAAGATGGAGTACAATGTATTTACCTTTATTTCATTATACCATGCTTCCAAGTGATATTATTACCTGTAATGCCTTTGACAAAAAGTTTCGTTGATGCATCGTCGTGTGAAACTGGGGACATACCAGTTATGACCTAAGGCGCCTATGAGCACACTTATCCCGCTCCTCCATCTCCTAGTCACGCATCGGACAGAAAATGCCTATTCTGCACATCGTTATTGTTGCGTTGTCAAGTGCTACACTAAATGATTGTTGTATATTACTATATGTGTCTGATATAGACGTTGATGATCTCTATAGCCGCTCAAGTTATCAGTATTCCTTTGTGGAATGAGCAATAGTTCCAGCTATGGCTGTGATCTTAATCCAGAACACTGCTCCCCAGACTATGGCGTGTTATATAGTACTGGTGGACATATCTTATGTTAAGACTTCAAGGTGACGTACATCATGTTATGAGATATATACCAACAGCATGATATGGGATTTAAACCAACGAAGCCAGAGTCACATTATTATACAGAGCTTACGTGAGCGTGAAAGTTGTTTTAAGCTGCTTTGAGCAATATTCTAGCAATATGCAATATGAGTTCAGTATATCACCGTTGGGTCCCCAGCATCCCCTTGATGATCTCATGGGATTCGACTGAATTGGTTCGGATGGTATTCCTCTCCGCCTTGTCTGGCTGCGTGTCATCGTGTCCCGCGTGTCTGGATCGCTGCCCTTCATTTTCTTCTTCGGCTTGTCCAGACTCGATTATTTAAAACCTATCGTGATACAGCCTGCGTCTAAGTCCATCAGTATCATTCAGCACACTCTCTCACTCATTCAATCACAATAGAAAAGTAATAGGTGCAAACGACGTCGACTCTATCTTACGAAACGACATCGTGAATATCCTTACTAGTTTCAAACTATTATAAACAACGACTGTTATAATCTTTACCTTAAGTAAGTACAAACATCACATGCAAAATGTAACTGACAAAAACAAAGCACGCTTTGCTCTCAAGGAAAACATGACCTGCTGGGTATGACTCACATCCTTTGTTGTCGAAGACAATCGCGTGATGGTCGAGGAACAAAGAAGCAATAACATAACACCAGCTCAGACAGAAATAATCTTAGTTATCTTGCACACAAAGAACAGATCTTGGACTGATGAAGTCTATTCAATGATGTGTATATATCTGCACCTGTATCTACTGTCTTGTGTTACAAACATCCATATGTAAAATGATCGTAACCTTGTCAATTTAAAACTCTTCTGTTTCAAAATATGAGGAGTGTTTGTTTACATTTAAATTTAATAGGAAACTAAATGTTCTAGGTTAAGTGTTTTCGTTACGTGCACATTGTAAGGATACTCGAAGATTACAAAACAGATGTCTCAAATCGGCTGGAACAACAAACTACACAAGCAAGCTAAGGTTCATTGAAAAGTATCCGTTCTCATCATGTCAATTTTCTACCTCAATAAGTGCACTAATGGCTTGCATTGAAACACAACTTTTCGCCTCGATTTTTTTTGTTTTCATTTTACTTCAGGGAGTTTAACATTTAACAAAAAATACAATTCTAATCATTACACTCAACTAAAAACTATATATCCATATGGTGGTGGATATCATTCCCTCCCTGATGTCACAGATTCATCTAACGGAATGGGATATTCAGCATCCCACAATCTCTTTATTTCTCGAGAAAGCTAAAGTAAGGATGACTTTGGGCTACCATTGGAATGGAATGATTATTGCTATGCTATGGGGTCTGTACCAGAGACTATGTCATCCATCGACACAGTATAGCTGATGTTAAATTTCAATTTGTCCACCTGCACATTTCATGTGCTGAAACAGTATCCAATGCAATTAGAAAGTTAACAATGACACCACTGACATATATTAAACAGAAGTCAGCAATATTCCAACGGTCTGTACATACTGGAGTCTGGATCCTGATAACATCAACATCATACTACGTTGTGGATATACTGACACAAAATTATCATACTATATCATTATAGGATCTCTACTGTAATTATCCCAAACAGCAAATCCATGAGTAGAGCATTTAAAGAAACAAGGATCCTGTATTAAAAATCAATAATGTATTTGTATATTTATTCACTGTAATATCCACATCTACATCTTGCTTGTCAATTCACAGTACTGTTGTACCTGGCCTATATTTTCAATGTCAGTTACAATATATTCTCCGTCTACATTAGAGGAGATGAATAAAAATTATAATTCATTGTTTAATAGCATAATAGAATCCCATGTAAATGTTTGTGTTTAGTCACATATATTATACAAATTAAGAGTTAACACAACAATATTTAACTAATATAAATTATTTAGATTATATATACATATTTTATGAATGTAATGATCAAAACATGCTGATGAGGTAACATTTCACAAACATCAACAATATGGCATTTAAATGTAATGGTGTTATAACGTATGGTGTTTCATGTACTCGTTAACAAACGCAGGGGATACTGAGTCTGTCGCACTCCTCATGCAGCGCATGACCAAGTTCGACCAACATAGCCCTTCCCATTCATATACAAATGGTGTGTTCAGTGGGTGAAATGTCTGGGGTAACTGCTGGCCATGTCATTCCATGGAGCGGGGTTTGGTTGAAGTGAGCATTTACGACTCCTGCACCGCAAGCACGGGTGTTGTGTCCTGAAAGACAAACATGTCTTGCATACGGACAAACTATGGTGTCATACGTTTCTCGGCTATTACTGTTTAATGACCCTCTCGTGAACAATATGAAGTGGAACTGGCTCTGCCCAGCGTCATAACCGACCAAGAGTCAAATCCGTGATGAGGTCTCAAGTTGACATTGGCTTGAAGGTTATTGCGATATCACCAGACATGACCACGTCTATCAAGGCATAAGAACACCTGAAACCAGACACGTGAAGAGTGACGATAATTTCAGTTCTGCCACTGTGTACACCATAGACATCTATTTCCAAAATGACGATTTGTAAGGTGCGTCACAACACGTGGCCACAGAACACGGAGATGAGCTGCATGTGAACGATTTCTAAAGTCTTTATATCCTAATCCAGTAGCCTGATGAAACTTTGAGGCAATATCGATTATCCGTTTGAGCTCGATTTCGTAATCGATCCTGTACTCCTGTTGTAGACCAAAGACGCCCTGAGCAGTGCCTATCGTCAACATATTGGGTTTGCTGGTACCTGTTCCATAGTCTGCTAATCACAGACTGCGAGATATCGAACGTATTGGCTACTGCACACTTACTGCTGCCAGTTTCAAGCATGCCAAAAGCCCATAGAAGCTCCGCGTCGCTAGTTGCTACCTCATCTTCAATGGGATCCCCTGAAAAGGAGACAGAGAATTGTGAAGAAATAATCACAGGCTTTATAAAAACAAGGCTGAACGTGGAGGAAGACATTCCCATTGAGAGGGCCCACCGCCTGGGGCCAATCAGGAACAGAGCTGGAGATGGGCCACGCCCCATTGTTGCCAAATTTGCATTCGACAAAGACCGCGAAACCGTCAGGAGGGCATCACCTACAAACCTAAAAGGAACCTTTTGGGAATCAACCCCCAGTTCGCGCCTGAAATTTCACAGAGACGACGGGCACTCATACCTCTGTTAAAAGCGGCAAGTCTGAAAGGAAAAAGTGCAGCCTTATTGGTGACAAACTCTTTATTGAAGGCAGACGTGTATACTCAAGTCCTTCCCGTCCCATTGGTGAAACGTCTCATATCTAGGTATAATTTTTAGCAGGGAATGTACTTTCACGTCCGCTAGGAAAGCACTTTGTGACAAGAGTTTAAAAGATATGAACTACGTTTTATCTAAAGCCAGACATTTCAATCTATCTATTACTTGCCAGTTAAACTCTTTGACGTACTTGTCGTTCCAATTTTGACATGGGTGTGAAATATGGGGGTTTGAAAACTTAAGTATTACGGAAAATATCCATTTAACACTTTTAAGGAAATTACTTAGGGTAAAGAAAAATGCACCATTATATATGATTTATGCAGAGACAGACCGAAGACCACTCCCTATTTTTATTTATACTAAAGTGATATGCTACTGGTCAAGATTAATTACAGGAAAATACTCAAAGCTGGCAAACATGCTACTACATATTTTATCAAATAATACATCTAATAACAATGGCTATCATGCATCAGAGACATAATAATAAAGACGGGAAATAATGATGTATGGATTAACCATGCATTTGCCAATAGGGATTGGATTCAATGTAAAGTCAAGAATAGCCTTATAGATCTTTATATACAAAAATGGCATTCAGATATCGAAGCATCATCAAAGGGTAGATTTCATAAGATTGTCAAAAAACAACACTGATATTGATTTTTATTTACATCACCTACCTGAAAAATATATATTCAATTTGTTACATTTTAATCTGCCAAATCATCGTTTTCCTGTTGAAACTGGAAGATTGTTCAATATCGATTATAATTATAGAAAATGTACATTGTGTACCTTAAATCAGGAGACACAGTAGTACTGACGCCAATGTTGTGATTGCTTAATGCAAGGAATGATAAGAAATGTGTTTTGCTAGAGCGGCTTTCATGTAAACAAGTTGCATACTCTTTCAGAATTTGCAATGTTATGATGCCTCCGGCTATCAATATGTAGTCTTGTTAGCATGAGCAGAGTCGGTTGCTAATCTACACAAGGTCGAATCTATTAAATATTTTTCTGCCTTAGACCTAATCTTAAAACTTGTATAGCATTCATATCATGTGCCAGATGCTAATATATTTCTCCAGTCTTGGATGTGCATATCTTCACATAGTTTGCAAAATGTTAACAATATTGGCTATACACGTTTTGGTAGACCCAAGCATAACCAAGATCTAAACCTAATGCAATATGTCTAACATTGCTTGCTCAGGTCTATCTACCTATTGAATCAAGATTAACCAACATTTCGTAAGTCGTATGATACAGTTTTGCCAGTATTTATTGTATTTCACCGAACTATGTAAAAACAGTTGTAAAAATATTGGAGATAATGTTCAATGTAATGCTTAAGAAATAAGCATTTTTTTAGCCGAAAACATTTCTCTTGTCAAAATAATACAGAACGGTTAAGAACCGAATGTGCCCTTTTTGTCGAAGATTAAAATTGAACATTAGACCATGTACAATGTATTTTAGAGATAATGTTAAATTTAATACTTAAGCCAAAAGCATTTTTTTAGCCGAAGACATTTCTCTAGTCACAATAATACAGAGCGGTGCCCTTTTCGCCTGAGATTAGTTTTGTATGGCATGTAAAACTGATGCTGATCCGTTATATAATTATACCCTCGACATACGCACTTTGAAATATTTTTACGTAATGTGTGCGTTTTGATGTTACATATGGCATTTAATGAAGACGCTGACTGGATGTTCAAAAACTGTTTTGTATGTCTCGGTCTTATATAACGTCAATCATATAGACATCAAACCAACCTTTTGCAAACTTACTAATGTTTCTACACCACATGTTGGCATTTTGAAGTTATAATAAGAAGTGATAATTGTGTTGTTGCTGGAGCGGCATTGATGTAAACATGTTTGAGTTTAAGTTACAAAATGTACATGCTTTTTTCAGATTTTACAGTTTTATTATGTCTCTCGTATCAATATTCAGACTTGTACATTCAAATCCAGCACAAGCATAGTCGGTTGCCAATGTACACAAGGTCGAATCTATTAAACATTTAACTGCCTTAGGGCTAATCTTAAAACTAATGTGGCATATTACGTCACTAACATAGACATCAAACATCAGCCTTTTGACTTTAGCATTGTCATTTCTTGTACACATTCACGTGTTTTTGTGGGATATTTACTCCAGGTTCCTATTACTGAGAAAATAATTATCACACGGTTTTGTCAACTATTTCCAGTGCTCACGATGGCGCTATTCAGTTTAAACGTTCCATTCTTCCTACCTATTGTTAGCATGTGATACAACATCCATAACAAAACAGCTTGAATTAAAGAATTTGCCCGATAATTCCCGACATGTTTAGTTATTGGAACAGTATTTGTACAACAGTGATGTATTTAATCGAATTTGCAGCACACATATCGTGAGGCATGGCACCACCTTGTTTTTGCATGCCCTTTGAATTAGCCCACTTATTGTGACTTCAGCAGTGTAACATGTACAATGTTTTTGTCATGTTCTTCGCTGCTATTTTGCCTTTCACGCCTTGTGGTGTCCTGTGTCGCTAATAGATTGCAAGTGGCTATTCTCTGGCGTTGACAGTATAGATTTACAGGTTGTGACCCTGATGTTTAGGACAATGGGGTTCTCTCTCTGGAACATTCTCTGGTGTGTGGATAACAACGTTATTACCTAAGTGTATAATGTTTGATTGTTTAAGATGGTTTCCGTAAAACATTTCAGTTCACTTTACGGGTAACATATCTTCGTAATTTCTGCTGACTTTGCTCTATCTTCACTTTTGAAAGGGCCAAATTACATGTCCATTCCTTCTACTCGATTCAAAAGTCTGCACACAAAGGGTGAAATATTTGTGGGTTCAGCAAACATTTTACCAAATCCCTGTCTCAAAGAGACACAAGCAAGTTAACATTTCCTGTACATTCATATAAGTTATATTACAGTCCGTTTAGTTTCATTTAAGACTTATGAATTGCTCACTAACACAAAATCTAATAATTGCAACAAACTAAATTTTGCAGTCATATGGAATCGACAGACCAACTCTGAGGATTTGTCTCATAATTTTGGACACCTTTTTTATTCGGGTGTCCAAAATTATGTCTCTACAAATTACTGCAAAGGAGTTGCAGTTCAAAATAGGGTGACAGTACAAGTTCAATGGCAGTCTGTCTCACAGTCCCTGAACCCTATTATTGTCCCTACTGCCTAGCAATGCTTAAGTTCTAAATGAAGCAAGTCTACATTTCTCAGGTTCTGAATTTCCCAACTCACTGGGGCTCCTGTTCAATTCAAATTGGATTATTTGTTACTATCAGACTTTAAGCTTTAGTCTAGTTCAATGGCAGTACAGTTACAATGACAATATATATACACTATAGCAGTACGTCAGTTATAATGATATTTAGCAACATTGGTCAAGCTTCCAAAACAGGTAGGATATCAAGAGTCAAACGATAACAGACTTCACAGACTGCTGGTATTGATGTAATTTGATGAAGGGCATGTGCCTGTCCCACTTGTATGGCTTTCTGAACGGTTCTGTTACATACCGAATTAGTCTAGTTTTTTCAAAGGTGTCCAGGATATTCTCGACTGTCAGGTCTTAAAGAACAATGGGATCCAATGTCCATCTTTATTATATGGCCATTTTAGGAATAGAATGATGCTTTTACCACTTTCTAAGGACTATGGATAGGAGGTTGTCACTTGTATTTGTGCACAGTTTGTCACATGTAGCATTATCCAACAGTATATCATGTATTTACCCATTTCTTTGTTCAGGAAAAGTAAATGAGGAAATGTCATCATGTGATTCAACTGATGTAATTCAGTGGGATGTTCAACGTAAACAGAACCTTTCAATAAATGCTATGTTATACCACCGACAACGGACAAGAATTAAAACCAGAAGTGCATTCCACGACTTGGGTAAAGGCGATGGAAAGGAAATGGTTCAATGGAGTTCCTGGAAAGCGGAAGGTCATTAACAACCTGGACATATAAAAAAAATGTCAAAAGATTATCCTTGTTGTTACTACTGCTAATTTATAATTTGTATAAATTAATTCACACCGGCGTGTGCTCTGTATGCTGCTAACACAGTTGTTAGTTAAACATGTGATAATGTATTTTCAAAGAGATGAGTCTTTGGGTCTTTTTTAAGGAGTAACTGATATAGCTGCCTGCCGCTCGGTGTTACAGGGATAAAACAAGACTGGGCGGCCCGTATGTACGGTGTCTTGCTGGTGTCCATTCTAATCTGCAGCGTGGTATATCTTCGGGCTTGCACTATTAAACCGGCATGGGTCCAAACTGGTACAACCATCGACCATTTCTTTTTCTTTCCCCTTCATTATGTTTCTTACTCATGAATCTCAGATTATCGAAGGCTTTCATTTTCCTTTTTCTAAAATCCCCCATTTGTGTTACGACAGTTTTCTTAGCGATTATGTCACTAATTGTCGTTTCAACAAAGTTCATCTTCTGGTTGTAGTGGTTCTCTGGTTTGCTGTGAGAGACAGATCGATGCATATGGAGCCAATGTGACACAACAGGCGTTGACACCAAAACATTGTTAAGCGAGTGGGAACTGTGATAATATCCAGGATGGACAAGTTTATTTTGGGTAGGACTTCAACACTCTCTGTCATGAAAGGGATGTCTCTTTGACTTGCGTCGTTTAATGTTACTGTAGACAAGGTTGAAGACAACAAATACTTGCTTTGGTGATCCTCTTTAATATTCTAACATTGTCTCTGCGCTTTTACACTCTCTTATTTCTTTTCAAAGGCATTGACCCGTTACAAGTATTGGAAGTGGCATCTGCATGGAGTACTGTATCCTTTCTTTCCTCGATCGGTCCCTGAACCATATTATTTTCTACCTAACCCTTACAGTGAATATAAAGCCATGATGGTAGTTTTTCGTCAGGTTCAGGATCTTCCATTTCAGTTAGGTTCTCTATAACTTTTCTATTGTATCTATGCAAAATATATTACGAGTTATTCTGATTGCTTCCTTGTGTCGCCGTATGTGACAGTTGTGGTTTACATGTTTTACTGACATTTGTTAATAAACGTGGTGAGCACTGGATATTGGATATGCTTACATATCTATGTTTAGAATCTCAGGACCAATTTGTCGAAATGCATATATGACTCTTGCTCAGAAGTTGTTCGATCACGTTTAAAATATTCAAGTTTTCAAGGAAGTTTTCAAACAATTTGTGGTAGACATTTCACATTGTTTGATCGGCATTCCAGAAGTTGGTGGCTAAAAAATGAAACGTACAACTGTATGGATGGCAACTTATCTATTGCATAGAGCGACGTTTCGATGTAGATTCTTACACCGTTATCAAGCTAAAAGCGAATGCAACCAAATGATGAGAGGTATATATATACATAGTATGTTTTGACAAACAGCAGAATAACATTAACAACGACATGTATTTGAATAACAACTTGTACACAATTAGGAGAGGCCAGTAGGGGACTAAGAACAACAAATCAGACTAGTGACGAAAATAAATAAAAAGTTGTTATCCATAAAGTTGTATGTTTCATTTTGACACATTTCGCATTTGACGAAAAATGACAAAAACGATGTCCGATGCATTTCCCAATTGTGACTAGAATGTTTTCAGGGAACAATTGACTATCCTTTCCAATTCTGTCTGGTGCTTCCTATGGGACACGATCCGCACACTTTTTTATGCAAACACGTGGTATCATCACTATTTGGTATTGATTCATAACCACATGCTCATGATATAGTCGGAATCGTACGGTCGACTTTGCTTTTGGCAGAGACTTCTTGTTGGTGTGGAAAGGGTTTGATCGATGTATTTACTTAAACTGTTTCGCTCACTAAATGAAAGTAACTGCCTGTGTACATGTGTAGCGGAGGATGGGATCATCCAGTATAACAAATTTGGGAGACAATTTTGTCGCCTTCTATGACGTCTATGTATTTGTTGTGATGCAGAAGGTATAAACCTCAGTTGAAGGTACTTGTTGGATAATAGACGATTGACGCTGTTTAACCTTTAGTATTGTTGGATCCTCTGGCTTGGCTCTCACTAAAAACTAATTGAAAATGCAGCTGATATGATAAGAAATGGTTTAGTATATAATGTATTATATATTATTTCACATAAGCAATATGTAAAGATTAAATATATATCTGTGCAGAAAACATCGACATCGTGTAAAAATGACAAAGACGGATTACTCTCACTATTTATGACATTTGATTTCCGACAGTTTTACATCTTTGACTGTCGTGAAATGATGTATTACCATGTACTGTAATGCCCTAAAAGCTCCTGGATGGAATACGTTCACTAGACCAGGCACACAGCGTACTGGGACTTCTGCCATTCATCGTAATGATATTGTTGAAAGTGGTGACAATTTCAAATTGCTGAGTGCATAAGTGAACGACACCGCTTCGAACGTTATTTCATTTGTATGACGGCGTCAGTTTAATGTGCGAGGCACGTCCCAAGGAATACAGGATAAGATCGTTTTAATTTAACAAATATTTTTTTCCACGAAATTCAGGGACACGAGCATAATCATGACAATCTCATCTATTCAAATCTATTATCCTTACCCAAGATCAGAGGATTCTGTCAAGTGAAAGAAAGGCAACTCTTCGCAGCAAATTGCAGCGCCTTAGATGACTGCACCACTTACAAGTCATATGTGATCGGGCGGTGGGGTAGTCTAGTGGTTAAAGCGTTTGCTCCTCACTCCGAAGACCCGGTTTCGATCCCCCAAATGGTGCAATGTGTGAAGCCCATTTCTGCTGTCGGCCGCCGTTATATTGATGGAATGTTGCTAAAAGCGGTGTAAAGCTAAACTCACTCACTCACTCACTCATAGGTGATCCTTGATATCACTCAATATGGTCTTTGCTACAACCTACCACCATTTAGAATATTGCTAATAGCGGCTACAAACCATTCTTATTCACACTACGGTTGGCAACATCCGGACGCTTTAACCACTAGGCTACCCAAGCGCCCCGCCGCCAACCATAAACCATATAGAACTATATAGATTTTAATAAACATAATATTTTTGCAAAACCTGTACAAGAAAAACGGTATCGGTATCCTTGTGCAGGACGGTAAAGAATTTGGAGAAAGGGAAGAGTTAACTTTGTTCACTGTCATTTATTTCCCATGAGGCTGACGTCCATTTCTTCCGGGGTAATGACATCTGTACAAAACAGTACATGTGTCGGATTCTATTCTTACGGATTTGTTGATCCCAACTTCTGCAATCTGTACTGCTAAAAAATACCTATAGGTTAAACTTTTTTTTCCATTTTACAATATGTGAAAAAGCTATAACTGAGTGAACAAAGTTCCACGATGTAAACGCCCACAGTTGTTTTAATCAGAATATATTGTTGCAAAAATTCTAACTGTCAATATAAATTAGCCTATGTGCGTTGGTATAAAACAATATCCCCTAGTTTCAAATATACAAGTTTCAGATTTCGGTATCGAAATACTAGTTAGTGTCGAAAAACGTTGGCCCTAAATGGCAAATACAAAACCATCAAGTACTCCCACTGATTCAAATGTGTTTAAAAACCATTTAGAAAATGAAAAAGTCGTAAAATGCCAAAGCAATTCCATAAAACATTGAGACAAATGACAGTCGTAATCGTTTTGACAATGTCCAGACAAACTAATACTTCAGAAGGAATCTTGCTTATGGAAAACAGGCTTAATAATTCAGTAAGAAATGTTCCTCTGTCGTGTTCTCGTTACAATAACGAACGGGGCATACAAGAAAATGTTATATTTTTACTATTTGTCAAAGCTTGTTCAGCATGGATTTAAACAAAGCAATTGATATCAAGTCAAATGCTTGCAGGATACACTGTGACTGTTAGTAATGGTCGAGCAAACTGAAATTTTGAAACCATTTGTACGTGTAGTTGATGATGAGCATATTTCAAAATGCTTCTGTATGCCGTTAATGAGTATTGATTTATGAAATTTTCAGTTAAACCTCATGTTTATATAAAGGCACATAAAAACAACCCGCTGGACTAAGCATTCCGAAGAAACAGGTTAGCGTTTAACAAATATATACATTCAGTTGATCAGTGATTTCGTTTTGCAAATATCGTCCATATCTCGATGTCATTCTTAATGCGTTGGCATTGAGCATCACGCTAACTCCTAACTTACTATTACGTATTCTTTGAGGATGGGTATCTCGCATTGTCATGATGATAAATTTATCATCCAAAACTGTGTTCCAATGGATATATTGATTGTGTGAGATCAAACGATATCTCCTAGGAGATATAGTTTTGACAGTAGATTTTGTACAATGCCATTACGTCATCCATTACATGACTCCCAATGCTATGACGTCAAAAACCTGATGGCGTTACAATGCTATGACATCGCAAGTCTAAGGCAGTACCGTGTTCAGAGATGTTCATTTTTCATTGAAATCAAGTATACTGATAACACTACAAATATCCTCGGCAACTTTATCAACTCGTGTTGATATAATTAATATCAGTAGACATTTGGGTTACATTCTCTATGTATCATGTATCATGTATCACAAGTATCCCTTCGTCAAGGAGGGTCTAGCTGTCAGGTTCAATCACAGCACTGGCTGAACATTCAGAGGATGTGTATTCAATCCTCAGTAAACATCGGCATCTGGTAAAAATGTCCCTTGGAATTTAGACGGATTATCATACGACTCTTTTTAATAAATATTCATAGTTGGCTTGGTTGATATTGTTCGATTGATCTTCAGAGTCGTATATGGAATAATGCAATTAATATTTATAAGGCCTATCACAATGTAACATAACATGTATGTTTTCCCCCTTCTGCTCAGAACGAAAACTGTTTAATGTCCCTGGTATACATGAAAGGAACCGCATTACATGTAATGGGAGGTCTCGTTTACAGTTTGTTAAGCTATTCCAGAGAGTAAACCAAAAAGCAGTATTGCAAGGATCAAAAGTATTTCCCGTTTTCGATTAAGTGTCCAAAGAATGACCATCACACAGTGTGCCAAAAAACGACATTATCTATGGCTTCATGTAGTCGATCAATAGCATTCACGTTTCCCTTGTATCCCACCCGTGAAGATCAATGTTAGAATCTTCTTGTAATCAGAGGCGGCTAACGGGATTGGGTGGTGAGGCTTGCTGACGTGTTTGACACATGTCATCGTATCTCAGTTGCGTAGATCGATGCTCATGAAGTTGATCACTGGATTGCCTGGTCCAGATTCGTTTATTTACATCTACCGCCACAATACAGTACGTTAAACAAACACAAACAAAATCCCTAGTATCAATAAGAAGGTGCCGTTCACTGTTCTGGCTTATTCTTCATCTTCTTGCTCCTGACTCAGTAGGTCATAACGATGCTGTTGAAGAAGACGTTAATACAGCTGTTATTAACTTTCTTCACCTCTTCTTGACTAACAACTATCACCTATTCAAGTACATTTTAGACAATATGGTATAAAGAATATGTGTCTTCTCTGTACAAATCCTGGTACCTTTAAAAGAGGGTTATTATTAAATTACTAGCATTTGTGCCGAAACATCATATTGAAATTATAAAGCTGAAAGTCCAGTCTTTATGAATAGCAGTAGTCATTAGTGGAAGTTAAAGTCCATTTTTGGTTACATTTCTTTAAACAGATATAAGCCAGGCACCTACAATCGTTGTTTAATTCCAAGTTTGTCGCCACCATAACCGTACTCCTGGGTTTCACCAAAGAGTGGTAAAGGTCCAACACATGTGCCACTTTGGGGCTCTCCTCGTTCAGTAAACTGGCACGAAGCGGAATACCAGTGAAAGCGGCATTAAACCCAACTCGCTCTCTGACTATGAATAAACGTGTCACATTTATGGTTTGCTCTTGTCACGTATGAGTGAGTAAGTTCGAGGTGACAGACTAACACCGATTACTTTAAGGTAGTCTTACACCAATGCCTGAAAAATCCTTGTATAAGAAAAAGAGGTGACGCAGAACGTAAACGTTCAGCGCTTTGGTAATGGGGACAGGTAGAGCACTGACGTTCTATAGTGAGTTTAGCAATATTCCAGTAATATCACAGCAGGTGACACCAGAAATTGGCTTCACACATTGTACCCATGTGGAAAATAGAACCCGGGTCTTCGGTGTGACGAGCGAACGCATTGACCACTAGGCGACCCCACCACCCCCTGATGTTCTTTAACGTCAACGACAGAGAATCACCAGTTCCGATTATCCGCCAAAACATTCCATTGGGTGTTAAGAGAAAACTATGCCACGAAAATTAAACGAATTAGATAACAAAGATAAATCGAGTGAGGGTAAGGTAAGGCGTTGGGTGGAATTTCGAATTCGATAGGATTAAGGAACATTCTAAGCTCCGACTTCTCAGTATGTGGTCAGTCGAATATATATTTTGCAGGAAATCCTCTGGTATCGGCGTAATGGGCTGAACGTTTTAAAGATCAACATGTACTGCATCAGTCACAGGCACGCTGAGATGAGGAAGCTGACATTTAGTGTTAAACTCCCATTTCACCCTCTGACTCAGTGGTGAAATATCTGAACTTTTAAACAGCATCACCGTTGATAAACAGAGTGCAAGTTTTTTCTACACAGCTTATATAATCGGGCAAGCAGGAGCCACAACTCTAAATTAACCCTAATGGAATTGGTTAATCGTTTCTCTTTTGACGATTCGTGGAATGTTTACCTTCTCCCTGCAACAATGAACTGTAAATGCGTATAATGGCAAAAGGTTTTACTCTTTATAAACAAAGGGTTTGCTGAGGTTTAGTGTTAACTTGCAATACTTTAAACCGACATTTGGGACCTATCCTTGTGCGCTATCGTGTTACTTGATTTTCTGATGAAGAGTATTGTGGGTAGGCTGGTGTCGCCTGGAGATAGTACTGCTTGCTGGGTCTGGCAACAAATAAACAAGTTTCTATGAACACATTGTACGTATCGGGTGCTACCGGTAGAACATGACAGAGAACAGCATTTCGCGAACAGCAGGTGTTCATTGATGCTCACTGATCCTGTCCGGTTGGCTCGTCACGCCGAAGACCCGGGTTCGATCCCCACATGGGTACATTGTGTGAAGCCCATTTATGGTGTCCCCCATCGTAATGTTGCTGAAACATTGCTAAGGGCGGCGTAAAACCATACTCACTTATCAAGTCTATTCACCCTTAAGGTTTATGTCGACAAATTCGACACTCGATAACTTGATGCATTCGACTGTTTATAATAAATGATGCGAGTTCGAATTTAAGTGAATACGTTGACGTATCCTATTTATAAATGTCGTATTTTATTATTCTCTGAAACTTTCTATGGAGATTTTATCGTTAAATAGTTATGTTTCCGTATGGCAGAGGCGGTGTTGGAACGTTAAGTCGGATGTTATCTAATCCATATCAACAGATTATTAGGGAAACTGTCAACAAAGTGATACCACGCTCCATTATCGTGATTAGCGTCGCAGTCAACGTACATTATCACCTTCTACTCCTTCTCATACCACCCCGCCAGTGAACACCAGGCACTACCGGCCATTACACTGCTATCATGTAATCTGGCGTATAACAAATGTCATTGCGTGAGTCCATTCAGATCGATAGAAGGTCTGCGGTAGCGTGTCATACTCTCCTAAACCCAATCCAGAAGAGGGCGCTGTTCATAAAACCATTACTCTAAACAATAATCCTCATTGTTCATTCGCCGGACCGGGTTCGAACCTCATGGGTACATTCAGAATTTTTTGTGAAGTTCATTTCTTCAGTCTGGGCCGGGTTTATTGTCGGAGTAAATTTCCCCGAGAACCAAAACAAAAGTTTTAGGAAGAAATATAGAAAAATATCCCCAAAAATTAATAATAAAATTCCAGAATTAAAACCCCCTAAAGACTATTCCGATTACGGATAAGTTACATCGTGAAGTGGCAGATTTGATTTATTTAATGTGTGAAGCTCATTTCTGGTGTCCCCACCGTGATTTTTACTGGACGTTGCTTAAATACACTATATCAAACACCACTTCCCTAAAAATAAATAATGCATTTCTCTCAATAATACTATCAGCCCGCAGCTACCATATAATTTTTTATACAAACAATTACGTATTTAAATTACAATATTAAATTAAAAAGTTCGAATGAATTAATGCAACTTTGACTTAATCAACTCTCGCGCCCTCTACCGGACGAACATTATTTCAAGCGAACCCCATAGAGTTATGTTCCTTGGAGCGCTCTTTACGAATGTCCTACGCGCAACTGGTGATTGAAACCAGTTCGGCAAACACCGACACTGACAACACCGCGCGCGATAGTTTTCGATGTACGGAGCTATTGTTCACATTCCATATATCTGTTTGGAAGCTGTTCGCCTCGACGTTTCAATTATCAATTTCAGGCAAGTCGTAAGGGATAATAAGTCTTTTATTGCATCAATAGGAAGCTAAAGTGAGTGCATATGCCCCAATAGATATAATATAGGCCAAAATATTGTCGAAAATGTTTGACATTGTGCCTTTAAGAAAGGCGAAAACGCATACTTCTCATCCCTCGCTATTGTATTGAGGGGTTTGTGTCACTCAACAATCCACAAGCCAGTGAGTCAGGTGTTAAGACTCGGCGCTTTCATTCATGTCACATCACTGTCATGTTAGCACAAGACCGGGTTCCACAATGCCCAGGGGCTGATTATAACCCCATTAGGGTAGGTCCGCCCCGTAAGCAGAATACTGATGTCCTACCCAGTGGTTGTAGAAGAGGGTTTGACTTGGCATGTATTGCAAGTGATTGATAACGTACTGTGTGTTTTATTATTTGCCCCCCTAGACCTTTTTTACAGGTTACTTTTTATGCATCAAAGGATCGATATAACACTCTTTTAACATTGATAGTGTGCCCCTTATTAAGAAAAGTTAACTACGACCCTGTTTATGGGTAACTTGAACATGGAAAAATGTGTTGGGCATTGCTGGTACTGTAAACCAACACATTTTTACAGAAAACATGGGTAGAAGTTGAACAACCTGATGAGGACCTTCAACGAAACTAGGGTCTGTGTATCACTTGCTTGATAAAGGTGTAGCATCTACAGTCAAAGC
Source organism: Haliotis rubra (assembly GCF_003918875.1). Lineage (NCBI taxonomy): Eukaryota > Metazoa > Mollusca > Gastropoda > Lepetellida > Haliotidae > Haliotis > Haliotis rubra. The sequence continues at coordinate 515,157 of NW_025767351.1, read as the reverse complement.
CCGTTTACTCGGACCCCGTATATCCGGAAACCCTGCCTTCCGGACGATTTTACGTGAAACGAAACTTACCTTTAGTAATTGGACACGCTTAAGTTGTCATCCATATATACTTGTTCTAGGTGTGAGAACATCTCATCAGTAACGAAAACACATGTTAATTAACACCGAAACGTTGCTTCCATTGCAATAAAGATCATAACATCCAAATGCCACTTAGATGGGCACCTTTTGCGAACATAGAGTAGCAGATGAGCAAAACGTGTACTAGAACAACAACTTTAATAAACATAGGGTAGACGTTGAGTTCAGAATAAACTTTCCTGGGTTTCCAGTTGCCATTTTTACGTTACGTTTCACTGATTTGTGATCTATTGGATAGACAGTCTGCCCGGAGAACTGGACGTTGGGGTTCGATCCTCGGCCGCATCATACCAAAATTCGTCAAACAGTGGTACTAATTATCCTCGCTGGATCTCGGCATTTGAGAGGAAAAAATAAACAAAAGATCAACAATTCACGAGGAACATTAAGCAGTGTATCCAAAATAGTACGCAGATGTGAAGATCGGTGCACGTATAAAATATGAGTACAGTGAATACAAATATACTGATGGAAACAAATAAGGCAACACCACTTCATGTTCCTTTATTTATTCTCAGATTTCCTCCCACAAAACTATTCAAAACTGGTGATGAAATCTGGAAAATATTAAAGGAACGCTTGAATATGTAGGTATTGCTTTATTTGTTTCTCTCAGTATATGAGTGTTTAAAATGAGTGAGTTAAGATTTTATGTCACATCGACAATATTTCAGCCATATCGTAACTGTAAACAAGTTATAATTTCATAATAAATGAAGGTAAATTATAAAACCCTGTCAACGAAGGACAGTAAAACAACTAGTTTATCACAGATTTCAATTTAAAACTAGTAATTAACTCTAAAACATTTTAACTATTAATGACACTACAATAAAAAAACAGGCTATAGATTAATTGCCAACAACTGAATGTAGATCACCATACTAGGGACCATGGGGACTTACAGTACGTATGCTTCCTGCATGGATCCTAGCCGGATTTACACCATCCCTTCAGCTGTTAGCAATTTAGACAAATCTGGCCATACATTAAAATGACACATATTCTACGATTAAAAAGACTGGAGAGATTACATTGACTTTGAATGTTTTGGGACTTACGTATTTTCTCAGGAGGACAAAAAATTTACGATACTTTAACCACGTTTGGGGATTCAGCCACTAACAATCTCAATTACTAATTCAAACTTCCAATTATAAAAATATGTCTATCGACAATACATAACAATCCAAATTTGTCAATAAGTTCTATTTCCTTTAAAAATTCAATTATTAAAAGATAATTAGCATTGCTAAAAAGGTTCTTCAATGTTTTGATATTGAAATACTTATCCTTTGTGATGGGAGTGTTTAAATTTATTCTCAGATTTCCTCCCACAGCGCTATTGAAAGCTGGTGATGAAAACTGGAATGTATTAAAGGAACACTTGAATTTTCCTGTGTTCCTTTATTTGTTTCTCTCAGTATATGGGCGTGTTATTCTGGTACATCAGGCAGCTCAAGATAATTATCCTTCTGAATGGAGGCATATAGCGATACTTTCAAGAAGTAATTCACAGTGGATAGTTCACCATGCAGTTGATGTGGAAGAACCCTGAAGATAAGATCTCCCGGTCCTATTCTCACCACACTGCAACATTCATACTATATATAACGACCTAACGCGACCGTTAATCCACTTTGTATTCATGACCGATAAGTACATTTAGGTTTATGTGTACATTTCATATTTAATATTTGAATTATATAGGTATCGAATTAAGCATGATTAAACCAAAATGAATATAGCAGTCTCTTTCTTTAAATTCACTTTGAACATAACAGCTGCTATAACACTTACCTTTCATTTGAGTAATTCGAGTAGAGTGTTTTCATCAATAAATAACGAAACCGCTAGCACATTCCTCCCAAATCACAAAATGTTCAATAAATAGGCAGCATTTCCTCCCAAATCACAAAATGTTTGCCGTTTTATTTAATGATTCATTGCCATTTCACCTTTTTCATACATACAAAAACGTTATCTGTATTTTTGCTAAATCTAATGACAATGTGACTGTTAAACAGGGCATAGTCAGGTACTGATACTAGGTGCAGGAGCAGCAGGCTTAGCTGCTGCGAAGACCCTGGTTGAAAGCAACATCCATGACTTCAAAATACTGGAAGGTTCGAATAGAATTGGTGGGAGGGTAAAATCTGGGCGAATTGGGTCATAGGAAAAGAAGGCACCCCTCTGTGGGATGTTGTCCAAAGGTACAACGTCTCTGGGAAAAAGTCCGATCTTGATAATGTTTTAATCAGAAACTTTTATGGTGATAATGTCACAGACACAGAAGGAGCAATCGGAAGGACGAAATTAGAAGTTGCACAACTGACTATCTCAAAGATTAAAAAAAACATTGAAGACAAGAAAACGGAGGACATGTCATTACGAACCTGCCTGGACATTGGAAAATGGTCGCCAAGAACGCCTGTTGAAAAAGTGGTGAAGATATTTAACTATGATTTTGAGTACGGAGGGTCCCCTGGAGTGACTTCAAGCTATAGTGTCGGAATGAATGGAGATGCTGCCAACGATATGTATTATGTTATAGACAAAAGAGATTATGAGTTCATACTGAAGACTTATCCTGAAGATGCATTGAAGTGCTGAAAAGTGGTTGTGTGACATCTTGGAAGATCGACAGTTTGTTTCGGGTCACAGAGAACTATGTTAGCGTGGACCTCAAATTTCCAAACACCTCTTCTATAGTTTGGCATGAAATGACAGTTTTTTGTACATATCTCTTCATCCAGTGAAATCGATCTCAAACTGGCTGCAAGTGGATGTTTGTTACAACCTAATCATATTGCATATCGCCGATTTTATGCATTGTAAAAAGAATCTGTCTATGTGACTTTCAACAAAATAAACAGCAACCGCACCGCTTGCAGGGATTGGAGCCAGATCGAACAGCGGCAGTGTTGGGTCATAAAGGTCCGGCACGTGAAGTTCATGATAGTTACCTGTGCGTGATACCTCAAATTCACATTGACTACTTCTAGCTGTCATCATCTTATTCAGATGATGCTAAACGTTTAATTAGAAATGTGTTGAATTGTTTTTAAAAGAGAGCAAACGTAGCAAACCGATTTATAAGGTGTCGGATTACATGAAACGTACAACTTTTGCTCTTGGCATGAAAAAGAACATCGTGCTAAAAAATGTGAAAAATAAACCAACAACCAATAAACAAAACCTTGTACAAAAATGTAGGCATCCAAAGTTAGATTCCTTTGACATCAGGGTCATCAGAGATCTCATTCGCCGGCTATTTGCTAGAAATTAACACCTCTTCATACCTGTCACGTGCATAGCTGACCTACATTGACGAACGTTGACCTTTATGACCTACCAACACTGCTGCTGTTACAGGTCATTGGCTCCCTCCCTCTGCAAGCAGTTTGCGTTCTGCTGCTTATTTTGTTGACAGTTACATAGACAGATTCGTTAATACAAATGCATAAAATCGGTGATTTACAATATGATTAGGTTGTCTGACAAAACATCCAGTTTGAGATCGATTGGGTCATTGGATGAAGAGATATTTACAAAACACCGGGTCCACATGCATTTCATGCCAAACTATAGGTTCTGGGATGACACTGAAAACATCCTGTACGCTGATGGCAGACGAGGCGTCTTTCCAGTCTGGCAGAATCTAGAGGCTGACGGACTATTTCCCCCTGGAACCAACATGGTCATACAAGGAGAGGATGTCGACAGTGTGACGGAACTGAATGGTGCTGAGGTGATGGCGATCTTGCGACGTATTTACACCAACGTTGTCGACCCGGAAGATGTATTCATTACCAACTGAAAGACTAACCCGTTGTACAGGGATGCTTCTGCAACATTGAAACCTTGACATTTAAGTCTGAAATCTTTGAAGCTATAAGAGCTCCTGTTGAAAATGTCTTCTTTGCAGGGGAAGCTTTTGATCATGAGTTTCCCTGTTATTCAACCGGGGCAGTAAGGAGCGGGATATATACTGCAAAGACGTTGTTCGCGTATATGTTCCTACAGCTGTCATTAACGGACACCTTTATTCATTCATAGAAACCCCAAACCTATACACGCTATACCTTGCAGTCTTCTACCAAATGAATTTATATGACAGAATTTTAAAAACAACCAGTAGTACAAGAAAGTATCCTGGAAAATGTTTTTCTTTGTTACGCTATGCTAACGTATGTGAAAATATTTTTGCACATAAGAGGCTATTTGATATTGTGAAACGACAAATTGTAATTTCCGATATAACTTTCGTGACATGAGAGAAGATAGTAACGTGATGCATGCGCACATTACACTTCATAACATTTACAGTGTTACTTGGTATGAATTATTCTTAAATGTCAGAGGAAAGAAGCAAGGTTTCAGATGCAACATGCTTTGATCGTGAAGTGAAATCAGAGCGTTCACGTTATTTCCATGTTCCTGCTCCAATGTATCCAAGCAAACTGTGTGACTGAGCCTACGAACACAATGTCATTCGCTCTACATAGCAATGATCCTTTGATGTTCAAGAAATGTAAGCTCGGTGACAGTAGGTTCGATTCCAATGTCCGTCTTGAAAATGTCTGTCTGTTAAACCTAGGTTGAGGTTGTAAACTATCAAACCAAATCATGTCCGAACATCCCGACGAAGAACTCACAGGAAATACGGAGCATTCTTACATGAAACCAACTGATGTATAATGATAAAATGTCATTTTTCCTGCCTTCTTTAATATTCCATAAAGATGCATCATGAACACATCTCAGAATCCTGCAGCGATACCCATCATGCCATACACATCGGGCTCAGAGCATAACATTATGTATGGTTGTTTGATCACTTAGACATGTGTTGATAGCTGAAGGGTTGTTAGCATCGTCACTTTGGCATTTGAATTATCAGTGTCCTTCCTGTTTAAATATTCCTCCAGCATACAACACTCCATAAATAACCACATAAGAATCCTGCAGTGATCCGAGTAGCTCGCTATGATAGAGGTTTTCTTTGCGTAAATGTATCAGATCTCAGATCATGACGAAATATACAGTTGTTTCATCGCAACAGAGACATGTCTGATACCTGGTGGGTTGTTGGCATCGTGACTTTGTCATTCTATAAGTAGAACACAAACAGACTGCGGAAGAAGACAATGTTGTCATCTGCTGTGCGCCATTACAGACACGACACCATCTGTCATTTGCCAGCAAGAAAGATCATTTGCGTTAGGCTTGACATTACTCAATAAATGACTGCCAGACAAATAGCGAACATAAATAGTTTCCCACAAGCTTTTCCTTTTCCACAAAGGGATGTTTCACAGTTTGTTTTCGACGGATCTGTGTTGTAAATGATATGCACTGAAAGAACCGTTTCGAAAGTGTGGACAATATCGGTGAGGCAGTAGTGAGTGAATGAGTGAGTGAGTTTGTTTTACCCCACTTTTAGCAATATTCCAGCAATATCACGGCGGGGGACACCAGAAATGGGCTTCGCACATTGTACCCATGTGGGGAATCGAACCCAGGTCTTCAGCGTGACGAGCGGAGTAACCATTAGGCTACCCCACCACTCTTTTGGTTGTACTGAGTTTGATATAAGTTTTGTTTAAGTAGCTGAAAGTTGTGTGTTTAGTTCTATATTTAAGTGATATTTGTGGAAAACTGGATGGCCTTTCTGAATGAAAACCCTCCCTGTCCTTACAATCCCATTGGTAAGGTGTGTTTCCCCAGTTCATCAAAGCAAATTGTAATGATCTTTCTTCACAGAAACATTCTTATTTGGAGTTATTCTTAGAGCTTGCCATTTAGTATCACATCTCATCAGTAATGAATCTGCTTGGCATACCTTCCACTGGTGGCAAAGCCTTCTGAAATCTGCCAGTAGCTCAACGCAACTTTTAACGGTTTTTAATGACGGCTTTACCCCGCCCATAACTGAAGGATTATACCCTCCTCCCATCTTGCCTCAATCTTGCATAAGACTTCAAAAGCTGGGTTGTTTCTAAGGAGGGGTTACAGTTTGCATACATTTAGTTCCCAACTGCAATCAAGCGTCCTTACGCAAGTAGCACATGGCAATGTATCACTTTGATGTGCCACGAAGGTGACACGAGCCAGACACACAAATCGACATCTACATATACTCATTTTTGTGCAGTGGAAGTTTTGTTTGAAATCGTAAGCTTTGATGCCTTCGGTGACGTTAAACAACAAACCAACCAGCCAGCCTTCCGAATATACTAACCTTAAATCTCACACTTATTTATCTTAACCTGGCATGGGAACTCGGGACTAATAAACTTCAGAATCCCCAATAGGTTCACAACTGAGGACTTGGTTATGTAATAAAATGACGGCGGAACACTAAACTAATCATACATGAAATACAGAACAAGCAAGAACACAAAAGACTGTACACAGTTGATCAAACACAACTTGGCATCGCTTGGTTGTTTTTCAACAAAGCGTTTCTTTCCTTTTTGACTTTCAGAGAAGTTTTCGATCTCTGTATTGCCGTTTGACATGCATTGTTTTCTTTAGTTTCCTTTTGAAAGTACATTTTACTTTGAAGGTTTAAACCCTTAAAAAATCATTGGCCATTCGGAATCCCAAAACAGTTTGTTAAATTTAGTTATATACGTTTGAAGGTGAAATCAAAGACCACAAATACGACTTATGTGCTTCGCTGCCTTTTAAGTCAGCATTTAAAGGAGAATGGTACTATGTAATAGTTGGCTTCCTTAAGCATCCCAGAAAGACGGCTTGAGGTGTGTATCTCGGTTTCACTGTTTCACGTCAAACACAGGTATCTATTCAGGTGTTCCTCCGTCGCTACCTCGAGCTAACATACAGTTCATAGCAGCGTTAACCAAAAGCAGTCACCACTGGTTGGAATGGCCAGGAAAATAGCTGGACTACAGCTGAAGGCGTTCCATAATATTTCTGTACTACAATTCACATAAGACATAAAGCTGAGGTTCTTAGTTGAAGAGTGTGTGTACAGGAAGCTAACACGGCCTAATAATACCACGGCGGGGACACAAAGTTAATACACATACGTTGAGACACTGTCAATTTACGCGTATTCTACATATACTATAGCAAAAATGTATAAAGGTCGTTCTACGATTTTATGTGGAAATACAGGGGTCATTTACGATTGTGTTTTTCTGTCATTTTACGCTGGGTATTAGAACCTTTAGGACCCTCCTACTTCTAGATCAACAATATGAACGTCCACCTTATGAGTCTCACAGATTGCAATGCACCATTTGAATATATAATAGAATTGGTCAATAAAAATAGTTGACTTGCATGTAATACCAACGAGAATTTACAAGTGTTACGTGTAATATCATACACCGAATACGTATTGGTTAAATCATTTACCTGTCATAAATTTAGCTTTACAGGTACAATACCATATTTACACATAGCAATATGTTTGCACCTAAAACCACATGAAATCATTTTCATTTGTCAAAGTCTCCATGCGTAATATTGTTGTTAAACGTATTTATGTGTGGCGTTTACATTCTTCGTACCCTTCACACTATTCATAAGCGAGTGAATCCAAATTCCTTTCTTAAAAACATATAATACGATCATAAATGATCTATAATTCTTGATCATTTAGTCGCCTCAAATTCGTGAGTCAGTTGATATCACTGGCAACACAACAATAGCAGGCTAATCACTGATTTGATCCGGCGTGTACTTTCTTATTGAGACGTCCCCAAGGAAGAGTATTGCCAACAGAGTTGAGGAAACATACTTGCGAAATATGTACAGGCACAGTTGAACAAACAGGAGTAAACAGTGAGTGAGTGAGTGAGTGAGTGAGTTGGGTTTTACACCGCTTTAAGCAATATTCCAGCAATATCACGGTGGGGTACTCCAGAAATGGGCATCACACACTGTACCCATGTGGGGAATCGAACCCAGGTCTTCGGCGTGACGAGCCAACGCTTTAACCACTGGGCTACCCTACATCCCCTACTGAAAGGCGTTAAGGCTCGGTCACGTTTTTGTTCTGTAAGCACAAGACTGGGTTACACAATGTCCATGGGCTGATTCTAACCTCTAAGGTAGGTTCGCCCCATCTGCAGAATACTGATGTCCTACCGTGTTTGAGCAGAAGGGGGGTTTGGCTTAGCATGTATTGTACGTGATTGATTAAGGTACTGTGTGTTTTATGTGTTAAATGTAACAGGAACTTCTGTCAAGACAATGGAGAAATGTGTTGGGCGTTGTTGGTTGTGCAATGTTGACTGTGGGACTGTGCAAGACGTCGTCTACTCTCCGGTATTATGTTAACGTTCTGCACGATAAGAGGGCAAATATCCTAGTGATACACAGGTATACAACGACTTCTAGGTCCTGAAAGACTCGTACAACGACAAGATATTACTGGTATACTGCCTAGAGAGGCGTTAAACCCGATTAATTCACCCTTGCATATGCTCCGAAAATAGGGGTAGCAGATGGGCACCTTTAACGCAAATAGGTTTGTAAATGAGCACCTTTAACAAACATAGGGATGCAGATGAGCACCTGTAACGAACACAGGTCAGCAGATGAGCACCTTTAACGCAAACAGTGTTCTAGGTGAGCACATTTAACGAAAACAGGGGTAGTAGATGAGCATCTTCAACGAACATTAGGTACTTGATGAATACCCTGACCGCAAACAGAGTATGGGCACGTGTAACGATCCTAGGGTAAAAGGTGAGTTCAGAATAGACAGGTTTCCAGTTGTCTTTTTTAAATTATGTTTAACTGATTCTGTGGCCAAATGGACAGAGCGTCTGTCCGGAGAACTGAAGTTTGGGTTCGATCCTAAGCCGCATCATACCAAAATTCGTCAAACAGTGGTACTAATTGTCTTCCCTGAATATCGGCATTAGAGAGAAAAAACATTCACTAGGAACTTTGAGTAGTGTATCTAAAATAGTGCGCAGATGTGAAGATCGATGGACGTGTAAAATATGAGTACAGTGAATACAACTACACTGAGGAAAACAAATAAGGGAACACAAATTCATGGCAGTGTTCCTTTATTTATTCTCATATTTCCTCCCACAACGCTATTCAAAGCTGGTGATGAAAACCGGAAAGTATTAAAGGAACACTTGAATTTTCCGGTGTTCCTTTATTTGTTTCTCTCAGTATATGGGCGTTTAAAAATGTGTTATTCTGGTACATCAGGCAGCTCAAGAATATTATCCTTCTGAATGGAGGCATACAGCGATACTTTCAAGAAATAATTCACAGTGGATAGTTCACCATACAGTTGATGTGGAAGAACCCTGAAGATAAGATCTCCCGGCCCAATTCTCACCGCACTTCAACATTCATACAGTATATAACGACCTAACGCGACCGTTAGTCGACTTTGTATTCATGACCGATAAATACATTTAGGTTTATGTGTACATTTCATATTTACATTATTATTACAGGCATGATTAATTATGCATAATTAAGCCAAACTGAATACGACAATGTGTTTTTCTCATGAAAGTAACAGCTGTGCTGAACTAGGCAGAATGGACATTTGGTAAATGGAAATTTGAATTTCATAACGAATGATTTTCTGAGTGAATATTGTGGTGGACAGGCGAGCTGAGAAAGGTTAGTAAACTGTAGAGTATTGACTGTAAAACGAAGTCGTCAATTTGACAATTTACTTATCATCACGAACAGTTTGGAATGTCTCTACATAGAGAATACTACACGAGGTCTCATTAGATAGGAATTATACGAAACGAGTGTCCTTCCTATGGTATCTGACCGAGCGAAATTACATACGAATTATACGAAACGAGTGTCCTTCCTATGGCATCTGACCGAGCGAAATTACATACGAATTATACGAAACGAGTGTCCTTCCTATGGTATCTGACCGAGCGAAAGCAAGGTCGGAAACCATAGGAAGGTCACGAGTTTCGTAAACTTCGTGTGTAATTTCATTAAATTGCCCAAATAGCGTATTTTGTTGTTATTGTTATGGTTTCAAACCGAAACCGGTTTCATAAAGAGGTTGCGGAAGAATTTTGTTCTGTAGTTACCTTTGCATGACGTCACACTGTATTGACGTCACTACGCCATTCTCGTCTGTCCCCTTTGGTAACCGACGTCACGATGCATGTAAGTTGTCATCGCCTCGTACAGCCTCCTACAGTAAACTACTCCGTAGCACCCTTTTTGGTTTGCAATTGCTTCACTCGGCTAATATCACTGGTGGAAACATTACGTTTATGTTTTTAGACGGATATAATGTCTCAGTTCGACTCACAATTAAACAACAGCGACACGGCAACGTTCGCAATGTTTACATTCCCACAATTACATATAAGTTGTAGAATGAATTAATCAACTTGTTTGTTATGAATGAACAAGTAGTTCCGTCCAATCAAATCGTTATAATCTCAGTTCAAGTCGTTACGACACAGGTCAACGCGATACGACACTCGTGTGACGTACGAGATTAGTATGCAACTACCCATACGTTGACCACGTGGGTAATAAAAGCGTGTATGAAATAGGAAATGTATACGTTTCTGTATCCTATGCATGTTGAGAGGATCGGGTGTGTGGCACCGACGTTGTGGGTGATTTGAACTGTGGAGTTAAAGTGTTCACTTTAAGAACGATTAAACACAGGGAAATCTAATGTACTTTAAATCTAGGACATCTAATGTGTATGCAACACAGCGCCATGCGATATTTTGAGGTGTTTAAACTGCCAGTTTATAACTTTTCTTATGAATGCACATTAGTCTGTATATATATGGAGAGATGTACGGTGTTATAAAGACGTCAATTATCATACCTGCATTGTAAACATTACTCCGAAAAGGCATGCATCGTAAAATGTGTTTATGTTATGAAAGCAAACAATTATTGATTTTGTTGAATTACTGCCTAGTGACAATTGAAAAAAAGCAACAAAACAATTATCATTATCATAAGACGTCCGCCCTAAAAGTAAAGTCCACTGACTATTCTGGGTGTACAAATCACTCCATAAAGTGAGTATACCAGGTGTTCTCGAGATAGTGAGCGTATCCTGAACCATTGGTGGCTCATGTCACTGTTATAATCATGCCATTAGCAATGGACAGAGCTAGGGCATTATTTGTCAGAAAGACGTGCAAAGGAAAACAAGCTGTTCGCTTCTAAAACACCGGAATATATGGTACAAGTCAAAATAAGAAATCGCATCAGACATAATTTCCTTCCCTGAAAGTATAAAACTTGGAAATGATCTCCTCATGTCTACCATGAATGTTTTGAAAGCTTTACTATGGCCTCTACTGGTATAGCTCTGATCAAACAAATTTATAGCAACACCCGTATGACGCTCTTTGAAACCCTCTTTAAAACACAAGGTAAAAAATTGGGGCTATACTTTAAGTAAATTGGCATTGTAATATGAATGATATTTACAATTATATATGCAATGTCTACTAGATATTTCATTTTATTTATATTAGTTCTAAATTCTGTAAGTGAGTGATTATATATACTCAAGGTTTGTGTGAATTCTAAAGCTAAAGAAGTAATAGCTTTACATCGCTTTTCAGAAGTATTTCAGCTATTTCACGGAGGACAGATTGCTTCATACGATGTGTCCTTTCGGGAAATCAAACCCGAACGCAGCAACCAATTGGCCTTGTTCTTTTTATATTACACAGGTTTTGACATGGTTTCAACTAAATACAACAAAGCATCATTCGTCTTTACTACACAGCTATATCAACGGAAACATTGATGCGTTACCCATGGTTTATCGGTTCCTTCTTACAGTTTCCTTCAGGGATATACGTGTAATTCTGTACATATATATTTGGCTTCGTGGTCATCAGGCATAGCTGGATTATTACCCCTGAACATAGTCGGTAGAATAGTCTGCAACCATGCAACCTAGGCAGACTGACTGACTTACTGAGTTTTGGTTTAACGCCGCTTTTAGCAATATTCCAGTAATATCACGGCGGGGGACACTAGAAATGGGCTTCACATTGTACCCATGTGGGGATTCGAACCCGGGTCTTCGGCGTGACGAGCCAACGCTTTAACCACTAGGCTACCCCACCGCCCCGCAACCTAGGCAGATGACAGGATCAGGTGGTCAGGCTCGCTGACCTGGTTGTCATATGCCATCGTATCCTATGTGTAGATCGATGCTCATCGTGTCATTCTTTGGATTGTGTGGTCGAGACTTGATTATTTACAGACCGCTGTCATATTGCTGGAATATTGCTGAATACAGCGTTGAACAGCAAACAAACGAATAAACCTAATGAACAGTATCACACTCCAAGTCCAAGAGCGTTGTTGGCTCTTGTTTAGAATCTCAGTCAGTCCAAACTCATGTTTACTGTTGAAGAAGGTTCCATAAGTACACGTTTTTCTGCACGCTGCTATGCCTAATGCTCCCGATGTGCATACCCACCTTTTATCTTCATATAGGAGACTTTAACAAAGTAATGGGGGAAATGTCCTACCGTGAGAAGTATTTATTCATAATTACGATACGCTGAACAATCACAAACTGTATAAATCACAAAAGAGATACTATGTCAGTGCACTTTGGTAAAGCTGAAACAATCAGATTCTTTTTTCAAAGAAGTATCTATGTGAAACTGTGTACAATATGATGCAATTAGTGTCAATGAATTGAACATCAGTAATAGGATCGAATGATTTGTGAATGTGTATTTCATTAATAAATCATTTTGGTACCGGTAATAATTTTTTAAAGGTTTCATTATCTGTTTGAAGATGCAGTGGTTAAACACGTTGAAGGCAACAACAATAACGATGCTTGTGATAACAAATTTGAAGACAATTCAGTTTCATCAAAGTCAGGCTGGAACGACGAACACAAGTAAGTTGCCAGATCAAGTAAGTTAAAACCTTTTTTCATTTATTGTAGAGTGTTTTCATATTTTCTATAAGAACACTTATCAAGATAATGAAACCGGATCTACTGCTGACATTCCTTGCATAGCATTTATTATTTGAGTAATTTGAGTGGCATCAATAAATAGGCAGCATTTCCTCCCAAATCACAAAAAAGTTTGCCGTTTTATTTTAATGATTCATTGACATTTCACCTTTCTCATACATACAAAAATGTTACCTGTATTTTTGCTAAATCTAATGACAATGTGACTGTTAAACAGGGCATAGTCAGGTACTGATACTGGGTGCAGGAGCAGCAGGCTTAGCGGCGGCGAAGACCCTGGTTGAAAGTGACATCCCTGACTTCAGGATACTGGATGGTTCGAATAGAATTGGTGGGAGGGTAAAATCTGTCACATTTGGTGGCACGACTGTAGAGGAGGGAGCGAACTGGGTGATAGGAAAAGACGGCACCCCTCTGTGGGATGTTGTCCAAAGGTACAACGTCTCTGGGAAAAAGTCCGATCTTGATAATGTTTTAATCAGAAACTTTTATGGTGATAATGTCACAGACACAGAAGGAGCAATCGGAAGGACGAAATTAAAAGTTGCACAACTGACTGTATCAGAGATTATAAAAAACATTGAAGACAAGAAAACGGAGGACATGTCATTACGAACCTGCCTGGACATTGGAAAATGGTCGCCAAAAACGCCTGTTGAAAAGGTGGTGGAGATATTTAACTATGATTTTGAGTACGGAGGGTCCCCTGGAGTGACTTCCTGCTATAGTGTCGGAATGAATGGAGATGCTGCCAATGATATGTATTATGTTATAGACAAAAGAGGTTATGAGTTCATACTGAAGACCTATGCTCAAGATGCATTGACACCGAATGATGAACGGCTACATCTAAATGAAGTCGTCACAAGCATCAGCTACAACGGAACAGCAGTGACAGTTACTACCCAGAGTGGAAATGTCTTCACGGCTGCCGTAGTCATTGTTACTTTCAGCATTGGAGTTCTGAAAAGTGGTTGTGTGACTTTCAACCCACCACTGCCAGATTGGAAGATCGACAGTTTGTTTCGGGTCCGGTTAGAGAACTATGTTAGCGTGTACCTCAAATTCCCTAACACCTCTTCTAGGTTCTGGGATGACACTGAATACATCCTGTACGCTGATGATAGACGGGGCGTCTTTCCGGTCTGGCAGAATCTAGAGGCTGACGGACTATTTCCCCCTGGAACCAACATTTTAAAGATGGTCACACAAGGGGAAGATGCCGACAGAGTGACGGAACTGACTGATGCAGAAATCACAGCTGAGGTGATGGCGATCTTGCGACGTGTTTACACCAACGTTGTCGACCCGGAAGATGTATTCATTACCAACTGGAAGACTAACCCGTTGTACAGGGGTTGCTTCTGCAACATGGAAACCTTGACATTTAAGTCTGAAATCTTTGAAGCTATAAGGGCTCCTGTTGAAAATGTCTTCTTTGCAGGGGAAGCTTTTGATAATGAGTTTCCCTGTTATTCAACCGGGGCAGTAAGGAGCGGGATATATACTGCAAAGACGTTGTTGGCGTATCTCTTACCATATAGCTGTCATTAACGTAAGCCCGTATCCATTTCTAAAACACCCAAACCCATACACGTTATACGTCTTCTACCATATCAATTGTTATGATAGATTTGAAAAAACAACACCAGTATTACAAGACATTATAAAAGAAAATGTTGTTTTTTCTTTGTGCTATTGTAACGTATGTGAAATTATCTTTGCCATACAATAGGCTATTTGATATTGTGAAACGACAAATTGTAATTCCGATATAACTTTCGTGACATGAGAGAAGATAGTAACGTGATGCAAGCGCACATTACACTTCATAACATTTATAGTGTTACTTGGTAGGAGTTATTCTTAAACGTCAGAAGGAAGAAGCAAGGTTTCACATGCAACATGCTTTGAACGTGAAGTGAAATCAGAGCGTTTAAATTATTTCCATGTTCCTGCTCCAATGTATCCATGCACACTGTGTGGCTGAGCCTACGAACACAATGCCATTCGCTGTACATGTTTCTTTGATGTTCCAGAAATGTGAACTCGGTCACAGTAGGTTCGATTCCAATGTCCGTCTTGAAAATATTTGTCTGTCTTAAAACCGTGGATTAGGATGTTTGAGGTTGTAAAATATCAACTCAAGTCTGAACGTCCCGACAAAGAACTCACAGGCACTACGGAGCATTGAATCATCAAACATACTCATGTATAATGATAAAATGTCATTGTCCTGACTTCTTTATTATAACATAAAGATGCATCATGAACACATCTCCAGAATCCTACAGCGATACCCATCATGTCATACACATCGGGCTCAGAGCATAACATAATGTATGAATATTTGATCACTTAGACATGTGTTGATAGCTGAAGGGTTGTTAGCATCGTCACTTTGGCATTTGAATTATCAGTGCCCTTCCTGTTTAAATATTCCTCCAGCATACAACACTCCATAAATAACCACACAAGAATCCTGCAGTGATCCGAGTAGCTCGCTATGATAAACAGAGCTTTTCCTTGACTACATGTATTAGATCTCAGATCATGACAAAATATACAGTTGTTTCATCGCAACAGAGACATGTCTGATACCTGGTGGGTTGTAGGCATCTTGACTTTGTCATTTCACAATGAGAAGACAAGCAGACTGCGGAAGGAGACAATGCCGTCATCCGCTGTGCGCCATTACGGAGATGACACCATCTGTCATTTGCCAGCAAGAAGGATCATTTGCGTTAAGCTTGACATTACTCAATAAATGACTGCCAGACAAATAGCGAACATAAATAGTTTCCCACAAGCTTTTCCTTTTCCACAAAGGGATGTTTCACAGTTTGTGTTCGACGGATCTGTGTTGTAAATAATATGCACTGAAAGAACCGTCTCGAAAGTGTGGACAACACCGAAAGTCATGACTTTCTCATGTCAAACGAAATCGTGAACAGTCGCAGCCTGATTATTAAACATGCACCAACACATTGACACGAACTGTTTCTGACCACAAGCGGTTACAGTTGCTTTTCACAGCCATCAGGCGGGTGCGTATTTGTAAAGTTTCCTCGATTTTGCCCACATTTGAATATCCTTTGGACATTTGAGAGTTCTTGGTAATTTCATTTCCCCTGGCACAATGACACCAAAAGGATGTGCGAGTTTAATTTATATTGTACTCTAAGATATTAAAAACCATGAAGATCCCAGAGGAAGCCATAATCGGATTCCTCCTTCTCAGATGGTCAACTAGAGACTGATAGGTGCAGTAGTATGAGGCTAGGGTCTGTTGGCCCCTGATTGTGAGCCTATGTTATCGTCACTTTAAGCGACGTCACCATTCGCCTTCCATACACATTGACCTGACATCCGTATCATCTCTGACATCCTGTTCAGAGCAGAGTTAAACCCAACTCACACAATCCCACAATGTCAACAATCCAAGGCACGAACGGCGTGCCATTTTAAACATCTCACACTTATTTATCTTAACCTTGCAGGGGTACTCGGGACTAATATACTTCAGAATCCCCAATAGGTTCACAAGTGAGGACTTGGTTATGTAATGAAATGACGGCGGAACACTATACTAATCATACATACATGAAATACAGAACTAGCAAGAACACAAAAGACTGTACACAGTTGATCAAACACAACTTGGCATCGCTTGGTTGTTTTTCAACAAAGCATTTCTTTCTTTTTTGACTTTCAGAAAAATTTTCGATCTCTGTATTGCCATTTGACATGCATTGTTTTATTTAGCTTCCTATTGAAAGTACATTTTACTTTGATGGTTTAAAACCTTTAAAAAGCCATTCTGACTCCGAAAACAGTTAAATTTAGTTATATACGTTTGAAGGTGAAATCAAAGACTTCTGTGTTTCGCGGCCTTTTCAGTCAGCATCTGACGTTTTAAAGAAGACAGGTAATATATAATTGTTGGCTGAGTGCCTCACTCATCCCAGAAGGACACGAGGTTTGTATCTCAGTTTCCCTCAGTCTGTACGCCCCTCAGGTTCACAGTTGGGGTAAACGTCAAACACAGGTATCAATGCAGGTGTTCCCCCGTCCCTAATATAGAATTAATAGCAACGTTTTACTTCCACTGGTTGGAGTGGTTAAGAATAAAGCTGGACTACAGCTGAAAGCGTTCAACAATATTTACTAGACTACAACTCTTTACTCTGAATAATAGCTCCAGATATTGTATTCATCGTGAATTTAAAAGCATATTGACAAACGACCTGTTGTTGTTTATTAAAATATAATGAAGGGAGATTGTTAGTAATAGATAAATCTCAACCTTTATGCCCATATTGTAATTTAGGTATTGAACACGAGTACCATTTTTTATTCATTTGTACATTATATGGCATTCTACGAATTAAATACTTATCATATGTATATCGTCAAAATCTATTCTATCAACGGATAATGTACTAGTTTTAAATAGCTTAAGTAAATTCTTATGGCATGCATATAAATTAAGAGAGTGTATATGTAAAACTTGAGATAATAGATGTCATATATACAATATTGGTTCACCATAACATATATAATGTTATGTTTTGTAAATTACGACAATATTGCAATTTATCTATTGTGTATAAAACTGTTTATATTTTGCATTGTATATGGGCCTGATGCCTTCGTACTGGAAATAAACACTTGACTTGAACTCACTTAAAACTAATATACATAAGTTGAGACACTGTCACTTTACACTTACACTACGGATTTTAGAGTCATTTACGATAGTGTTTTTCTGCCTTTCATCACTTTTTATCAGGCATTTTTTGTGATTCACCGTTTGAATATATAACAAAATTGTCATTTGGTCAACAAAAATAGTGGATTTGCGCGTTATACCAACTAAAATTTACAAGCGTTACGCGTAATATTATACACTGAATACGTATTGGTTGAATAATTTACGTGTTATGAATTTAGCTTTACAGGTAGAATACCACATTTACACATAGGAACTAGAAAGGATGAAAAAATGAAAAAAAAAAATGCGAAAACTTTAGATTTAAACTCGCTCGCCCATGGGCGAACAGTGGCCCATTGGCCCATGACACACATTTCAAGCCATTTTGACTTACTTCGACTAAATTCGAGTTTAAATTTAAAGATTTCGAGTTTTATTTTTCATTTTTTCATCCTTGGCATATATTCATAACAACTGCATGTTTAATTTGGTCAAATCCCTTGTCAGAAAGTGCCCACAGTGCGGAGAGTTTCTGGACTTTTGTGAGTCCAGAATTAAATTGTGACGTGTTACCTGTAATTCCGTCAGTCAAACACAAATACCACACACCAAATGAATAAGTATATGTTTTATTCAGCTGATCATTTGGTCGCCTCAGAGACCTGAGTCTATTGCCAGGTGTGGTCTGGGATGTAGGGGGTTGCTGGCTGGAACCTGCGTGGTTCGAACCCACCTTGGGGATGGGGACCGTCTATAACTTGATGGTCTTGCTGACAACGTCACCAGAAATGCCATATGGTGTTGAACGACGTCGCGCTGTGAGGTACCAGACTGAAGCGAACCTATGGCTTTCCATCTCTCAAGCATCAAGAACGACAAATAGACATGTTTTTTCTGATTTCTGCTCTTCTTAAGACGTCTGGTTGTCTGGCCTTTTGCAGTGAACAGTGCTGACATTTTTTTCTCGAATACCTAATTTTTTTTTAGCATACGTCATAAAGTTAAAACAGCTGCTTGGCTGCGTTTCTTCAACCGTTTACACACAATCTTTGGTTCAAATCCAAAGTTTTATTCACAAGATTACCAACGATAAGCGGTCCATGTCACACTAACTTTCGGCTCTGACTATAACTCCTCATAATGACTTGGAAAAGAATTAAAGCTCTAACATGTATTACGTAAGAAGAAGGGAAAAGGCACTATGACACATACGTAGTTTAAATTATATTTTAAGGATAGCACCAAGGCAATAGCTTTTCACAAATAGATTTATTACGTCTACTTAAAACATAGTTGTGGTATCTGTTTGAAAACTGCAGTGGCAAAAGACTATGAAGGTAACACAAATTTCGAGCTAAGTCAAATGTTTCAAAGTCAAAGATGGACCAACCAACAGTATATTACAAAATGCTCTTTCTAGACATTAGCATTCAATAACAGTTCCGTGAAAACAAGTGGGATATCTCATTTATTGTCAAATGTTTAACAAAATTTCTCCTATGGTTAGATATCTAACATTAATGCATTACGTCAACATTTTGAATGACACAAAAATAAATGCATTATTTCCGCAGAAATAAGTTGAAAATCAAAAACTGAGTCTTTCAATTTGGATATATCACAAGTGAGAGTAACCCTCATCTATACGAACGTTGTTGATCTGGAATATGTATTCATCACCAACAGAAAGGCGAGCCCGTAGTACAGAGAATGTTATTCCAGCATCTAAATAATAACATTCAGTTCTGAAATCTCCAACACTCTTAGAGCTCCTGTGGGAAATATCGTCTTTGTAGGGGAAGCACCAAATACGGAGTCATTCAGTTTCCTGGTATTCTACCAGGGCTGCTAAAAGCTATATCTACATTGCAGATGGCTTAGCTGAATGTGTATTAACCAAGGTTTGGATATTGTATTCCCTCATCCATTCCTAGGAATCTGAAATCAGTACGTGTTTTGAAAACCATGATGGCACACCCATCTGAAAGAAAAATCAGATTATGTTTTAAATCTTGATTCCTTATATATTTCCATACTTATTTCGATTAAATAAGGTAAACAGTTTTGGAAATAAGCTTAAGTTATCAAGGTAAGGGATTTGATAAATTGAACTATTTACAGTTATTTCATATGTAAAATAACAATTTGACATTTTAAAATATTTTTAATAACATGTGAGGGGGTGGTAAGGTTTAAACATTAGGCCGTAAAAGAATAACAGTGTTGTTATTATGAAACATTCTTAAGTGTGAAAGGGAGACGCTTTTATGCAAGGAATATGTATTGATGACTTCTTGAAACGAAACAAGACGATTCCTGTTTTATTCATATTCCTGGTCTAGTCAGAAGAAATCAGGGATAGCAATTTGCTCTACATAGCTACATCCCTCACACTTTCAGTAAATCTTCCGCCTCGAATCAAGTCGGTTGTTTTAGGGGAAACGTCCAAACTACCAGACAATATCAACTTCAGGCTTCTCCACATCATAAAGCAGACACACAGTCATGCATGCAATGCTAAAAGCAGCGTTAACTCAACCTTCAAGCGCATTTGAATTATCACTGTCCTTCTTCTTTATATATTCCTCCAGGAGACAACACTCCATGAATAACCACTAAAGAGTAGCTCGCGATGATAAAAGAGGTCTTACTTGCGTACATGTATGAAATCTCAGATCATGACAAATTATATGGTTGTTTCATAGAAACTTAGACATGTCTGATACCTAGTGGGTTACCGGCATCTTGACTTTGTCATTCTATAAGGAGAAGACAAGCAGACTGCGGAAGGAGACGATGTTGTCATCCGTTTCTAACCATTCCTCTGACGACACCATATGTCGCTTACTGGCAACGGTGGCCATTAGCGGTGGGGTTGACATTCAGTAAAAGACTGTCAGACATGTTGCGATGATGAATGGGTTTCCACAAGCTTTTGCTTTCCCATTCGTTCGTTAAAGAATGTTATAAATATTGCACAGGAAAAATGCATTTGGTACTTGGAAGCATGTCTCTGTAGCTGAGGTTTGATTAAGCAGTTTGTACAGGGTATAAAGTAGTAGATCTATTTCTATATAGGAGACAATTTATCTTTGTATAACGGACGCGTGTCAGATGAAGTAATAGTTGCCCGGACCAAGAGCCCATATATCCAACTAATGTCTCAAGTTGCATTTTGTAGTAAAGCTGATGGATTTGGAAACTAGATGACCCTTCTGATCATGACTGACAACCCTCCCTGTCAACATTATCCCTGTGACGGACAGATTGTCTTACTTCAGTCCATCAAAGCAATCACATCACAGAAGCATGCTTATCTGGCATCGTTCTTAGAACTTGCCCTTCAGTCTCACAGCTGAGCAGAAATGAATCTGCTTGGCATACCTTTTACTGGTGGCAGAGCCTTCTTAAATCTGCCATTAGCTTAACACGAGGTTTATATAATTTCCAATATCATGACACCTTGAGTCAGCCAATATCGCAGGGATTATACCCTCCTCCCGTATTGCATTAACCTTGAATAAGTCTTCAAAAGCAGGACTGTTTATAGGGAGTGGTTTCAGTTTGCATGTAATTATTTCCAATTGCCAGCTCACATCCTTAAACTAGTAGCACATGTCAATGTATCACTTTGATGTGCCGCGAAGGTGAAGTGAACGAAACCCACATCTATATAAACGCATTTTTTTGTGTACTGGCAGTTTTGTTTAAAAAATCTAAGCTTTGACGCTTCCGTTGAAGGAAAGTTGATTTTTTTCAGCCCCTCGCATTTTAGATTTAAAGGTGCGAGAAGAAATGGCTTGAATTGTAGTTCATTTTCAACCAGGTACGTTGTGCATATTCTAATTAAAGGTAGATATTGTTCAAACTCATCCATGTTTCATGTCTTTCTCATGCCAAATGACATTGTGAAAAGACGCAACTTGATTAATAGATACCTACCAACATTGTGGCATTAATATTTTCTCTGCATTTTCTGGTCTCCTCGTCGCTGCCATCAGATTGACAAAGCTGTTCAATGAATCCTCGTGTTTATCCGCATTAGCGAAAATCAAGGGGTTCTCGTGAATTTCATGTACTTCATGATGTACGTCATAAAATATCAAACACAACCACTTCTTCACAAAGAGTTTATTTTTTATTTGTTTTGATATACTTTAGTGACGTGAAAAAACGTGTGGTTCTTCTTTATGACGTCCCCAGAGGTCTAGTGTTGTCAATGAAGTTTTGGGCACATACTTAGTTGTGGCATATGAAAATGGCCGTGCACAGTTGGTTCATGTTTGTAAAAAAAGAAACATACAACTTTATGGATGACAACTTCTTGTCTACTGCATAGAGCGACGTTTCGGTGTAGATTCTTACATCGTTATCAAGCTAAAACTGACAACAACCAAATGGTGAGAAGTATAAATTATTATATACATGGTATGTTGTGACAAACAGCAAAGTAACATTAACAACAGCATGTACTTGAATAAAGAGTGGGACATAATTGGGAGAGGGCAGTTTGGGACTAGGAACGGCGGTTCACACCAATAACCACTACACTCTCGGGCGGGGCTTAGAACCTACAATAAGTTGGAAGGATGGCACTCAAAGCTCAACAGATTTCTCATGAAGTGCCGTCCAAACATATTTGAGTTTGTATGTTTTCTGCAGAAGCTTGAGAGGACAGACCGTGCTAAAAAGGTACACTGTGCACATGGGGCACTCCCCCACCACGCAAACGAGAAATTGGACAGCAGGAAAGATAGACTCAAATGGTGACTTTCAAATGGACACACCAACAAAATGGACTTTCTTTATGCTTATAGGACATTTGCTGAAACTTGGAATTTAGGCATTTTAGCATTTTCATGTTTTTAGCATTTGTATTGCTACGCTATTCCTATCATTTTTAATATGATTTTTATATTTTGTATTTTTAGCAACTTTACATTCTTAAACAATTACATTATCATTTGATGTTACAATCCATTTTGATATTAATATACATTTTTGTACGTTAAATTTTGAATGAGTGAGTGAGTGAGTTTAGTTTTACGCCACACTCAGCAATATTCCAGCTATATGGCAGCTGTCTGTAAATAATCGAGTCTGGACCAGACAATCCACTGATCAACAGCATGAGCATCGATCTGCGCAATTGGGAACCGATGACATGTGTCAACCAAGTCAGCGATCCTGACCACCCGATCCCGTTAGTCGCCTCTTACGACAAGCATAGTCGCCTTTTGTGGCAAGCATGGGTTGCTGAAGACCTATTCTACCCCGGATCTTCACGGGTCTAAGTTTTGAATGACCGCAAGTGACTGAACAGTGCAGAAATCATTCATCACTCTCAAAAAGAGTAACATTTACTACACGGGATACTTCAAAATTACTGCATGCAAATAATGGCATTCAACTCATGTTGGAGTTGCCTTCTTCGTAAGGAAAAATCTTTTCAGGGAAATTACCCTGTCAACCGGGATTGCGAGGGGTCGACTCTACACCGCATCCATTTCATCCCTACTCGATAGGGGAATATAGAGATATAGAAGTGCACTCCATGGCGATCATTTTGCTGACTTTTCAAATGCAGTGATCAGTATTAAAAAGAAAATGAAATGATGAACAATAAAAATTAACAGTAATCGCAACTAGTGTCATCTGGAGTGAAACAGGCTGAAATCAAAACAGTCATTTGTTAACACTTAATGTTTGGAAATACATTATTGTAAGCTATGACGGAACTGACATCACCATGTTTAACACGCAGCGGAATGTTATGCAAATGCAATGTAATACCCTGCCGGGTATATCTATATATCTGAATTTATTGAAACGAAGCCAGACAAAAGTGCAAGTGATTAAACTACTCAACGGCTTCTTTTTGTCCTGCCAACAGATATGAAATATTTGCACACCATGTCCTATTTGATATTTGCAAAAGGCCAAATTTTAACTTCCACAAAAAGGAGATTGGAAACATGGTGCATGCGTACATTAGAGCTCATAACGTTTGGATATGAATTATTCATAAATGTCAGTCCGAAGCAAGGTTACAAACGGAACAAGCCTTAATGATGACTTTGAAATAAATCGAGACAATATGAGTTATATTCATGCTCCAATGTATTCAAACAAACTGGGTGGTCCAGTCGACCAGCACACTGCGATTCCATGTACAAGGCGACGTGCATTAGATGTTCATAACTATTTGACAGTGGGTACTAACCCAATGTCTTTCTTTATAACTGCGCACTTTTGGTTTTCTTGTCGTGTTAATGGCCTAAATATCGAAATATCCACAAAGCTGACGGGACGAGCAGTGAAATTCGTTTACTGTTGTTGAAAGCGAACCCAATCACACACTGCTCTTCTTTCTTTACATATTCCATAGAGACACAATATGAATCCGTCATCGATGCCATTTCAGATTCCGGCAGTGATATTCTTACAAGGAGAGCTCTTCGTCCTGTCTACAGTCTCAGAGTATGACAAAATATGGTCGAACATGCCTGATACCTGGTGGGTTGTTGGCATCTTGACTTTGTCAATACATGAGTAGAAGACAAGCAGACTTCGGAAGGAGACGATGTTGTCATCCGCAATTCCGCAGACGGCACGCTATATCGTTTGACAACAAGGATTGCCATTAGCTATAGGCTTGACATTCAATAAATGACTGTCAGACAAATTGCAAAGATGGTTTCCCATAAGGTGTTGCTGTCCCACAACGGGACGTTTCACAGTTTGTTTCCGAAGGAGCTGTGATGTAAATAATGCACGGGAAGACCCGCTTTGAAACTGGGACAATGCCGCTGTGGCTGTGCTGACTATGATTGATTAAGTCCAGTTCTTTACTTGAGGTGATTTTGAACAAAACAGGCGAGTCAGATGTCCAACAAAACGTAACCCATCGTTTTCTCCGGAAACTGAAATGGCCTTCTGACTGGCAATCTCCTCTGTCCTCACAATCCCGTCGTGTTCTCTCGATCCACCTCCTCAAAGCAAAATGTAATGATCGTACATCACAGAAACATTCTTAAAAGGCGTAATTCTTAGAACGTGTCCTTTAGTATCACACCTCAGAAGAAATGAATCTGGTTGGCATACTATTCCCTAGATGCAGTGCCCTCTGAAATCTGCTACTAGGTTTGACGATTTTCAATACCATGACACCTCTACTCCGCCCATAACTCAAGGATTACATTTTTCCCCATCTAAAGTCAATTTTGTATTAGACTTTAAAAACAGTACTGTTTCCAGGGAAGGGTCTCTGTATGCACGTATTTTGGTCCCAATTGCCAGCTCGCACCCTTTAGCAGGCAGCAAATGTGTTAGTTTGGTGTGACGCGAAGACACTCAATCCATCCATGTTGACGCTTTTCTGTGCAGTGGCTGTTTTGTTTGAAAATCCTAAGCTTTGATGCCTGTGGCGAAGGAATGTTGTTTTCAAGTTCCTGGGATCGTAGGTTCGACAGTGCGAGGAGTGACACTTGTTTGTAGTTTCATTTTCTGTGAGGTGTGTTGTACATGTTTTGAATGAAAATAAATATTTTCTCTAAAACATCAGAAAGTCATGTCCTCCTCATGTTAAATGACGTCGTGAACAATAAACGCAGCCTGATTAATGAACACGCACGTACTTCGTGACATCAACTGTTTCTTTGTAATTCACAAATCTTCACACACGGTCAATAATGTTTCGTTGTCATCAGACTGACACGCATTCCAGTGAATCATCGATAATCATCATAATAATAGTGTCGTCTTTGCGTGTTCACGGGTGTTAAATTTCCACTTAAGTTTAATCAAATTTTATTTATACAATTTTAAATTGGACCGTGGATGTGCTCTTCTCAGAAAGATGAGCTTCCCTGGTGGCCTAGTGGTCTGAAACAAGACATCTCGTGATGGTCCACCATAAGCTGCAACCAAGGTCTGTGGACACTATTGGCTTTCCTACCACATTATAAAGACTGTACTAACATGCTGTTCAAAGCAATGTTACACCCAACTCATTCCCGGAACGTCAACAATCAAATGGCTTGGTCGAAATGTAATCAAATGATAGCGGTACACTCAACTAACCAAAGGTACAGAACTGCAGAAAGAACTTTAAGCATTACTTATGTAAGAACTGAACACATAAAATATATTCTGTCCTCAAAGGTGAATGCGAGAGTTATGTTACATCGTGTTTACTTACCCCAAATATCACGACGTGGACATAAGTATTGACAAAATCAATATACACGGCACACTATAAACCTGGAGTGACGAGCGATTGCCAGGAAGCACTGGGCTATACCTCCATATCAAAGGCAATAAGCTTTTAATACATTTAGAAGAATCCATTAATTGCAACGTCAATACTACTTATAACAAATGATAAATTCATCTGAGTTACAATCAAAGAATTTTGCCTGCAAATTAATGACTTGCCTTGATGACATCGATGAAATGATATCACCGGCAGCTACATTCCACGATCGCAGGTGAACGCCAGCATTCAATTAACCGAGGCCTCTATAGTATTTCCTAGAGGAAGATCCTTCTACACGTGAAGTAACATCCATTTCCACACGTCACATATGGTGTTCTATTTTCTCTATGATGCCCCCTGAGGACTCGTATTGTCAATGGAGTTAAAGGAACATAGTTTACTTTGGCTTGCTTAGAGGGATCTACACGGATGGTTGCCTTGAGTGAGTTAAATAGTCAGTTTCCTTTCTGGTGGATGTGATTCTTTCATGAAGAAAGATAGTATGGTAGACTAAGATCGTCTCGTCTCTGAAATGAACATATCACACAGAAAAAAAGGTTTTTATCTTAATAGATAAAATAAAGCAATCAGTCTTAATAAAATATATAGAATAGTGCCAAGAGACCTTTCAGAAATGATTGAAATTGCATTGATCTAGACTGGTCAAATATCAAAGACTTGCCTCAACTTTCTTGCATACCATTTGGAGTTCTTGAAAGACATCAAGAAGTTGGACGAACATGAATACAGGACACATTTTATGGATATCATATGTTACAGAGTCTATATGACACAAATGGTATGGCTAAACCCAATCAACAAAAGCTCAAGTGGCATGATGTGATTGCTTCATGTCATCATCTGTTCATCAATGTGTGTACGTCCATAGCGTTGTTTAATGAAAGAAAGTCTTACCTTCATGAGCGTCCATGCGGATGATCCCTCGCCCTCGAGGAAGTGACAACTTGTTCTCCCGTACAATTTCTTGCGGCATGACCCCTTCGTATTTTGCAATTACATGTGCCTTTAATTACAGAGCCATACACCAGATCATACTTCAGGTGCTAATTTTTCCGCATATCCTTAATAAACTCAAACGGACTCGACATCCCCTTTTTCATGAATCAGTATTACTGTTTTTATCATGAACCTATGAGCAAATACATAATTGTGAATTGCTGGATGGCTGATTCTTGGGGCTTCTGATTCACAGATCAGATTAAAGATGCGAGGTGTCTTTCAACTCCATGTTCACAACTACACTTTATGTTGCCTTCCACGTAATTACTATTGGCTCGCGGGGAGTTCCATGTAATCAGATTAGCCTGTAAGCCTTGTTAATCAGTTTACTGCTTTCTAAAAGGTTGAGTAATTTAATAAGAATTTTTTAATCCTAATTTTACATGGCGTGGTGTCACTTTAGTGTGTTCAAACCATTTGAGAATTCTCCGAACGAAGTCTTTACTCCACAAATTTACATAACGATAGCTCTGAGAAATGAAAACTGTATTTTTCAGATTCACTTTTCCCACGGATATGCAGTAAGTATAAAGAAATAGAATATAACCATCCAAGGAAATCATACCATTAGCATTGTAAGGATGTATTAAATGAAATGAGTCCAACATGTGGAAATGCTTTACCAAAATGAAGGGTTTTTTTTAGCAATCTTCTACGTCTGAACACATTTCCAATCCTGAACACACACACAAAGGGTTTGAGAGGCAATTACTTAAACACTCGAAAACATGCATTCTCATATCAAAATTCCTTTGACAAAAAATACAGTTCTTAAATTTATGTAATTCATTAAGCAAGATGAAAGAACACAGATACCTTTGTTGTTTTATATCAATAGGAATTTTCAAACAAATGGATATGTTCTTTTCCTTCTTACTGCCTCGTGCCCAATGAATATGAAAAGTCTAAGATGGATTTGTTCTATATCGTTCTGGAGTGTAAGTACGGAATATTTTTAATAATATATTAAGTTTATATACGTATATGCTTGAATTATATGGGTGATCCATTTAATACAATAACTCAGTTTCACTGTGAAAATAAATTGTGAATTGGCTGTGTACGAGTATAATGTATTTTAGCATTTAACAAAAAAATATGGACAAAGCGTAGAAAAAGGATATTCATTTTCCATTAGTCCGTGTAGTTTGATCATCATGTATGTATAGCTTTTACAGGTCAAAAGTAAGATACATTTGTTTTCGAAACCCTGATATTTCCTTGTAAAAAATCTACCAACTAATCCAAACGGCTTTTGAATAAGATGGTTAGGTTTAAATATTACCACACTACTAACAGCCAGTCCTGAAATGTCGGTGTGACATTTACATAATATGTTATTAGATAATAACACCATAAACACTATTGTTGGTTTAGTGCGAGATTCAGCAATGTGTCAGATATATTACACTGCATGTACGTATTCAAGACTGGATTATGCTGTCCAGTCGCGGAAAACATTACCACAATTAACACAATCGAGGTACAACCACGCGGCGTCATATAATGAACAATTTGACCATCCAATTTTGTCTCCTCTTGCAATCAGTATTTGGGTGCTTGGTGCCTGCATGCCACATCGATTCTTCATTTTTGGTTTTTGTTTTACAGATTAAAGATGAAAATGCAGCAGAGAGGGTGCGGGTGATCCTGGCACAGTCAGGCTGGTAAGGCTCATCATCAGCTCAGGGCCCTCGCCCCCTCTACACGCAGCCCAGACAGCGAATGGGACTTCTCCCAGGAAACACTGCCTAGTCGAACCCACCAAGAACTTTCCGGAGATATGAAGGCTCCCCAACACTGCAGCCTTCTGCATTATCCAGACTGTCAAAAGGGCTGTGCTCCCGGTGGAGACATTTCAAAGGCGAGGTCCGCGTATTTATCATACTTTTCCTGAATCTTGCCAATCACGTTGCTGTCAAAAGGGACAGAAAATTCAATGATATAAATAAATTCATTGGCTTTATCAAAAAGGACATGATCAGGTTTGTTGGCAGGAATTCTTCTGAGGCTGTATATGGGCATATTCCACAGAAGTTTGAAAGCATAATATTCCATGGCGCCCTGAACATGTTCAGGGTCGTACCATGGATGGACCTCGGAGTCAAAGCCACAGGCAAGGCGGAGACGGTAGTAAAAGCAACGAGCCATGCCATCATGTCGTTTAAGACATGCTGTTTGTGCCAAAGAAGGGCATCCACTGACAAGTCTCTGTGAATTCATTGCAAAGTCGACATTTCATTTTAATATTTTCTTTAAGAATCACATTGAGGCGATTATTATGCTTTCAACAGACAACGGGTGATAACTAGTAACTATTAGAAGACATTAGTCTCTCTCTCTCTCTCTCTCTCTCTCTCTCTCTCTCTCTCTCTCTCTCTCTCTCTCTCTCTCTCTCTCTCTCTATATATATATATATATATATATATATACACACACACACACTGTGTATGAGCACTATGGTACACAGTGTAGGTTAACACATGGCTAATGTACTCAACCAAAACTAGTCGTATCCTGAGTGAAAGCGAATTAATCATTCTAAATCGCATTCAACTGTTGTGAAGTATGTAGTGTTTATTTGCGCGTTGTTATGTTTCATGACGTATGCCCCAATTTTCCTTTTTGAAACAAAGCCCGTTATACAACAAATGTCAGTCCCATGATATAGTACAATTGGGTGTGCATCTTAAACGTGACGTATCAAACCTGCTTTACATTCGAAACCAAATAATGCATAAGCAGATGCAATAATATTCGAACCATATCATGGGGGCAACATCCGAAATAGGCTCCACACATTGTACCCAAGAATCGAACCCGAGTCCTTGGTGTAACGAGTGAACGCTTAAACCACTAGACACCTTATCGTTAGTAGGCCATTCGTATTTGTTTTGTTCATCATCTCGACCAGCAAAAGAAAAGGTGAGCGAAACAAATAAATATGTAAATAAATAATTATGTGAGTGTTTAGGAAAATTTAGATTTATATCACTTGGTAAGGGTCTTTATTCCGATAGATGACATGATTGTGGCGAAATATGTTTCGTTGTTTGTACACCAGTCGTTATTGCTGGAGGCCGTTACAGAGATGGAAAATTGCCAACGTTAGCGAAGGAGAGCACATAAACATAACATCCAGCAGTATTGGGGTGAAAGACAACATAAGCAGGCAGGCGTATGTTTATGATTATATTTGTTATTGGAGATGGTTTTGAGCAACGATGGTCTTCTGCATGCATGTTTCACCAACGAATGAATTCCACAAGTCTGTATGGCAACAGGATTGACTTCCTATCATCAACTTTACATTGATGCAGCTTCTGATATGGTGTCTACATGTACATCTATTCAGGTACAGCACGTACCATTGGGCATATTCTTTCAACTATGATTTCACAGAGGGTCATACACTCTTGCCCAAAAGCTATTTGGTCAAGGTTACACGATTCGGGACCTCAGTAAAACTTCCAAAACGTTTAATGTCAGACATACGAAGGAGATGTTAAGCTGAATCATTTACATGCGTTTGCGTGTTTGTGATAGATGGCACCGGTGGGGTAGGGCTCACTTGCCTATTCGCGATCATCCGATAGTATTTCTATTACATAGTAATTCATAAACAGATACTGATGATATAGTCGGAATTGCGCGGCCGATTCTGCTTTCAGCACATACTTCATATGAATATTGAAAAACATGTTTTGTCGTTTTAATGGTATAACGTAACTGACATAGCTGCGCAAGTGCAAATGGAAGTCCAAACATCTCAGATTGCTTCGATGATTTGTTTTTATAGGATGTGGCGTCATCAACTTGTTGTGTAACTGTTTTTAACACTGAACCATTATTTGTATAAAAATGAAGTTCGTGCCAATCAATGAGCCAACAAATGTGGTGAGTTCTATGGATCCCCGGGGGTGTTGCAGGTGTCAGCGGTGAAGTCAACAAAACAGCCTTCCAGTGTTTTTACCACTTGGCAGCCATTCCATGATTATCGGGTTATTATCGCCGCCTACATTCAAGATTCAGGAGTTGTCCCTTAGAGCAGTGCCCTTTACAGAGACACTGGAGATGTCAAATGCAACATGTCGACAAGTGAAAGAAAATAGTAAGCAAGAGAATAGCGCTTTGTTCCAAAGGTTTACTGGTGTTTCGTGTTAAAAGTTTTTATATTTTCCAAGGTTGTGGGGTTATCAATTTGAAGCGTTCAAGAATGCCAGACACCGAGACAACAGGCACCAAGATACAAGGAGGTCACAGAATAACACCTTCTCACCGATTGCAAACACACAGAGTCCCACTAAGAGTAGCGTGTATGAACTGATTCACTGACACCCACAGCCACACTCACAGAGGCTCTCAGATAGTCAGATATACAACAACTGGATAGCTAGTCTCAAATATGCAACAACTCTCATATAGGCAGATATACAACAACTCTCAAATAGTAAGATATACAACATCTTTCAGATAGTGAAATATACAACAATACAACAACTTTCAGATAGTCAGATATATAACAACTCTCTGATAGTGAGAATACAGACACTCTCAGATAATGAGATTCCCATATACAACAACTCTCAGATAATCAGGTTCCCGTATACAACACCTCTCAGATAATGAGGTTCCCATATACAACAACTCTCAGATAATCAGGTTCCCATATACAACACCTCTCAGATAATGAGGTTCCCATATACAACAACTCTCAGATAATGAAGTTCCCATATACAACAACTCTCAGATAATGAAGTTCCCATATACAACAGCTCTCAGATAATGAGGTTCCCATATACAACACCTCTCAGATAATGAGGTTCCCATATACAACAACTCTCAGATAATGAGGTTCCCATATACAACACCTCTCAGATAATGAGGTTCCCATATACAACACCTCTCAGATAATGAGGTTCCCATATACAACAACTCTCAGATAATGAGGTTCCCATATACAACAACTCTCAGATAATGAGGTTCCCATATACAACAACTCTCAGATAATGAGGTTCCCATATACAACACCTCTCAGATAATGAGGTTCCCATATACAACACCTCTCAGATAATGAGGTTCCCATATACAACACCTCTCAGATAATGAGGTTCCCATATACAACAACTCTCAGATAATGAGGTTCCCATATACAACAACTCTCAGATAATGAGGTTCCCATATACAACAACTCTCAGATAATGAGGTTCCCATACAACACCTCTCAGATAATGAGGTTCATATACAACACCTCTCAGATAATGAGGTTCCCATATACAACAACTCTCAGATAATGAGGTTCCCATATACAACAACTCTCAGATAATGAGGTTCCCATATACAACAACTCTCAGATAATGAGGTTCCCATAGATACAACAACTCTCAGATAATGAGGTTCCCATATACAACAACTCTCAGATAATGAGGTTCCCATATACAACAACTCTCAGATAATGAGGTTCCCATATACAACAACTCTCAGATAATGAGGTTCCCATATACAACACCTCTCAGATAATGAGGTTCCCATATACAACAACTCTCAGATAATGAGGTTCCCATATACAACACCTCTCAGATAATGAGGTTCCCAACTCTCATATACAACAACTCTCAGATAATGAGGTTCCCATATACAACAACTCTCAGATAATGAGGTTCCCATATACAACAACTCTCAGATAATGAGGTTCCCATATACAACACCTCTCAGATAATGAGGTTCCCATATACAACAACTCTCAGATAATGAGGTTCCCATATACAACAACTCTCAGATAATGAGGTTCCCATATACAACACCTCTCAGATAATGAGGTTCCCATATACAACAACTCTCAGATAATGAGGTTCCCATATACAACACCTCTCAGATAATGAGGTTCCCATATACAACTCTCAGATAATGAGGTTGCCATATACAATTGTCAGACGACGAGACTCACAAATACAACTCTGAGTTAATGAGGTTCCCACATACAACGACTCTTAGATACTGAGGTTCCCATATACAATTGTCAGACGACGAGACGCACTCAGATACAGGTCCACGTACACACGAAATAAGATACACTCATTCTGATGGCGTTGGCTAATAATGGTATGCAACGTAAATGTATCAACAAATAATAGCATTTTAATATACTGAAAGCCATTAAAAATGCAATTTGACATTCATACTTTCTTAACTCACACTAATTTCAACATATATAAACCTAACTGGCAGATATGTTTTAAGTGAGCATCTGTGAATAATTTCATCTGAAAATGTCCAGTCAACAACAACATCAGTGACGCACTAACGACATCACACAAAGGAGGGTCACTTGCAGTCAATATCGTGTGTGTCCACCGTGCGCTGCAAGACATGCTCGCAGTCTTTGGGGCATTGAAAGACAGCTGTTGGATGGTCTGCAGCCTCTGATGGTCTGTGGTCTGATCATGACACCACCCCCTCCAAAACGATCATGTTCAAGGACACAGTTTGGCGCATGTCTTTCTCCTTTACGTCGATAAATCTGTTGACGTCCATCTGCAAAGGATAAGTTAAACCTGGATTCATCTGAAAAAAATGACATCTGGCCATGTCCTGTTGCCAAGATTGGCCCCATTTGCTGCCCATCGCTGTCTGGCAAGTCTGTGGCGATGCAATAAGGTTGGACCACAGTACGGGTGACGACACCGGATGTTGAAGGCAGCAAGGCGTCCTTGCACCTTTTGGGCGCTGAAATGACGTTGACTTGTCCCAATTGTCCTCCTTGCCTAATCATCAGCTGTTTGGAACCGATTTCGCAAGTGTGAAACTCGGATATTGCGGTTTTGTCGAGCTGTTATCACAGGTGGTGCACCAGGTCGCGGACGATCAGCAACACTTCCGGTAGCCCGAAAACGTTGTCTGAGTCGACTTACAGTGGATGGATCCACATTAAAGTGCCTGGCAATCATCACATCTGAAGCACCTTGGCTGACCATACCGATAACCTGATTCCTTTCGTCTTGTGTCAAGTGTGGCATTTTCTCAAAGTGATTGAGTTCCACAATTCCTCGTGCTTTTACAGGGCCTGGGTGCAGGTAATGCATGTGCACAACGTGTTTCATGAATGTGGTTGTGTTTACGAGAAATGTCAAAGGTTCAGTTTTAAGTATCAAAGTTCATGTGAGAGGAATGCTCCGGGACTCGAATTCGAAATGGGCCAGAATAACAGCCTTTTATCCCTACATCCTCTGTATTGCAGGAAAAACTCTTCAATAGAACTTTTGTAAGTTTCAGGACAACAAATACCAATTGCGTTTTTAATGGCTTTCACAGGTACATGGTGACTCACAGATACACTGTAGTAACTGACGCACCCAAACCGAGATTCATGGATCCACACTGAAGGGCTGTCCGAGGTATATCGTATCCCAGCTCACTCTGGACCCTACTACTAGCTCCACAGTCGAACTAACGCATGGAACTCTCACTCTCACTGGTTTATACCTTCATCATTGCGAGAGGCAGCATCACATGCATACTCTTTGGACGTGGGTACTACATAATTCTTCATACTAGGTAGAATTTGTTTATTGTTTAATGCAACACTCAGCAATATTCAAGCTATATGACGGAAATAATATGCAATATGTAAATAATAGAGTCTTGACCAGACAATCCAGTGATTGACATCATGAGCATCGATCTACGTAATTGGGATACGATGACATGCACCTATAGCTATAATTACTTAATTTATTAGATCTGAATCAGTTCAGGTTGAACTAATCTCGATAACACACCACTGACCTTTCTGAATAATTGAACAGGAAAACAGCATATGTATCATGTACATGGTCGCATTGATTTTCATATGTTTGGATGCTGTTACCTCCCTCTGACAGTTTATCGTCATATTTATAACAATCCACACAGTTAATCATGCCGTATGTGTGCAACACCCGATCATGTATAGTCATATTTATGAGTACCAATCTGTGTCCTGATCTTCCGCCATGATATAGGATTTAGCAACAATAGTGTTCCGACCCACCAGGAATAGCTATATCAATACATCACCTCTCTATACACGTCCTCAAAAGACACATTGTACGCATTCTCTGATATACATCTGTCACTTGTAAGGTGTCGTGGTTCTCAGAGTAGCACTACTTATAACAGATAACGGATATTAAAGATAAGATTGATAGAAGGAGGTGGATATGGACACCACACGCGTTATCAGTGATTCCTACCTCATTATAACACCCTGGTGTATCTATATACAGCTGTTCTGGCACGGGTGGTTCTGTCGTCCAAGGAGCTACAATTGGCTTTGTGAGTCGTGAGTCTTGTTCACGACGAAACTAAATAATGAAGCTTTTTCACTATTTTGCTGAAATGTGCTTAAAGGAAGACTGAGTGAGTTAGTCAGTCAGTGAGTTAATGAGTATAGTTTTACGCCGCACTCAGCAATATTCCAGCTATATGGCAGCGGTCTGTAAATAATCGAGTCTTATGCAGACAACCCAGTGATCGACAGCATGAGCATCGATCCAGGCATTTGGGATACGATGACATGTGTCAACCAAGTCAGCGAGCCCTATCACCCGATCCCATCCCGTTAGTCTCCTCTTACGACAAGCATGGGTTACTGAAAATGAAGTCTAACCCAGATCTTCACGGGATGTTTTGTGCAGTTGCTTCCCTTCAACTACACCATAAACTAAGATTGCGGATTCGAGTCCCGGTTCGTATCTTGGTTTGTCAGCACCAAACTCTTGCTTTACTGTTTCACCAAAACGCATCACATAGGACGTGCTTCCACATTACGTTGACCGCAGTCTCACCTGGAATAGGGCCGCTGGATTAGCCTCCTGGTTAAAGCGTTCGCTCGTCACGCCAAAGACCCGGGTTCGATTCCCCACATGTGTACAGTGAGTGAAGCCCATTTTGGTGTCCATCGCCTTGATATTGCTGGAATGTTGCTAAAAGCGGCTTAAAACTAAACTCACTCACTCACCTGGGATAATGTAAACCGCAGGGTTAAACCCAACTCACCATACTCAATGCGAACATAGCTGAAACAGATTTATGTCTATAACACTAACGACACTCCTTAGAAACGTTTTATATCCATGTCAAAATGCCCTCGTTAGAAATATAGATTCTGGGTGTGGTTTAAATACTCATGGATTTCTAGCCCTGGTGATGAATATTTAAGTTGCAACTTGATATGGGTGAAGCTCCAGAATGTATATGCAAGGATCTCGAATAATAATCCAAATGATGTTATAATGAAATGTCAATATGATACCTGATATAATATAAGATTTTATCCTTGAAATATATATTTGTGTATGAACACTTCAGTGTTCAAATATGCAGGCACACGCAATGAATGCTTATGTTATCAAGATGTCAACGCATATCCTTTTGTAAAGAGCAACGCTGACTCTGGATATGTCAACAGAGTCAGATGCGTTCTATGCCGCGTTAAATGCCCCTTCATTTATCCTATGTCGACGTAGCTGATAAAAAGGAAGCCACAAAATCTTTTCTGTAGTCATAAAATGACTCTGTCAAAAGAATAGTCGATTTTATTATTCTGACCTATATCATGAGCATGTTGTATGAATCACTATCAACAGTAGTGGTACATAATCGTCGCAAACAGGGGCGATGGGGTAGTAAAGCGTTCGCTCGTCACGCCGGGGACCCGGGTTCGATTCTCCACATGGGTACAATGTGTGAAGCCCATTTCCGGTGTACCCGCCGTCATACTGCTGGGATATTGCTAAAAGCGGCGTCAAACTAACCTCACTCACACACTCGCTCAAAGGCAAGTCAATTGTTCACTTTAAACCCCAGTTTGGGGAAATTAATGACACAAATTTAATGGTAAAGACACTGAAAGACCAATAATCGCGAAGGAGGTTTATATTGAGTGAGTGAGTGAGTGAGTTTGGTTTTACGCCGCTTTTAGCAATATTCCAGCAATATCACGGCTGGGGACACCAGAAATGGGCTTCACGCGGTATACTAGTACCCATGTGGAGAATCGAACCCAGACCTTCGGCGTGACGATCGAAGGCTTTAACCAGTGGGCTACCCTACCGCCCCGAGTTTTACATTGGATTGGAACCACGATGAGAAGGCTCAGCTACGGACCGGAGCAGCAGAATGTTGAACATGCGGTCAACTTACACACGTATGAGTACTAGTTCATCATAAACGAGTATTATTCATCAAAACTGAATTCGCTGACTTCATTGACACATGTCATCGGTTCCCAATTGCGAAGATCGATGTTCATGCTGCTGATCACTGGATTGTCTGGTCCAGACTCGATTATTTACAGATAGCTGGAATATTGCTGAGTGCGGCGTAAAACTAAACTCACTCACTCACTCATCAAAACTAATATATCAGAATTACCACTGCACCAATAATATTGCAGAAAATATTTTACTTTTATGTCAATGAGAAAATACTGTTTGAACTGTGGAATATTAAACATGCTTTTCATATTTACTTGAATGTTAACCATAAGACACCATATTGATGGCATTTGATGTAAATGTCATTTTGCGAGATATCATATAGCTAGGTTATCATGGATTGTTCTTACAATCATTACCAGTAAATTTTACAAAAGTGAGTGCAAGAAGATGAGAGAATCCATCACTGAATCAATACATATACGAAATATATGACAATGGTGTTTAAACTATTGAGTACAGACATGTTTAATAAGAAACCGTAGATCTAGTTCATACCTTCAGTTTCCTGGCTGTTTCATATCCTTCTACGTTGCATTAATAATGAATTATGTTTCAACAGTTAGGTGAGGTTCATTTGGGGGCATCTGCAGCATCACAAGAATGGCCTTTAATACTAATTTTTATAACATTGACATGAAAAATAACTGTAAGGAAATCCAATCAACTATACCGTATACCTCATTCAATGTTTATGAACTTAAAAATATTTACAACAGAAAATTCTGGAATACAATATTACATTCACATTTAAATGTAGTCAATCTATCCTAGCGAGGATCCTTACTTCTTGCATGTTTTTCACACAGTGTCTAAGTCAAACTACTTGTGCAGACAATCTGTCTGACAACACTTGATTACAGAAGCAAACTGCTCGTATCGTAATACGTATCTCCGTGTACCAGGAACCCGTTTACACGTATGAGCCATTGAGACAAACTAATCGGCCTTTCCTGATTCCATCAATATTAGGGTGTCTATTAGCCCCTTTTATCGTCCTCGTGAGGTACCCGCATAGGAGTCAATCTCGTATGGATCGTCTCCCTTGCTTGCATCACAATGGGCTGGCTATTGATACCATGCTTATCGTCTCGTTTAACATCACAGTGTGCGGAGGCTCAAAGGCATCTCAATGTGACTCTACTGGGTAAATTGTGCAGACAAAGGTGTTGTCATCCGTGAACGTCGAACCATCGGACCCCGATAAGGGCTAACAAATTTATCGCGATCAATACCATCTCATCGCATCTAAAGATTCTGTGAACCCGCGCAGTCTGACTTAGACTATGTCTGCGCGTTTCATCTTGCTTATTGTTTTTGCATATCGTATTGATGCACACATGTTGTACAGATCTGCCAGATATGATTGTGTTAGTGAAAAGTCTTTTTATTCTATGTAGCCATTCGAAACACGTTATCGCTGTATCTTGTGCTTTAGCCCTTCAGGACAACACGTGAGTCCTAACATTATATTATATGTTCGTAACGAGGCAAGACGAGGCCAGGCGAGACGTGTGACGAGAACTAACATTTCGTAAATTGGGACAAGAGCTATCATTACTTAAAGTTCATAAATTGGACCAAAAGGTATAATTATAAACGTTTGTGAATATAAAGGTTTATAAAGAAAATTATCATTAATATCGTTTAGAAATTTGTAAATTTAAATTTTATAATTTCTCGTTAACAATCAAGAGCAAAACACAGCCAATACAGCAACACCTCGTTAATACAAACTCTATGAAATAGCAGTGTCTTTCAGGTCTGTGCTGAATCCTTTTCAGGACTCCTGTAAATTACTATCTGTGTTTTCAATTCTTTCGGAAGATTTGAATTAACTGTAAGTCTATATGGTCTATTTTACGGACGAATAATAATTACAATCAGATACGTGTCTATGGATGCAGATGGATGGGTTCCAGAATGTTCATACAAAGAACAACCTTCAAGCAGAAAAGAAATGTAGACTTTAGAAAATGTGGAGTTCTGAGCAGAAAGTTCGAAACAAAGTCAAAGTCACAAATATTTATACGTACGTAAGTCCCAAAACCTTCAAAGTTAAATTTAGACTTATCATATTTTTAAAACGTAGTATTTTTGTTATTTTAACTGTCGGCTAAATTTTCCAACTATCGCCAGCGGCTGAAGGGATGGTGTCAATCCAACTAGGGTTCATGCAGGTAGCAAAAGCACTGTAAGTCCCCATGGTCCCTAGTATGGTGATCTACCTTCAGTTGTTGGCGACCTATAGCTCGTTTTTATATTGTATTGTCTTCATAAATAAAATAGTTTTGCATGTACATGCTAGTTTTAGACTCCATCTGTGATACTCTAGTTATTTTACAGTCCTTCGAGGACTGATTATTTAGCAACCTAAATTTATTGTTTATGAGAAACATTTCTCGTCGCTATATGGCTGAAATATTGCCGAGGTGACGTTAAACTTTAACTCACTCACTCACTCACTCAAATATGTATGCTGTGCCCGTCCTCCCATAGTCATTTGGTGTTGATGATTGGACAAAACAAGAAGTTAAGGGTATGGACACCCTTACAAGGAGACTCGTGTCAGACAACAGAACCTGCCACACTCGTTCTTCAGTCAATCGTTTATTTTTATCAATTCAATAGGAGGGAGTGGTTTGATTAACTTTATGACAGAATTGTGTTGTGCACTTTTGCACGCATATATTTGTGTGATGATCCTCTTGTGAAGCATGTAAAACATCATTATCATAACAAGGCAATCCACATTCTAAAAGAGAGACATGATGGCGTTGCTCGGTCCTTATATTACCGTCTTCACCATGCTTGTGGTTTCGACTCCGAAGTCGTTCCATGGTACGACCCAGAATATGTAGAGGGCGTCATAGAAAGACAAGTATAAGTACAGACTTCTTTCGAATAGGCCCAGTGGTTAAAGCGTTCGCACGTCACGCCGAGGACCCGGTTCGATTCCCCACATGGATACAATGTGTGAAGCCCATTTCTGGTGTTCCCCGCCGTGATATTGCTGGAACAATGCTCAAAGCGGCGAAAACCCAAATCACTCACTCACTCTTTCGAGTAGGTATATATGCAGCCTTCTAAGTATCCAAAGTAAGTCATCAAACCTAAACTTATGTTTTTTTATATTACCAATGAAATCATTTATAAAATTGAATTTACTGTTCCTTTTTGGTATCTGTTCCCTTGGTTTGGTACCTCCTGATCTCTTGGCACAGATCGGGAGTGTTCGGGTTCTCCACCGGGAGCACAGCGCTTCTGACACTCTGGGTAATGCAGAAGGCTGAAGTGTTGGGGAGTCTCTATTTACTCCGGAAAGTTCTTGGTGGTTTTCGATAAGGCAGCGCTTTCTAGGAGAAGACCTATTCGCTGTCTGGGCTGCGTGTAGAGGGTGGAAGGGCCCTGTGCTGGTGACGAGGCTTACCAGCCTGACTTTGCCAGGACCACCCGACCTTTCTCTGATGCATACTAATTTTAACCTGTAAAACATAATCAGAGACTGTGGGAAACGGGAAACATTTCTACAATATGGAGATCTATATCGAACCGTAGCTATTACAGTAAAATAGAGAAGTTGTTAACTATAAATTGTGTCTACTTTGGAACCTCTCGGACTACAAAAGATATTAGTTTTCCATTATTGTTAGTTTGCGATAAAGTAAAGGAAAACATTAGTTACCGGATGTACAATGAAGCATATTACACGCCACGGGTTGTTAGGTCCCAACGGGTCGATGTATCCTGTTCCAACTCCGGTAAATTACCTTGTGCCTATCAGCGTCATTACATCTATCGTGACAAACCTAATACAACCTTAACCAAAGTTCATCAGATACCAGGGTGTTCTAGAAATACAAACACACTGTCGTACACGCTGACACGGTTGGAAAACAGCAAGTATTGTCACAAGCTGGTTGTTTTGAAAGACAATATTTAGACAAATATCCCAGAGACATTGATCCGAGGCAGTTGTTGAGGTATTGAACCTGGCCGTGCTGTAAACACGTGTGCTTGTATTCAGTCAGGAATCATTGCTGTTGTAATAATCAAGGACATTGCGTGCTGTGATCTGATTTAAGTCCCGTCGCATGTTTTACTATATGTCCGTGCTGAATATTCTGTCAAGCCATCTACTGTCTAGCTCCATGTGTATGTAACAACGATACCAAAACATTACACTATTTTTTCCAAATTGATATTCAGTAAACTACGTTCTTTACAATCACGTTTATAACGAACTTACGGATATAACGAACTCTGATTTGGTGTTCCGGCCATTTGCTGTATGTATTGCGTCGAAATGCATATATCGAATTACAGTCATCACAGACTAGAAGTTGATCACTGGATTGTCTGGTCCAGACTCGATTATTTACATATAGCTGGAATATTGCTGAGTGCGACGTAAAACTAAACTTACTCACTCACAAACTAGAATTAGCGGCACCTTTGATTTCTTGTATTTGATTTCTTGTAGTAAATTGTATTGTGGATGTAGATTGTGATCAGTAGCTACGAGTGGCGTGCCAATTGGGCGTAAAAACCCAGCTCGTCCCGGACCAGAGCTCTTAGCGCCAGTGTTCTCGCTACTGCCCGATGGTAGGTAGCTTAGCTTTAGGTTTGTCTTGTTCTGTCTGGGGAATGCCCGGTGCAGCATCCTTGAAACGTTTGAGTTTGCCCTTCGTGTAGTCACGCCGTGGTATGAAGTCTGGATTCCTTTCAAATTTCTTCTTGAGAAATGTAATGATCATGTGGTGTTGTATTTGCTTACGTCCTCAAGGTTGGCAAAAGTACGTCGTCAATACGCAAACCACTGCCTTCTTCTTGTGGAAATCCATGACAAAGGAGACCAGAAGTATCTGTAGCATTGTCTGTGAAATACAATGTGAGGTATGTCGTCACTGTAACGTCACTCAAAAGTTATCGCTTTTGGTCACTTTCCAGTCAATAGCGCAAACATGAAAATTCATCATATGAAGCGGTCTGTCTGTGCGTCATGGCCAGAGAAGCCGACACGAAAATGAAAATAATTGCGCACGTGGGCGAGGTCAAAGTGTTCCAAGCTTCGGGGTGTAATTATTACGAATTATTTTCAAATATTGATTATGTAGATTTCGTATGAAATCAGGTTTGACAATGTGAAAAAGGCTCACGTTGTAGACTTTAGAAATACATTTTGTGGACATATGTATGTGTTCCTTAAAAGGAGATCGTAGGTTTTATAAACCTCAAACAGGCTTCGATCATAAGATATCGCTTGGATGACTACAATGAAATTGCATTAGTATGTTTTCAAGCCCAC
Organism: Haliotis rubra; assembly: GCF_003918875.1. Taxonomy (NCBI): domain Eukaryota; kingdom Metazoa; phylum Mollusca; class Gastropoda; order Lepetellida; family Haliotidae; genus Haliotis; species Haliotis rubra. The sequence goes on along the minus strand of NW_025767351.1, from coordinate 472,485 downwards.
TGGTTGCTGCGACTTCAAATAAAACCACTTTATAATATCTCTGCGACACAGAGTTCTGCTTTCAATACTCAAGACCTACTATTCTAAATACAAACTGAATACGTTGGAAGATTGAATATGGATGGTAAATAGAATCTCACCCTCGTGTCCTTTTACATCAAATATATCACAAGATGAAGATTTACACTTTAATCTATATTGATACATGAATGTTCGATATCAAAATACACTCGGTGAGAATCTCTCGGGGCCTAATGACCTTACTCCACTTCTGATAATTGGATGTATTTTCGGAATGCTTGAGAACACCGAGTTAACGAGGTTCCTGATATCCATAGGGAAATTATTCCTTCCCACAATATATGAAATAAACAAAAACAACTGATGGCCTTTGTACGATTTACCATAAGCCTGTGTTTAGGAATCACAGCCAAACAGTGATTATGCTAGGTGTTCGCGAGAAGAGAACGAGAATGTCGTGTATACCTACTGTATGTCTGGAAGTTTGGTTAAAAAAACTGATTCTCGTGTTTTCTTTGTCTTCTATTTTATGCATTTCAGAATTTTATTTTCATCTGGAGTTGTACTTGGTGACACTAAAATCAATATTTCTATTTCGTAATGACAGGACAGACAAGAAAAATATTGTTTCCTTAAAACATCCTCATTTCCTGCACATCCGGTTATCTCTTTCAGAAACCAGTGCTGGCCAGAAAGGTATGAATATTGACGAAGACACCTGGCTTAATAGATCCCGCGCCACCATGTTCGGATAAACGAAGGTCCTTTGTAGAGAGAAGAACACATAAAGAGTCTGAAATGCCGAAAATGAAGTTGTAGAACTCGGTTCAACAATAGTTTCATCAAAACGGATCTATTTGTATAGCTCATTATTGATGATAGGAATTGCTGTTTCACCACAAATCAAGCTTACGATCGCTTTCGCCCATCGTGTTAACAACGTCACTTAAACTGATTGCATCTACGAAAAAACTAATCCGCTCAATGCATTCACTTGACGGTTTCAGCTTCAGGCTGTACCTACCGAATGTCAGAATGACATGGCATGTTAACTGGAATTATCACAGTCAATAAAACCAATTTTAATGCACAATGGATAGAGATGAACGTGTTTAATATTGATACGCGCAGCTTGACGATGAAGCTAAAGATAAAAGATGCACCGCAATCAATAAATTAACGTCTACAGTAGTTCAAGTTCACAGCTGCTTGACTGAAAACAGTCCCAATTAATGAAGAACCCAATCAATAGTATGGATCAGCATTGCACTGTGAAGCCGATCGTTTTAAAGTCAGGTTAGTTTATACGATGCTATTCATCAGAAGGTCATGAATATTTTGTTTCATGTAACATATCTCAACATTGTTTCCTCTGATGTTAGAAACAGCGGAAGAATTTAATGATAATTGGGAGCATTGTAGGCGAGCTTTGTGGAGAAAAATAGCGGTAATTGGGAATAATGGCGAGGAGATCTCGTGAGGAGATGTGGAGACTGGGCTTACCATCGCTAAGAATAGATTTTGCTCTGAAGCTTGAAATGAAGTTCTCCACCATTGCTTCTAACGCCCGAGTGTAACTGAGGCGAAGTCCATTCATGTCTGTATTCATCAGTAGTAATTAGATACTTAGGTGCGTTCCTGAAAATTCTGGACGACAAGGGATACAAAGAGGTTCTTGTAAAAACCAAAGCTTTGAAATAGAGGGATGCCTATGAATGTGGGAGATATAAATGAGATCATGGGTGTAACGCGATATTGAAACTTTTTCGAGGTAAACAAACTATGGTTATAACGAAGGGGAAGTGACCAGAACTGAAATATGCAGCAGTGCCTGGGACAAAAAGGACAGTTCATTATCAGCCAGTTCGCTATGATTGCGTTTTCGTTATAAAGGAAATGAATTGTAGTTCTGTAGATTCAACATGTGTGAATAACAGGCACATTTTCTTTTTAAAATATTATTTTATGGTTCTTATTTTTCTTACTCTCAAATTTCCCTTCATACTACAACTTTCGTAAACAATTTAAAATAAACAAGGGTTATGATTATAAAAAGAGAATGAATGAGTTGAAGTTAACGGTACGCTTTGAGTGAGTGAGTGAGTGAGTTGGTTTTACTCCCCTTTGAACAGCATTCCTGGTATATCATGACATGTGAGAAGAAGGTCCGAACCAATGATGTTTGACGAACCACCGACCACGGGCACCATACTGACCGACTTAGAAGGGACGGAAGTCACACAGTCTATGGCCTTGGTGAAACCCACAATAATGACGTATTGACCTTTAAAATCATTGGTCATAATCTTTACGAATCTGGGATTCGATCCAACAATCAGCAAATCCTTGAGCTACCAACAGATGCATTTTCTCTGAAGCAATACATATAAATTGCGAATTACAAATCATAACAATTTCAATGTTAGTGTTGAATGGTCATGAAACGACAAAACTATTTACATAATGATTCCTTTTATGATTAAATATAGTAATATGGCGCCTTCTATTCCTCGACCTTGTCTGTAAAACAGCTGATGTCCATGCTGCCCAGTGCCACCTAACATGGCAATACATGCAACTAACTATGCAAGACCGAACCCTAAGACCTAAACAAATGGGGCAGAATAGCGAAAAAAGCCATTCTCTAATTTACTTGGGATTCGCTTCTTCACTGTTCATGTTGCAAACATTAACCTCAACGCCGATCTCCAATCCCGAAAGTAATATCTCTATAAACCCCCACTAACAACCGCCTGGCTGCTCCTGTGATTAACCAAGTGGATGTGATTCCATATTGACCACCTGTAGCCAGGCTTCTTCCAGCTCGGTGCAGGAGGCGAGACTTCTTTAAGGATACTCGCATCAAGCGTGTGACCGTCAAATTTCGATTTCTCATGTTTCATTCTCAACGTTACAAAGGTTGCTTCAGAGTGGACCAGCATGTCTTCAGGACGTTTGCGATGGCGGATGTACATTAGAATCAAAGGGAACCCCATTCCTATCATCTTATCATGATGGATGATGGTGTTGAACTTTTCTTCCAGCTATGTTGCATACTGTTTCTTGTTTGATGTTTTGGTCACACTTTTTAATATGTATAGTGTGCACTGACAGATCGAAATGGATCTCCTGTACTCAAGACGCGTACGCCTACAGAACTCGAGAAAAATTTGAAATGGATGGATAATATTAACGATGTATTATAATATTTGCATTGATGTAGCTAGAGATTTTATAATTATTACATTTCGTAAGAAATGATTTCGGTACTATTCTCCGAATTTTCACTATATCCCTTTTCAGTAAAGCATTAATGATGTCTTGCTCAACACAACGTAGGTGTACCAGTCACATTAGACCCACAAACTTTCACGATGAATTCCCATCTATGTAAATTATGAATGTTGCACGATTCAGGACCGAGTGATAATAGTGTGTTTTAACAATAATTAGTTATCACAGATGGTTTTCTATCTATTGTTAGCAGTGTGATGGAAGTTACTATATTTGATACTCTAGGTGTCAGTCTGCAGTTTTCTAGATCATTTTCAGACAAATCCATTATGATATGGGACTTTCCAGAAGGTAGGTAGACAATATAAGTGGACAAATACATGAGAGACGGAGTGTGAAAGGTACATTTTCGTCTATCCAACCTAGGCCTATTTCGGATGCTTGATTACTGTCGCCACTTGTTAATTAACATATATTGTCACTGATTTATCCGCTGTTGCTACTATTATTGCATTTAATACTTCCATTTAGTTGCAATGTTGAATTGTGTAGTGCCAGTCGAATGTGCACTGGTATCATATTTGTTTGCAATGATTTCTATCGATTTCTAAACCTAGTTAATTTCAAAATACAATCACAGTTCTTGTATATATTGGTTTGACACTGAATTCTTTTGCGTACGGATTTCACGGTTATCTTACAGATTCTAATTGAAAATGACGAGCGAGTTTAGTAAGGAGTTTAGTAGAACAATATTTCTGTTAATGTTATAAATATTTAATATCACGGCGTATGGGAGAAAACTGAGACATGTCTATGATTCTATGAGACACAGTGACAAGGATGTTTACTTCCATTTTTAGTTAAATACACTTCACGATATCCGACTCTTCTTGTATAGACATCCTGCTATTAACGTTTGTTACAGACTGTTACACAGGAACCCCAAGCAATGTACACCTAATGAAGGTTGCTTACTTTAAAGATAGGATATCCAGAAAACGACAATAGCCTCCTGTGACTGACTTTTCAATCATAACATTCTGTCCTGATGAGGCATGGTATTTTAAGCATCAAGCATTGATCCTACACATCCGTTATTCTCCATCATTGCCAACTGTTTGTCTCATTCGCTGCTGAGTTCCACGACCTTCAGTGTCACTGTTTGCGTGTGTACCCAGCAACTGTATGTATAGGGTGTTATGCTCCTGCGAAAAACATTAAAAGAGAACAATAGAATGTGAAAACTGAAATGCTTCTGCGAATACAACAGAGTATTCGTATCTACAGACTGAAAGTTGCCGAGCGGTTCATGTGAAGCATAAAATTAAAATCCCCAGCGAAGTGTTCTGGATCTGGCTCTAAAACTGTCAAAATAACCCATGCAAGTTGCGCATGAGAACTGCTAGTCTCGTTTTGTTCACATTATGTAAACCTTGCATTGCAGTTGTTGTGCTGTTGTTACAATCATCACTCACAGTCCCATTTTATTACCTATGAAAGCATTTGAAGGGCAGTATTGGTTTTAAGTTGCATTCCAGCATTGAAGTCACCTTAACCTGGCTTGTATTGGCAGTAACAGGGATGTAGGCTGTATCACGGGATTCAGGTGGTGAATTCCTAGATGGTAGCAATAGCATTACATCAAGGCAGGGTACAAAGTCAGACCACTTCATCAGTCTTTTGTCTAGTCACGTTTTTTCCCACGTGCTGAATTAGAGATCAAGGACAAGTGTGAGGAAAACCACTGCATCATAGCAGAGTCATGATAGTCCTGATGCTTCGTTGTTGCTGGTGTTGGCGGTGGTGGTGGTACTGCTGCTGGTACTGGTGGTGGTGGTGCTGGTACTGCTCGTGGTGGTGGTGCTGGTACTGCTGGTGGTGCTGGTACTGGCGGTGGCGGTGGTGGTCGTGATGGTGGTGGTGCTGGTGGTAGTACTGGTGCTGGTGGTGGTACTGGTACTGGTAGTATTGGTGGTGCTGATGGTGTTGGTGGTTCTGGAGGTGGAGATGGTGGTGGTGGTGCAGGTGCAGGTGGTGGTTGTGCTGTTGGAGGTGGTGGAGATGGTGGTTGTGGTGGTGCCGGTGGTGGTTGTGCTGTTGGAGGTGGTGGAGATGGTGGTTGTGGTGGTGCAGGTGGTGGAGATGGTGGTTGTGGTGGTGCTGGTGGTGGTACTGGTACTGGTGTTGGTGGTGGTACTGGTAGTATTGGTGGTGCTGATGGTGTTGGTGGTTCTGGAGGTGGAGATGGTGGTGGTTGTGCAGGTGGTGGTGGTGGTGGTTGTGCTGTTGGAGGAGGTGGAGATGGTGGTGGAGATGGTGCAGGTGGTGGTGGTGGTGGTGCTGTTGGAGATGGATATGGTGGTGGTGGTGGTGCAGGTTGTGCCGGTGCTGCTAGAAGTGGAGATGGTGGTGGTGGTGCAGGTGGTGGTTGTGGTGCTGTTGCTGTTGGAGGTGGAGATGGTGGTGGTGCAGGTGGTGGTGGTGCTGTTGGAGGTGGTGCTGGTGGTGGCGGTGCTGCTTCTGCTGATGGTTCAAGGTGACAAACTCAGTTCTCCTAAAAATGAAAACAAGTGTAATCGTTTGCCTGTTCTATAAATTATTTATTTCACGTTTGTACAAATTGTGAAGCAACATATAGTACCGTTGGGACATTGGTCTATACATCTACTCAAACGGATCATACACATTGGGAGGACGACGTTTATGGTGATGAAACTATTGCTTGTGAACATGTATACTGCCGTCAATTTTGCCCAAATCTCACAGCGGTGATCAATACACCTTCGGTGACAATGCTAGCCTAGTGATTAAAACGTTCGCTCTAGTCACAGCGAAGACCCAGGTTCCATTCTTCACCTAGGTACAATGTGTTCCAAGTCGTGGTATTGCCAGAAAATTGCTGAAAGCGGGCGAAAAGCATAACTCACTCATTGATATCTACGGATAGACATCATAAACGCACGTTACGCTGGGCCCTGTTCCTCAAAGCGTTACGTTACTGCTAAGGTTTTCGTAGGTCAATAGTAAATTTGAGGCAGCACCATCGCCGTTGTTAAAGCATGTGAATTTAACTGCTATTTCTGAAGCTTGAATAATGTGCATCAGTATCAATGTAAATATGGAAATAAACGATGTTCCTCTATAAAACATTTATACAGCTTGATAGATTTTCACTTCACTTCGACGTATATGCTGACTGTCAAGTCTTTACTGCAGCCGACCTTTACGTTTATCTGATTATAAAAAAAGTGTAGCTGACTTGCTGTTATATTTAAAACCAGAGTGGCACGATCAGTTACATTTTCCTGGAGTATTCTTTCAAGTTCACCTGTCAACTATCAGAATTATCGCTATATGGCAAGAAGTAACATATTCACCATTAATTAGGTTAATGAATGTTTGGATGTGACAAAATGGTAGATGTTATTTCATGTTTTATATTCTGAAACACCAGGCATCAATTGTGACGTTATGTTTCGCCATATGTTATTTAATAAACAACTTTGCCCTGATGCTGTGTCCGTGTTTTTACGTATCATCCAAGTGGTATGTGTCAAGGTTTGCATTACACTGAGAAACCCTGATACAGTTCAGTTCATATTACTCAAAGTGTCCGAGCACCCAATTGAAAGGTGATAGTCAACTGGTGGGCGTGTAAACTAACTTAACATAGAGGGGGCACGAACAACAGCAGTCGTCCAAGGCGCCGCAATTAGCTTGCAGAGTTGCCTCCCTTGGACACTCCAGAACCCTATGGTTGTTGGTTTGACTTCATGTGTATAGATATTGCCGACTTGGGGAACTTGAAGAGTAAAATAGCAGCAATATCTCCATAGATCAAATCAGTCTGGCCGTCTGAAGTTGACAAGGATAATGTCAGAGGCACTCCACATCGGTACCCCAAGGGAACTACAACTCTTTGACTACCACGATCTATCGTACTTTATGGCTTCTATGCCCCCTTCCCCAACTGCCACGAGTATAAGGGACCCACAAGACGCCGTGTCCGCGTGTTTGTTCTCATAACCGACTAGCTACTTCAAGTGCCTTCACCTTAACCAGTGGGACTCCTCCGGACAATTAGGACCCATCGGAGTCCCTGAAATATGATAGAGTGAACTGTGAGTAAGGATCTTTATCGCCCTACACAACATGCTCCAAGCGCCGCTGTCGATGACTGTTTGTCGATAGCTGTTTGTCGATAAATCGTATTCAGGGGGCTCATCTCCAGTAGTATTTATGCGTTGAAAAAATTGCAATCTATTTCCGGATGTGTCCACTTAGTGGCTGCAAAGAGGATGTGGTCATATCAAAGACGATACCCTGTGGCACTGTTCGCGTGATGTAAATCTCGCCCATTGACAAGACGCTCTCGCATCCAATGGTTGTACACAAGGCGGCAGTCGTGGGTCAGTGACTGGTCATTTGACAGGAGACGCAACACACTCGGTTATATTTGGGAACAGTTGGGCAATCATCTCCATACATAAACATGATAAATACGAGAAAGGGCCAGCGACGCGGAAATTGCCTCCCAACTCCGTAGCAACTCGACTCTGTTAGCTATCGCTTCAGCCGAGATCGAACCTGAGCAATGTCCTGATTGGCAATTAGACAAGTTCCTCGGAAGGTCTGACACATCCAGACTGACATAGCAACTCGTGCCGAGTTGGAGTGAAGTAATTGACGGGTAGCAAGACCGTCGGCTTGTGACCTATTTCCCTCGCTCGCCTCATCGCCTCCTCGCTTGACTAGCGGGACGGACGGACACAACCGCCACTGTTGCCTCAGCCACACTGTACACGGTCTTGTACTCACGTGAAGTCAGTCAGTCGCTTTAAGCACTACTGGAATACGAAAGTTGTTCTTAGTCTGCGGATTGGAGTATGCGTCGCGGCGAGAGGAGCAAACCTAAGGGAGCGGTATTAGCAATACAAGCTTTGCTCAAAGACCTGTGCAAGCTCCAACGGTAGGCATTCTTTATTTCTATCTGTCGATACATTGTGACAGTTGTCCGTCGCTTATGTACGGTTTTCGCTATTCACTGAATGGTGTATCGACCAGGTTTTTACCAGCCGTCGGCGGCTCTAGCCGATTTGCCTCGAGTTCTTCCTATGAAGTATGAAAGAACTCAAGCTACCTCTTATTGCTCACTATCTGAATGATATTACATGCATGTCGTGTTTAGATATGTATCTGCAGATTCGTACAGCTTCCTAATACTATCAGCTGATGTCAACAAATGTTTTTAATGCAATCACGTATCACGTTGCTTTTTGTGACAGAGTAGACTATACATGTATGTAATTAACACATAAACCGTGGATTATACCTAAACAACATGATTGAGCATATCTATTGTTTTAAAAGCCTGGGGGTCCTTACAACACTCAAATTGCCACTTATCACACAGGGATAACACAATCCTCCCAACAAGAGTGTTAGTGCAGTGCAGTGCAGAACACGTGGTAGTCTGTTTTGTTTACATTAGTCAAATGCTCTACAGTAGGTTAACGGTAACTCTACAGGTGGTTTACAATACACCTTAAGGTGTGTCGTAATATGTCAGTGCTAGTGATATGAAGTGATAAAGTGGATTACATTTATATGTTGATATACAAAAAATAAACATTTGATAACAGCTAGCATTACAAGAAACTACACACCGCTAAGAGCCTCCGGCAACACTCGACTAACACACTTGGTATTCAGTGACAAAGTAAATATTTATAGCGTCATAATTTAGGATCACATTAGGCAACCTGGAGAGGTTTATAACATCACGTATGTTATTTTTAGAGAATGTTGATCCATTAGACAGTTGCTTATCAGTACATATTGTTTATTGAAGATAAAGTTAAAACCAGTCAAGCTGAGAAAAGTAAGCAAGCATAGCAAAGGATAGTCCATAATAAGCAACAGAATGCAAAATGCATGGGAATAATCCATTGAATGTTATATACTGATATATCGAACTGCATTAGTATATTACGGTATTTCATTTGGGGCTCATTTGTCTAAATATGACCAAACTAAAAGGGATCATGAATAATTGCGGGATGTTCATTCTGTAGTGAAGATTGATAACGCAACTTCATATAAAAATCCCTTAAAATAATACCAAATTGAATCCGAACTGCAAATATATATTTATATTCTATGGGCATTTAAAAAAAGTCCTGTTTCTTGGAATTCTTATCCTATTTTTATATAAATTTTAAAAAGTCATGACTCATGCTTAATCTAGTTTTTCTTTACATAACAACGTGACATTCACAAATCCATGGCCTTCAAGACAGTGTTACCCATAAATAACACTGAAGTTAAGACTTAACGCGTGAAAGTGATATAACTATTATAATCCATCTCTGACACAAGTATGCTTCATAACTGAGCATCACGGTTTTTTGGTCCGGATGTGGACAAGAACAGAACAAATACGTCTTTGTTCCAAATCCAACATTCATAATCCTGACACTGAAATACATCCCACAGCAGCTTATGCCAGAACATGGAGACGCAGCAATGTAAGTGTAATGCATTACAGGTGTACCTTGCTGAGGTACGAATTGCCACCGTCGTGGCTCACTAACAACAGGTGGTTATCTTGTTGGCCAGATGGCTTTATGTGCGTTCTCATGCCGACTACTACAGCTTTGCACTTCAGATCGACCTTTCTACAAATAAGACTTTTCAACACAACGACATCAGTGTCAACGAAGCTGTTACATGTAGATAGATACTGGCCACTTTGGGCACAGTACTGACTTATCAGTCAATACTTTTGAATATGATATTAATAGAATATCATAACAGAAGCAAGCTTGATTAATGGTGCGGATAAAATGCGGTTTAAACGTATATTTGGTAAATGCATTATTGATTCACACATTTGTCTGCTCTGTGGAGTATAAAACCAGATTGAACGTGTTTCGTCATGACAGATTGGTAGAATGTTATAGATTTACCATTGTCAGTTAATTACGACATTTCTAATTACCCCATAGGCATGTTCGTTATACGCCGTTTTGTCGTAAATTGGAATACAAATTATAAAATCACTAGTAATCTGTAATAAATGTCTTTGATCAGATTCGCACCACGACCACAATGCCCCCTCACTAATTAATCTAATATATTCCCCATTGGGGAACGCCAGTGTAGAAATATCCCTTGACAGCTCAGGGGATAAATAACACGGACTTCATCGTGGTGGATTTATCATTTGGTTTGGTTAATTATGAAAGGATGAAACTGATACCATTATTTTGATTACTGACGAGAAACATTGCCCTCACATTATTTTCGACGAATCTGAGAGCTGTGAAGATCCAGGTTAGAATTGGTCTTCAGTAACCGATGCTCGTCGTAAGATTCGACTAACGGGATCGGGTGGTCTGGCATGGTATCCCATTGCGTAGATCGATGCTCATACTGTTGATCACTGGATTGTCTGGTCCAGACTCGATTATTTACAGACCCCCGCCATATAGCTGGAATATTGCTGAGTTCGGTGTTACACAACAGACAAACAAACCGAACACTGATCATGGGAGCAGAGTATCTTACCTCATTAATAATACATCAAATGATATTTAATAATTAATCATAATTAACCAGATTGTTGTATTTCTTGTGAATACCTCTGCAGACCTTGACAAGAGTAATATACCCTTAGCATGCATTGTACGTATAAGACTATGTTCCACACACTAAGAAACCTACCTACTCCTAGGATACAGCTTATGGCAGCATTATAGAAATCAGATACGACAAACACCCAAGCGCTGAACCTCGGGTATCAGTTTAATAAAATATAGCCACACAAAACATATCATGCAGTTAAGAAATGCTCCTTTTTCCAAAGCATACACTATGTATGGTATGAACCTCGTCGGTAAGCCAGCGAGTTGTACGAAACGTCCACGTTTATTTGATAGGTTTGTGTTCACGATCATTAGGAATTAAAAAGGTGCTATGAGCAATTCCAGTACTTTTATCAAGGCACCAGGATATCCGATAGGAAGCTGGTGAAGCTATTTCCGGCGTTTCTATTGTAGGTCGTGCATGATGCTGATATCAGATATCCTTGTAGAAAATGGAATAAAATATTCCCTTTCTTTCCATAGAATTTAGAATCGCGTTCTTGCGTTACTAGTGTAAAGATTCACTCGAGTCTATAGAGCAGGTTTTCTTTTAAAAACACTGATTCTTAGATTTTTTCCCATTTTTGTATTTGTCCTGTCATGTTGAAGTTTGCGAATCCCTAATTAATGACCGTTCTTTCAAAACGGTGTCGTATTTTTATGTTCTTAACGTGTAGACAAAATACCATGACGACGAGAGTAAGCGCGCAACTATCAAAGCATCACATACGGCCACTGAATATACTGAATAAGGACAACAGTGTCACTGTTTCACAGAATCAAACAAATTGTACTAAGTCGCCAGGTCGTGTGCTTTTCTGTGCATTATCATGAAGATAAGAAATGTTCTATGCACTCATACCTTTCTTTCCCGAAGGATAAGGGGGCGGTGGGATAGCCAAGGCGTTAAAGCGTTTGCTCGTCACCCTGAAGACCTGGGTTCGATTCCCCATATGGGTACAATGTGTAAAGCCCATTTCTAGTGTCCCCAGCCGTGATATTGCTGGAATATTGCTAAAGCGGCGTAAAACCATACTCACTCACTGGGAGGAGGAGGATAAGACCCAAGGATAAGGCACAGGTATCGTTCTGTGACTGGAATGTTCGTAAACACAAAACAAACCATCGTGAGTGCTCCGTAGTGGTAAGGTAATGGAAGCCAGTTGTGTGTTCTCGAACACAGATGGCATTGCTTTGAAGCATAGTGTCATGCCTCTTCCCGATGGCATTGTGTTATGCGTGTATTGTCCTGGCACACAGAAGCGCTGGCTTGGTTTCTATTACAAGGATGCTGGTCACACAGGGGACATTTGAGGATGCAGATAATACAATACTGCTGAATCTCCAGTCAGCAGATGCTGTAGAGGGAACTATGCATGTTCAGACGGAACAGTGACACAACACAACTAATTGACTTCCACAGACAGGAAACCCACTTACATACCAAGCGCGTCGTTACAAGAAATGTTCTTTCAAGAAGTAAAAACGTTCAAAAACAATTATTGTAAGGATAATTGTGATCTATGTTTAGACCACCTAACTGGCAGGTTATTTAATCTATTAGATTTCGAATCCCTGCAGTCCTGAAGTGTTGAAGTATCCAAAGGATCTATATATGCTTACTGATTGTTAAAGAAAAACTTAAAGAGTAAAATTATTATATTTCTTATTAAGCTAAAAAAATAATGTATATTTTATTCAGTTTACGAATATTGAGAGAGATGAAAGCTCATGATGACCTTATAGGTGGTATATAGCTAATCCCCCACCACCCCCTCCACCCCACAGCTGATATAAACGGAATACTGATTTGTGTGGCGTCAAATCCCAACTCACTCACTCCAACTATTTCTGTCGTCGATAACGTATTGGATGATAATCGAAAACAGTTATCCGGGCTTCAAAATCTTCCACCTGAAACAACCTTCAGTACCTACCTATTCATAGGCTTCAGTATGGAAAATTTGAAAATGTTGCTGGTATTACTGTTGTGTCCTAACAACAGCAATTAACAACATTAGAATACGCTGATCTGTAAACTTTATAAAGAAGCACGCCCGTGGGAAAACTGTTAAAATAATATATAATATGAACGTATTATAAAGAGAAATAATCGAATTCCTCAATTGTAGCCTGAGGAATATTAAATCTTTCTGTCGAGACACATATTCGAAACCACATCATGTAACTGCAATAACATTTTTTGCTCTTAAAATGACGTAGTGTTGTACGGAAAACAATTGACGTTTCGCCAATATTGTAGAGAAAACAGTTCCAAATATCACTTTTGATGGATGAGATAAGACTTATTAAAACGCCATTATGTACAACTTGCATATTATATTTACACACATTATGTAAGCAAAAATATCGTTATTTGCATTTTTCATGACTGTGACACTTCCAGAACTGGATGAATTCCAACTTGACAAACTATTGCGTGCATCGGAACCGCTTTAGGATCCATGCTTAGCATATTCTTTTTTAAGCCTCTGACAAGGCAAGGGGAAACTCAATATTCTATAGTGTCTGCACGTTTAGGAATTTCAATCCGATAAATGTTTCCAGGATTTTTTGTGGAGGATGGAGAACCCCCGCTCTGGAGTTCTTAATGCTGTCCAGTAAGACGAATCGTCTCCACTCCAGACGACCTTCTTGCATTTGATTGTATCTCAATAGATTTATCTCTTGCAATGACCCTGAAGCAAACATCTGCTCTTTGCATAATCGGTTCCAATTAGAAATGCATTTTATCCCATTTTCCGAGACAGAATGATAGATAGAACGGGAAATTGATATTGTCCTTTCATAATCAGACATGTGCAGATGAAGTAATGTATTAGATCTTGTAGAAATGAACAGCAGAATGACGTTACAGAATCCGTTATTAACTTTGCGTTGGAATGCATTACACTGCTCAAAGACAATTGAATTTAGATGTACAAACAGAGTCTATGGTTTAAACTGGATTTGTTTTTATGTTAATCTGAACTATCACATTATGTGACAAGAAATATATAATTAAAGTGAACACTTTAACCATGTAATCAGATGAGTGTTTGATTATAACATGGTTTAATCTTGAATTCACCGGACATGTCCCCAAACAATAGCATGCTCTGATGCATGTTTTGTATCATATGATTTGAATGCAAACTAACTTGGGCTAATGTTGGTTTTTTTAACCGAATTCTTAACCGAATTCCAGGTATACTACATGTTACAGTGATTAAGACACATCCATGATATGAATTCCATGAGGAGGCTCGAGATTGTTCCCACAAATTACAACAGCTGGTTTTCTGTTGGGTGCAGTCTGGCTTTAGGAAATAAACGTTCTCTTTAACTAATCGTAGTGTCTGTTACGTCTGATGCTACATAATACATTTTCCTGATTATACGGTACCCTAGTTTCCATCACGTACAAATGCGCCAGTCTGATGTAAATCAATGCTGACATCAGGCTACTTTACATCAATACCAGCTTATATAACAGACTGAAATGTCGTATCGTATACCGTCATGAAATACCAGTGGAAGGAACGGGAGATGCTCATCTGACATGCTTAAAGTCACGAATAACTGGAAATAACTGGAAACCTGAGATGTATATTTTCATTAGAATCTTCAAAGTGCGAATTTGGAAATAAGCGCCACGAAAAAAGTCAAACCGTCTTAGTTTTACAGTAACGCCTACAAAAACATGTATTGCAGCTCTATGGCGGAGACTTGGACCAGACAATAAAGTGATAACATTATGAACAGACATCTACGCTTTTGACATGCATCAACCGAGTCAGCAAGCATGTCGCCTTTTACAAACTTGGGATGCTGAAGATCAATTCCAACCCAGATATTCGCGGATCAATAGTTATGAAATTATGAGGGGTGGGACTACAAAATTTCACTCAAGTTTCTCTTGATCATCATTCTGAAAATAGCCAATATCATGTCCTATCGACAAAATTGGTAACGTCATGAGACTTTCATAGCACTGAATCCAATTTATATGACGTCATTGTGACGTCATCGTTTCTACGGCAAGCAACCTGATATTGCCATTTTGTGGAGGCATTATCGGCTTTATTGATAGTAGGTAAAGGAATTTTGCTGCATTGCACATACAGGTTACGATGTAACTAACCTTTAAAGCGTGTATCAGTTGATGTCATTAATCTAATGTGCCTACTGCACGAAACACTGCATAAAAGTGTGCATGTACGTAGACAATATTAAGATTTATGAGGAAATGTATATAAATCTTAACTTAAAAAATACCCAAAATATTCTATCGAAGCAAGCACATGAAAGCGGTAAGAGATACAGGTGTATGCTTTCATGCGAGACGTCCGTCAACGCACGGTCATAAACGTAAGACAGAAAGACAGATATTGTCACTAATTAACATGAAACGCATTTCTGTAATGCCTAGGGTTAAGGCATAGACGTTAATAGTTTCGCCTCAAGGCACAGCGACAAGGCTTACCGCTAAGGAAGTGGTTCAATCGATGGACTTTGATGATATTGTAATTGAAATCAGTGCTCTTACGAAGCGTGTTTTCTTTATATAACCTTTTAAGAAACAGTCATAATTCTGAATAAGCGCATAGAGACCGGACTCTTATGAGTCATAACAACCTTGGTTGGGACTTGGGTTTGAGCTGGAGTAATCAATAACGCCAAACATATATGAATATTGTTTCTTGCAAGGGTCAAGAAACCTGGATAGCGTGAAGAATCAAGTTGTAATCAGGTTTGGTATTGGGTGAGCAAATAGCATGCGTTAGGAAGACACGATCGATGGAAGAATATTGATGACAAACACGTAGTGTGATAGGGTTTAATTGGGATCATATGAAGTAAAGGATTACAGCAACACAAAACCAAACATCAGCGACCTTTTGCCTGTAACTGTTATGATATTCTTACATTGTTATTGAATCTCCCTTGTGATGTATGCAAAGAAACCATACTCATTATACAAAATATAGATTGAGAAAGATCGATTGAACGATATATTTACATTGCATCCATTAGTTATCCTTTGATGATGGGTAACAGCTTCTAAAATAGTAATCTCTTTTTTCCTGCTGTTATTTGATTCGATGTAAATACTGGTTTTTGACAGCTCACTTCCCAACGTTAGATGAAATAATATGGTTATAAATGCAAACAGTTGCATCAAGCAGGGTTAATTTACCAGGACAAGCAGGAGTCAGGAACCATGCTGTTCTTCTTACTGGTCCTCTCTACACAGGCTCATCTGCATGACTAACTTCACCAGACATTTATCGACCCGTGTCCCAATGGGGCAACGCGGGGCCATGAACGTATTCTCACTAAGTGCTCATTTAGTAAAGGCCAATTCAAGCCAGGTGTTGGGAGGAGGCTGGTACGCTGGCACTACATCCACCTTGCATGAGATACCTTGGTAGACTGTTAGTATGTTATGAATATTTCATTATATTCAGTGTGGTTCATTTGGCTCATGTAATACCATAAGAATAAATGAAACCAGGTGTGATACTGACATTGTTAATGTCAAGCAGAAGTTTCAGCAACGCTATTTTACCAACATTTGGAGCACTTAGTCCGTCATTGGCAGCACACATTATGTCCTTTTTAACCCGAGAGGACTTCCTCCTGAGGTTAAGTGTTCACAGTAACTCGTCGTCCTTTCTCGCTTCTGTGTGTGCTATGTTCAGTGATAGAGCAATGAAATGTATTTTGAGGGCAGGTGTTAAAGCTTTTTAAAAGAACACAATATATGCCTTTAAGGCCACGCTTCCCGAAGGCATGTATTTATCCAGGCTGGCTCCGAACCTTCTTCTATTAACTTTTTTGTGTTATTTTTATCGCCATTATTTGATGAAGGGCGGTCGCGAGGTAGTACAATTACCATGTTTTTGTCACCCAGAATATATCCAGGTGGCTGACTGTTATCTTTTTACTTGTTTTGTTTTACTTGTAAGTTTCAGATTTTTGTATGGCCAAATATATATGTATCGCAAAAATGAGTGAAACATGCCAATTGTCGATCTTAAAGTGAAATCCTTGTCTAATACGATTTTCATGGCATTGGTCTCTATTGATTTCATCCACGTGTCATTTTAAAATCATGTTAGGTCATTTTAGGTATTGATTAAATATTGGAAATCACCTCCACAAAACAAGTTTTAAAAGTGTTCACACATTTCATCCTTACCTACATGTATGCAGTGAAAATTGTTGAAATGAAGAAGGTCATGCTCTCTTTCAAATGAACACACCTGATTGTTTGTGTAAGTCGAACATTATGCAGATCATATGGACCTAAAAGCACCCTTTCTCTAACTCGCCCCAAAAGGTGCGTGTCGGATCTCGTGGAAGGACAGACTCGTTTATTTACAGACCGCCGCCATATAGCTGGAATAGTGCTGAGTGCGGCGTAAAACTAAACTCACTAACTCTTGTGGAGGTGGACAGATGCTTCTGGTAACATCAAAAGAAGAATATATCATTTTATCGTTTTGTGTGCCAAAGAGCGCCTGAGATCTGAGATCATATACGTGTGTAGGGGTAAAGTACAATATCCGGGGTGAGTAACATGGCATTCGTATACGTTGGCGAAGTGCATCGCGAAACAACAATCAGTAAATGATATGGCAGTTTTACGATGTAGTACGTTGTCATTATTTAAACCCCTCGTTTGGAAGACAGGATTATGATACTTCGACCTTAAACAACCAACACAGAAGTAGTCTGTTATCGTCCAAGGTGTTGCATGTCTTGGAGTGATGGAGTATAAGTTTTTGGCCACTTTTAGCAATATTCCAGGAATATCATGGTGGGGGCACACCAGAAATGACCTTCACACATTGTACCCATGTGGGGAATCGAACCCGGGTCCTCGGCGTGACGATCGGACGCTTTAACCACAAGGATACCCCACCGCCCCTTTATCTTGAACAAGGCGTTACGTATTTATTGAGATCTTACTTTCAGTGTATGTTTTGAACAAAGTTACCTATTGCCCTACATTACCTCGTGCCGAACAGGGTGACATAGAAAATACAGTGATGTATCAAATGCAATTACAGCTCATACACACCATCCATTTGAAGTCCTCGAGGCCAATCGTGCTTCTTAAAAAAGTGCACTTCACTTACATGACGAGCGTTAACATTCCCGTCTCGAGTTACACTCTCTTCTTCTGTCACTGGCGTTTCCTGTCCCCATCTTTCACAAGAAGTAAAACCCGGATGTGTGTTCCTTTGTTCTACTGGGTACACCCGCGAGAAGGATGGGGGGAGGTGCTAATTGATGTAACCGTGGATACGACGTGCTGAAGGATAGGGCCCAAGATGCAAAGCACATGCTGAACAGGTGCCAAATATTGTGTGGAGGTTCCGACGATGTAATTGGACTCACACAATAGCAACTGTATCCAGATACTGTTGAATTAAGTGTTGGGTGTGTTGTGTTTTTGTTGACTTAATGGGGTTGTTGGATGACTATATACACGAAGTCCATCTCGGAGTTCTCCGGAATATACTGAACATACAGTTACGCATTATATGCTGAATTAATACAATCAGAACCTAAACTGCCACTGTTGAATTTTGGTGAGCCAATGTGTTTCTCAGAAGACAGGGCTACAAAACTAGATTTAATTTATCATTCATGTCGTGAAGGAATCAAGTCCATGCCATCCAATTGCTCAGAAGGCTACCTGTTCGATTTACTCAATGTGGTTGAGTCTCGGCTCTTGGAAGCTATACTTATAGTAATAGGCGATGGACCGAGTGGTCAGGCTCTCTGTTTTGGTTAATACATGATCTCGTATCCCAGTTGCGTGGATCGATGACAATGATACTCTTATCCAGACTACATGTATTTACAGGCCGTCTTCATATAGATGAAGTTCGATACACAAACAAACATATAATTGAATATTTTTAAGTTCACAATGTTCCGGATGTTTCCCCGGTAGGCATTGGACAAAAAAGGTTGTTTAATGAATGACTGAGCCTCATGCCGTTGAGGCACTCTGACACACAATCAGCAGTAGAGTCACATGAGCTGAAAATTTGTCACCCACTCACGTACTGGCTTACTGGCTCTCTGGCCTTTTGGCTTACTGAATCACTCGCTTACTGGCCTACTGGCTCAAAATCTCACTTGCTTAGTTACTTGTTCATCTACTCCCTGACATAGTGGCTTAAGAAGTTACTGGTCTACTGGGTCCAAGACTTTCTGGTTCACATACTGGATTAGTTGCTCACTGGCACACTGGCTCTCTTGACTACTCGCCTACTGACTCACTAGCTGACTTAATTACAAGCTCACAAGCACACTGGCGCTCCGACTAAATGGCCAACAAGCTAAATTGCCTACTGGTCTGCTGGATCACCAACTCGCTGGCTGACTTGCTCATTGGCACACCCTCTCGGTTTCCCCTGATGATAGGATTATACGATCTAGGAGAATATTGTGGGATTTAACGACTTCTTAAAGTGTTTAAGTCATGACCATTTAAAGCCCTGTAAATTTCCCTGAAGAAATGTCAAATATAATCACAAAAACATTTTTTCAAATAACACTTAACCCCTTCCATGATAACAAAAACAGCATTTGCGTGCAGTTAGTTAAAACACTCATGCCTTTGCTCGCGTTTTATTTTCCTCAATATCTTACGACGCTTTTCATGTCAGGAAAGACGTGGAATGGGCATGCCATAATCTTATATTTACACAAGTTCTGCAACCCAAGCCTCTAATTAACTCCGTCACGCACACGCAGTTTGTTGCAACGACGGTGTCCCCTGGGAGATGTTGCTGTCTGATGGAGAATATGCACCCATCTGTTCGTCGCTCCTTGCTCGTGCCCACACAGAAATACTTCTCCGCCAAATATTTAAAGATATTATGACGTGATGTGCCGTCGAAAGTATATCTATCCACTAATAACCTCTCTATAAGAACACTTTTTGTAGCTCTTACGTACGTGTAACGCATACAGGAAGTAGTAACGCACACTAATTATCTACTAGCGATAGATTTACTCGAAGTAGTCGCAGAACAAACTTCGTTAGAGTCATAATGCATCTTTAATGAAGTTCTCCATCGGATTTAGATGCCCTGACTTGAATGTCGTTGGATACAAATTAGGTGCCCTGGTGACAAATATAAAATCCAACGTTGAGTGCACTTTTTCGTCCCCTGGTATTACCTCTAAGTATGTCTACATCCTCCGTAGGTAATCTATTTTGTTCTTGATGTATGTCCCTCATCAATATTTCACATTAATCTCATGTTAGCGTTCGTTGTCCACAACATCAAAGACAGGAGATAGGATTTGAACAGTGTTTCCGACACAGCTCACGTGAACTCATCACTGGCCCAAATGGTTTTCAAAGCGGCTTGGACGATGATGAGGGATTCCTCGTGTCTCCAGAAGGACACGGAATCCTCTTGTGAGGACAGCTCATCCGGATTTACCGCACTACGTCTGTTTCCGGGTCAATCTTGTTGTTGGACTGTCTCGCGGGGAAAACTGCCTTGTTAGTGGGTCGTTTATATTTGTCGCGTCCCCAAAACACCTGCGACTATGACGATGACGACGACGATTGTGATGATGATGACGACAACAACGACGATGATGATGATGAAACTGACGACGAGACGACGACGACGACGATGAAGATGATGATGATGATGATGATGATGATGATGATCGTTTTCGCCATGCCTGTGGTTTTGACTCACAGGTTCATTCATTGATGACCCATAATATGTAGAGGTGTCATGGAAACTGATAGTTATAAAAATCTTTCAACAAAGCCCTTATACAACCCATGCCAACAAACTGGACCTTGTTCTCTTGTATGATTCTCTGTCTCTTTATTTTTCCGAAAGAAACACGGTTTGTAAGCAAGCAAAATGTTTATACCGCTCCGGTAATAATGAACAAAAATGCTGATCTAGACATGTTACAAGTCCTGAATAATAGGATTGTAACAAAGGTCAGCAAAGTAAGACTTTAGTAAGCGGTGCCAGCGTAAAACAGATTTGCAGACTGGAATTCATTGTCTTATCAGCGATCAGAAAAAATATAAATATGAACATTGAAATCTTTTGCTTTTTCAAATCGTGTACACCTTTAAGAATATTCATCTTGGTTGAGTTAATAAACATATAAGACTGTATTTAAGTTATAACATTCAGTGATATGGTAACTATTTCCGACATATGAATTATCACAGATACGGTAGTACCCACGATCACAACCCTTCTGACACACTGGGTAATACAGAAGGCTACAGTGTTGAGAAATCTACTTATTCTCCGAAATGCTGTTGTTTCTTGTGCTTCCTGGGAGAATTCAGCTTCGCTGTCTGGACTGCGTGTACAGGGCATGGAGCTGATGATGAGTCTAACCAGTCTGACCGTGCCAGCATCACCCCCACCCTCATATTGTAATCAGTAAATAATGATAATGGTGTGGGTAAGAAGAATTGGAATCATGCTAGTGTTGATGGCGACGATGAGGACGTTGATGATGATGGAACACAACTTGAGCAAATATAAGAGTGTATTAGGTATTTATGTTAGAGTTATGTAAAATATATGAAGGTCGTCAACATATATCTGTGCATCCTTCCCCATGTTGTAGTTGAAACCTTTCCAGTCACACTCCCCCAAACTCACTAAAGTCAGAGATATGTATATGTGTACTTATGTTGAACATACATCTATTCATGTAGCTGAATGTTTACTGTGTACACAAGTACGATCCCCTAAAATACACCTATGGGAATGTAAGCGCAGATAAGGCAGGTGGGGAATGTTTGTTCAACTATCAGGAATAGGAGGTATGTCACAGCAACCTTTATGTGATCCCACACGATATCCTCGTGGTTGATAGCATGAACAGCCACCCAGGGCGCAAGGATACGATGACAAGCGCTCATAAGCAAAAACTGTTCACTTACACCAGTCCGATTAAATAACATGGGGCATTCGATATCTATATTACATGTTTGGTTCTAAGAGTTTGTGGAGATTATTATCCTGTACTGTCAAAACGCCCCACGATCATTCTGTAGCGTTATCAAGTAGCGGTACATTTTAAATGGTTTTTTTCAAGGTGGGTTCTAGCTTTGATTTGGAGTGATTGGTTTTCAAGGTGGGTTCTAGCTTTGATTTGGAGTGATTGGTTTTCCAAGGTGGGTTCTACCTTGAATTTTGAGTGATTGATTTTCCAAGGTTGGTTCTAGATTTGATTTCGAGTGATTGATTTTTCAAGGGGTATTCTAATGCTTTGATTTCTAGGATTGATTGATTTTTTCCAAGGTGGGTTCTAGTTTGAAATCTACCTTTGATTTGGATTGATGATTGTTTTCAAAGGTGGGTTCTAGATTTGATTTCGATTGATTGGTTTCCAAGGTGGGTTCTAGATTTGATTTCGATTGATTGGTTTTCCAAGGTGGGTTCTAGATTTGATTTCGATTGATTGGTTTTCCAAGGTGGGTTCTAGCTTTGATTTGGAGTGATTGGTTTTCCAAGGTGGCTCTACCTTGAATTTTGGAGTGTATTTTTAGGAGTTATTGGTTTTTCAAGGTGTCTTCGAGTTTGATTTGGAGTGTATTTTGTAGACTGGTTGTACACAAAAGAATGTTCAGGCGGCTAGCAACAAGCTATTCCATTATAAAGTTCATGAAGTGATAACGTTTTTTCTTCTGCAAAGAGCACATTTAAACATGATCCGAGTGGCTACAGATTGCAGCTTGATGTCAAAGTTAATGTCAAAGGTCCAAACGTTCACTTTAGCCTGTACATTAGTGACACGGTGTTCAGGTTGTGTGTTAAGTGCATTACAGACGGCTATGAATGTGTTAAAGTGCACACACTCTAAAGACAATTGATTCAAGAACTACATCATGATAATAAGGGTTTAACCTTTAATAATTCTTTCTACGCTTTTAATGTCCTTGTTCTGAACAGGTACGTTTTCATGGTTTCGGTTAACGCATGCGCAATATTTCTATGAGCCATCTCTATTCCAATACTTACCCTTCAAAGGTCTGTGTTGTTAACGGCATTTAAGGATGAGTAGTGTTTCTCGTCCATTAAAGGATGTTTTAAACTGACATAGAAATGTACTTGAAACACAATCAATATTGAACATGCATGGTTCCCACCGGTTACAATACGTTGGTCATACATACATATATGAGCCATTATACAGTTCGATAACGTTAACGCCCACCGCTGACATTAAAACCACTCTGCTTAAGATAACAAAAAACAATATATCTGAATATGAAGATGTTTCCCCATGACGAGCTCGTCCATCACTGCTGTTTCAATCTTGATAGTTTGTTTTACTGGTAAAGTTAACAACATCCCCGAAGTTTATATTCAAGTTTACCTTCTGTTGTCGTATTTTGCTTATACAACTTACGAAAACACCATTAATGCATCAGAGGTAACATCTTTTTTTACGCACGAGTGCTCGTATGCCATGTGTTATATACAGCATAAAGGTCATGCCGACCTGGGTCAAGTTGACCCTTTGCACCTTCATGTACATCTTTTAACGTTAATGCAAGAAAGGTCGTTTCTGACACACATAACGTTTTACCCCCGAGCGTAACTCTCATGTTTTATGCTGTTTTCACCGGTATTACAAGGGTTTACTCGTCGCAAGTAATTAAGAAAATAGATAAAATTTTCCTGAAAGTTCCAAACTGAGAACATAAAATTTAGATATTATTGAGGAAGTATCAACATGGTCTCTGCCCATGTCTCTGGCCGACGTACGGAGACTATTCAACAACAACCGAAATCGCATTGAATGGGATTTTCCCACTTTGTGGTAACAACCCACTTGAATCCAACAAATTTCACGTGTCCAATATTCTTCTGAAGCATTCACTTTTGATGATTCCACATTGATTTTAAAACGATGGTTCGGTCCTTATTGAATGTAAACTCGTTCCATCCATGTCTTGCAGACTCATCCAGTTTCAGGCCGTCTTTGATGTGTCCCAACACTGTACTCCATAACTTCTTTAACGATCCTGTCTTCAACCCAACCGCCTAAAAACATCACCGTCTTGGTCTCTTGAATAGATCAGAAGAGTGATTTCTCAGAAGCCACGTTCCTCAAGTAGACTGTGGTCAACCGTTCACGATGGGAACATTCAACGTAATCGATGCAAGAAGATTCTTATCCAATTGCATTTAGTTGCCTCATCACTCAGCTTCAAACACACCTGCATCAAATTACTTCACATTTATGTATACATCAAGCAAGCGGGTGGTAGTAAAGTTTAAAGGGATTATAGAAACTGGAAGAAAATCTGCGTCCAGGTCACAAACCATTTTTCATTTGGTAGATCACTGTGATGTATTAGTGCATAAACGAGGCTTGGAGAAGTGTGTGAATGTGGCATAGATGCAGTTGGATGGAAACAGTAACTGTTCTTCATGTGATATTTCTATGAGATAGGGATCACGACAAGAGCAAATGATCTGTAATTCAGCAACGTGTGTTTCTTGTAATGTAGATAAAGTATGTATATTTTACCAACGTTCGTAAACATTCGTTTCCCAAGAGGACACCACCTGTTAATTAAGCATCATAATTAGTTCCAAGATAAGGATGTATAGGCCAGACCATCAACCGGTTATCTGTTCATTACAGTCGGTGAGAATATTTATTGCTTGTTTAGAAACAGCAGGTTGTTGTGAATTATTTATTTGTCTTGTGCTACGTTGGGCTTAATGGCCTGTTGACATATTATTTGCCTGAGCTTCATTAGTAATGGATCATTCTCAGACTACTTTCGACGGTATTTCTATATTCCCAGTGGATGTAAAGTGTAAAGGTTACTTATCGAGGAGCATGTGTGTGAGTAATTATTCACGAGTATTTAATCTGCTCAGCGTAGTTTAGTTGTTGTTGTAACACCTTATCGCTGGGTGACATACTAGAATCTCCTATATGCCACTCGACAATGTCACTCAGTGTTTACGGTGCACATATAGGAAAGTTAACAGCTTGTGGGTCCTTTGGATATCATCTAACCGTGCGGATGGATAGGACTATGGTCGACGAAAATGTATCAGTGATCCAACTCAGTGGATTGTTTGTCATTTCAAGTTTGACTCCTGTTGATCGGTGCTCATTTCTGAGTTCCTGGTGTCACCCATCGCCGTGAAATAACCTGTTTTAATATTTCATTTCTAAACATGAACCCCAAATTACAAACATTACCAAAACGTAACTAGGCTGCGTCTAGTTGCCGAGACATTGCCAACCTAAGGTCCCAACCTCTGCTACGACGCCCGTATAAAATACTCACCATCGGACAACGAATTAGGTTTTCTTCATTTTGGCAACTGTAAAAATGGGAGTATATATTATTTTGCTCTTTTCCATAATGTATGGAATATCATTGTTGCGGCACAAAATGATATTCACTCTTTCATTAGATGCACATTAACAGCTCGATATGTCACACCGAGCTAGCATATACACATATTTTCTGTTTAGGTTAATATATGTATCATTCATGCTTATCGGTGAATGAGTATGGCTTTACGCCGCTGAGCAATATTTCAGGAAAAGTCATGAATCATTGTACCCATGTGTGGTATCGAACCCTAGTCACTGGTGTGACTAGCAAACGCTTTAGCTACTAGGCTACCCACCTTTTCTGTTTTGGATAATATTTGTATCATATATGCTTATCGGTGAATGAGTATGGTTTTACGCCGCCTGTAGCAATATCCCAGGTAAAGGCTTGAATCATTGTACGCTTTAGTCACAGCTCTATTTCTCTGCAGTAGCATCACGCATGACAACACTCGTGTTTCACTGAAGCATGTCAATTGCATACTGGAACTGTCCCGCTGGTCTTACATAAACACTAATACAAATCATCAAACGTGTATCTCTTGTTAACATGCCAACTAAGTATAGATATTGAGTTTTGAATAGCGACCAGTATTTGCATTAATGGTCCAACGAGTACCAGATCGCATTAAACATGTTCAGATTCAATCAAAGTCACAGCAAGACAACTATTAATATGTCGTTTCTATCACATGCATGGAATAATTCGTGGTTATACTTGTCTTTTGTCCCATTTATATATTTGGTTTTGATTTAGTATTTGTTTTGTTACCTCAAGCGCGTGTACAAACACAATCTGCATCCCACAATGATTAATGATAACTTATTGATTCAGCAGCTGATCGTGCTGTTGGCTTTGTCCGCATTTGTTACAAATAACCCACACCAATCATCAATTTAAGCCTGTGTGTGATTAATCACAATGGCATGTGTTTTCAACATATTGTCCTATTGACATTTCCTCCCTTAGGGCATGTAATGTCAGATGGTCGTTGTAACACGAATCCGGACGAGAAATGCCGTGATTGCTGCCGGCGTGATTTGTGATTAAGCCCCTAACGAACGCAGCTCCAGCCATTCTTAATCTGCTTCGAACTGTTTTGTGCTTAACTGCATACGATCTTATCCACGGGAAATAAATAGAGGTTAGAAGGTGCCTCCTTCGCGGGAACGAAAGCATAAGAAACTGCGATTGTTGGTTATTTGGCTAGTTGACTGTTAAAACCGTGAGATCAACCAGTCACTTTATGATTTCCGTTTGCGTCGCCGAAGCTTTTATCAGCGATTGTGATTACTGTAAATCGATCGACTGCCTATCCAGCTCCGGAGTCTTCACGAAGGTAGCAAATTGACACTTGTGCCTTGATTGTGTCGATACTGACAATCTTAACTCGCTCTTTACACAAAAAAACATGTTGAAATTGTCACACTGAAGCCAATCAATTTTAAAGGCAATGGTGTTTTATAATGGAATGCTCACAAGCCTGACGAAATCGTGGTTGTAAACAGCGGTAGTCTCTGACGGAAACGAGGGATTTTGCGAAAAGTAACGGCTTTTATACGATCAG
Organism: Haliotis rubra; assembly: GCF_003918875.1. Taxonomy (NCBI): domain Eukaryota; kingdom Metazoa; phylum Mollusca; class Gastropoda; order Lepetellida; family Haliotidae; genus Haliotis; species Haliotis rubra. The sequence continues at coordinate 445,610 of NW_025767351.1, read as the reverse complement.
TTTTTAAATTGTATTTTTTTAAATCTATATTGTAATTTTCTAGCGCAATATGTCAGCTTCTTTGGCCAATCAGCAAAGTAATGCATAGCCATAAATCTTACAGCATGAATAACATGTGGCCCTGAAATAATTCCAAGAATTTGTTGTCGTCAAAGACTCGTATACGAGTGAGTCATTAATATTTATTGTATAATCATTCAATTCAGGAACATGCCATAACATTCATTAAAAATATAATTCCACACATGCATCGAATATTTGTTGTTCTGAAAACATGGCCATATTTTGGTAACCATGGGAAACATGGCATGTAAATAAAAATATGATGAATACTACAGTAACTTATTGACGACAAGCGTGGGTATGAGCTTATTGACTACTAGATGCCAGAGCTTGAATGGGATTTTCTTGAAAATATATTATTATTAAACAAAGAGACATGTTTTGTTGAGTAAATTATTGCACATTCGATGTCAGATTTCTTTATCATTATATATTCGTGTGCCATATCTCGAATATGTCGTAGCAGTGGTACATATTATCCCGTAATCCTCAGTTGATTGTCCTCGAGTATCAAGACAGGTTCATAATTGCAAATGGCGCTTAAGTCGACAGTCACGACAGTCATGTCCAACAACACCGGTTATTGCTGACGCAACTGAGCAAGTGTTGATTCCCATCACTAACATACAACTTCATAAATCGTGGTCAGGGTTTGACAATAATAATTTCTTTGAAATATATTAAAGAGTGGTGCTGTTTGTTGCTTCGCCGCACCCAGTAATATTCCAAATATATGACGACGGTCAGTAAATAATCGAGTCTGAACCAGACTGTCCAGTGATTGATATTATGAGTACAGAGTCACGCAGTTGAGGTACGATAGCATGTGTCAAGCAGGTCAGCAAGCCTGACCTCCCGCTCCCGTTAGCATTTGTTGCTCAAGACCCTGATCCCAACGGTTGTTCACCAAGAGACTGAAGTTCTTTGGGATGAAATGATGATGGGTTTGGTTTGATTTGTTGTTTTACGCCACACTCAGCAACATTCCAGCTATATGACGGCGGTCTTTTAATAATCGAGTCTGGACCAGACTATCCAGTGATCAACAGCATGAGCATCGATCTACACAACTTGGATGCGATGATATGTGTCAACCAAGTCAGCAAGCCTGACCTCCCGCTCCCGTTAGCATTTGTTGCTCAAGACCCTGATCTTCTCGGTTGTTCACCAAGAGACTGAAGTTCTTTTGGATGAAATGATGATGGGTTTGGTTTGATTTGTTGTTTTACGCCACACTCAGCAACATTCCAGCTATATGACGGCGGTCTTTTAATAATCGAGTCTGGACCAGACTATCCAGTGATCAACAGCATGAGCATCGATCTACACAACTTGGATGCGATGATATGTGTCAACCAAGTCAGCGAGCCTGACCACCCGATCCCGTTAGTCGCCTCTTACGACAAGCATGGTTTACTGAAGACCAATTCTTACCCGGACCTTCACGAGTAGAAATGCTGATGGGAGTAATATGAATGTGTGTTGCTCAGAAGGAGGATGCATATTGGTCCGCTCACTGAGTTCCTTATTTTGATCTGTGATGTATGTTCCCGTATGTGTTGAGGTAAACAAGGTACTGTTGAAAATGTATTGACGGGTGCTATTGGGTGGTTAGGGTCTGCTGACCATTTTAGACACCTGGTGTCGTTACTATTTGAGGGTGATTCATCAACACGTTTGTAAGTTAGTATGCATCGTAAAATGGACATTGCTTTAGGTAGGGTTTTCTTTTTTATGGACTGGATTTTGAAGTTTTAATAATCATAGAATTAAAGTAATATGGGTTGCAATTCATGTTAACAGTTGATACATACATACGTACGAACATACATACATACATACATACATACATACATACATACATACATACATACATACATACATACATACATACATACATACATACATACATATACATACATACATACATACATACATGCGTGCATACATACATACATACATACATACATACATACATACATACATACATACATACATACATACATACATACATACATGCATACATACATACATACATACATACATACATACATACATACATACATACATACATACATACATACATACATAAGCTGATACATACATACGTACATACATACATATGATACATACATGCATGCATACATACATACATGCATGCATACATACATACATACATACATACATACATACATACATACATACATACATACATACATAAGCTGATACATACATACGTACATACATACATACATATGATACATACATACATACATACATACATACATACATACATACATACATACATACATACATACATACATACATACATACATACATACATACATACATACATACATACATACATACATAAGCTGATCGATAATGATGTACATGTACACATAACGAGACATAGTAGTAGTAAGTCTAATATTTCTTTATTTAATGTTAACTTCATATCTGGCTCTGTCCAAACATGTTTGTGTATAATGAATTTTAGTTTAGCCATGACCGGTCCCCCGATCCCCACTATAACACAGGAATTTCTACACAATGATCAAACTGCTAATCCTTCAGTTATACAACAACAAGACAGCCAGGTACGACTCCGGTAACCAATTTCTAACACGACATATTTATCGTTCCACAATCGAATCCCAGCTCTCAATAGCGATGTCACGGATGTGAAGGTTTATGGAGCTGCTAACAAAATTCTAACAGAGCAATTTGTGCTGTTTTGTTTGGGTGCGTATTTTACGCTCCACCCCTGAAATCAATGCTATTAAACGTCGCTGTAATCATTAAGCCCAGATTGCACTACGATCATGAACGTCTAGTAGAACATAAATGTCAGTACCACATGTCTGTTGAAACTTATCTCCCGCGTACGATAGTTTTAGTATTGAAACCAATTCGACAGTAATGAGATAACCCCACGAAGCACAGACTCATTTTCCGCGATTACATCAGTCCACAATGAACACACATTAGCAGTCTAGGCTTGACGCACGACGTTTTCGGATTATGTAGTAGGTCGCAGTTCTAGTCCTCCATCTTCCTAGTATAAAACGCCAGAATCGATACTAAAACCATCCCTGACTCCACTAACGTATATTACACGTGGTATAAAATACGTCCAACCCGATAGACGTACGTGCATGTAGAGCGACGGGCTACTCGCTTGGTTGGTTTAACAGCCGTAATAAAAGGGGACAGTACCTTTCCATAATGGTAAAGGATATCTGCTATAATCAGAGGCTATTGCATGGTTCCGACTGTATAATTATGATTCACTGCCACTAAGGGATGACTGACTGACTGACTGAGTTTGGTTTTACGCCGCTTTTAGCAATATTCCAGCAACATCACGGCGGGGAACACCAGAAATGGGCTTCACACATTGTACCCATGTGGGGATTCGAACCCGGGTCTTCGGCGTGATGAGCCAACGCTTTAACCACTAGGCTACCCCACCACCCACACTAAGGGATGAGGGGCGGTGGGGTAGCCTAGTGGTTAAAGCCTTCACTTGTCACGTCGATTCCCCACGTGGGTACAATGTGTGAAGCCCATTTCGGGTGTACCCTGCCGTGATGTTGCTGGAATTTGCTATAAAGCGGCGTAAAAGCATAGTCACTCACTCACTAAGCCACCAAGTGTTTCTGAGCAGATGAGCAGACCCGGTAGCACATGTCACAAACATACGAAAAACCAAGTCAGTCGTCTTGATAACAAATAGTTAATTTTGAAATGTCCAACTCATGTGTTCCATAATTTTATTGCTGAAGCCCATTTCTGGTGTCCCCCGCCGTGATATTGCTGGAATATTGCTAAAAGGTGCGTAAAAACCCAACTCACTCACTCACTCATAATTCTATTGCAATGTTCACTACGGCCATGGATGCTGCAACCCTGATCAAACAAGGTTCGAATATCAGAGCCAGAATACCCTGACGCTATTCAATGCCTTTGAAAGTTCAAATTATCCTTCTTGTCCCTCTGTCTTTTGTCAGAATGCATTGATCGGTAAGTACGAAACAGTGGAACTCGAGTCGGTTTCACCGATCTCTTAGATCTTTCGTGCAAGATATCAAATCACTACAAGAGAAATGGCTGATTAGTGAACATATAAGATCATAAATATATATAAAGCATTTCCTTTTAACCAATTTCACAAGTGTAAAATTGACAATAACTTGAACCTTATCATATTACAGCAATATCGAAGCAATACTGGTTCTAAATTAAGCCCCTTAATTAACGGCTGCAGACACAGAATAAAATAAATTTCCGGCATTCTACATGATTTGACATGACCACCACGTAGATATGGCAGTCAGCACTGCGTTGGCCCAGAAGATTGGTTCTACAACTTAATACTCAAAAGAGTTTAGACATATTGACACCTAACGTTATGGTTTAGTTTTTCTCTGAGAGTAGTGTTTCAGTTCAATGGCGTCGTGTCAACTTAAAGTGGGAAAAGCGTCCGAGGCGGTAGACCACAGAATGAAAAAAAATATAGCTTTATTATCAATGTACCATTGTCATTAATCCTGGAAAGATAGCTCATAAGGGCCACATGCATCTTTTCTGATAGTTTCAGTATGATGAGATTCTCCTCATGTCTGGGTCGGTGGGGTAGCCTAGTGGTTAAAGCGTTCGCTCGTCACGCCGAAGATCCGGGTTCGATTCCCCACATGGGTTCAATGTGTGAAGCCCATTTCTGGTGTCACCCGTCGTGATATTGCTTCAATATTGCTAAAAGCGGCGTAAAACTAATCTCACTCACTCACTCACTCCTCATGTCTCATCGTCAACTTTAAGTTTATGATAGAGATCGTTGAGTTGGTCCTCAGCTGAATCTTAATACATTACATGACTTGTTTAGTTCAAGGTAATATCTGATCAAGAACAAATGTATTTGTTCCATTAATACTTTACCAGCGGTAAGGTCAGTGTTTGAAGTTTATCATCTTCTCATAACTGGTGACGTGTAAGTAACGAAGGAGAGTATTCGACTTGACAGTAATGATGAAAAATTGATGAATATTGTAAACCGCGCGGAATGTTTGTAATGAATACGTTTGTAAAAGTACCTTTCATGTAAATCAAATCATGACTTAGTCGTAAAAATGTTTCTTCATAAGGGGCCGTCAGGGACGTTAATTATGGACGTTATTAAACTGTCAAGTGTATACCTTCATAGGGAATATTGAATGACAAGGACACCGGTACTCTGGCTCCGACTGTCGCAGTCACGTCGGTAGTAACCATTTTTACTGCTGAAAGACATTTAAACTTAGTTTCAGATATATCGGTTTTGACGTTTGACCTGATTTACTGACCTTGACCTTCACAGATGGGATATGTTAGCCGTAGGGAATGACCTTCACAGATGGGCGATGTTAAGATGCAGGGAAGGAGTTTTCCACTTTGACGAGCACCTGGTGCCATGATTATGCCATGAACATGATCCGAGGGTGTAAAGTCTTTGATTGGCGGTAAGAGACGAATATTGGCGCCTTGGACCGCTTGTTTTATTTCTCTCATAGCATGCGTTAGGTGACCTTAGTGTTATGTCGCTTATGGCGGTGACGTTAAAAGGCCAAACATTTCTGACTGATGTTGCCGTGTATGCTGGGATAACTTCAGCTGCTTCCCGTTGATTTTGAGTATCACTTCAGACATGGCCATCTGCTTGTCCAATGAAGATTGGTTCTCAAGAATATATATCATGCCTGTTTCGGGCAAGAACCTTTTCGGGCGGTATGGTAGCCAAGTGCTTAACGCGTTCGTTCGTCACGCCGGAGACCCCAGTTCGATTCCCCACATGGGTACAATGTGTGAAGTCCATTCAGTAAGACTAAACTCACCATTCATTTAAGAACCTTTTCAGATGAAGAAACACGAATTTGTTTTAAATCTGTGCATAATCATATGCATGAATTCTTGTTATGTTCGCATATGCCCTTTTCAGTAAAACAGACTTACCGCTTGAGGAAAGATTGTGTTTAATAATTTAGCTTCCATCAGGAAAACTACGCCGGTGTGTGTGTGTGTGTGTGTGTGTGTGTGTGTGTGTGTGTGTGTGTGTGTGTGTGTGTGTGTGTGTGTGTGTGTGTGTGTGTGTGTGTGTGTGTGTGTGTGTGTGTGTGTGTGTGTGTGTGTTGTGTGTGTTGTGTGTGTGTGTGAGAGAGAGAGATATGTGATGATTGATTGTTTTAGTCGACAATACCATTACGGGGGAGGACAACATTAGTAGTCAATACACCCACTGTATAGAAGCTAACGACGTTGTCTTCATTGGTAATTTGATCACTTCTGTCCACATTTAACATAACATAATAACACCATAGGTTATCAGATTAACCTCCCGACCAATCTCATTACCATCTTTAGGGCATATAGACACGGAAACAATGTAAACACACATTATTAGTGGTTAACTTTAAAAAACCCAACTTGCTTATGCCCCTTGGGTCATGGTAACTAATTTAAAGGCAATCGTTTTTAAGGAACAAAGAGAACGTCATATACTAGTAACAGATTGAGTTATCCCGAACCAGGAGTGTTATCATGAAAGTTCAGTGTCCTATTTTCCGACGACTGGAACAACCTGCACAGCATGCGTATTCGTCGTCGCGGCTTGTCCAGGTTGGCTGTCAAGCTGAAGGCGTCTATCCTCACGGGATATTAACGAGCCTCTTTCTTCCATGATGTATCTAGGTCGACAATAGACTCGGGGGAGCTGGCTCCGAGGACGGGGAAATTATTTTAGAAAATACTTGATTGAAGTGATTCATCCATCAAACTCCTGGCTGAACCCTCATGTTCACTCAGGGGATAGCAGCTGTGTGGGTTTGTTTGGATTGAACATTGAGGTGACTATGTAAATCAAAATGGATTTAGGAATCTGTTCTTACTGAGGTTTTGTCCAACGAAGTGAACACGAGGTGAATACGATGCATTTACGAATCCCTGTCGCGTCTTTCTGGTGGTTGACTTAAAGAACACAGCGTCGGTTGAGGTAGTTAGGACAATACCAATTAAACCACATTTTGACTGTTATTAGTTTTGTTGTCGGCGCTATCATGAGTTGCCACTTGGTCATTATGTCACTCAATGTGGTACCAAGTTTGTTTGTTCTGGTTTTGGTTATATTCCGCACTCAGCAGTATTCCAGCTATATGGCATCGGTCTGTAAATAATCGAGTGATTGACATCATAAGCATCGATCTACGCATCGATACGACGACATGTGTCAACCAGGTCTGCGAGCGTGACCACCCGATCCCGTTAGTTGCCTCTTACGACAAGCGTGGGTTGCTGAAGACCATTTCTAATCCGGATCTTCACGGGTACAAACTGACTTGGTCATGTAATCAAATGATAGCGGTACACTCAACTAACCAAAGGTACAGAACTGTAGAAAAAAGAAACAAAAAACTTTAAGCATTATTTAAGTCTAATACCAAGCATCATGTCAGTGGCAGGTATCATTCAGGGTTGAGGTTTCTGCCGTAGCTATTCTCAATTCTGGCAAGTCTCCTTCTCACCACGATCCTGATAAACACAATTCCTTAACACATTGCTAATCTACGACTCAATAGATGTTGTTTATTCCACCAACATGTTGTTGTCTGTTCACAATATTTGTTTGCGACAAGGTCGACGTTGCTGCGCCGGCAGGTGCCCGTCAGCTGTGTAGTGTAGTCCACACATCGACAATCATCTCCATCACCACCGATCTTAATACCCCACCCACCCAAACTCTCCCCTCCCCTAACACACACACACCGAGCCTCCCCTAGTGGAAACAAGACGGCAGACACATGCGAGAATGGCTCGAGGTGTGAAACGCGACTCAAAACAAACACCGACATGCCTGTTAGGATAATATACACTCTCACTGGCTTCGTTAATCGTACACATCTTACCGAGATCAAACCAGCTTCCGATATTAACATGTGTTATAGAGACGATATATGCCACTCCAACACAAAACCCTGCAATGTCGAACTCAGACAAAAACCCAAATGCCGGGTCGAGTGGAGCATCACTCGAGGAACATCTTCCATAGGATCACTTCAGGTGAACAAATTGGAAACATGGCAGATATGCGTGATATTTGTTTATTCTATGTGTGTATCATTGTGGGCACATCGCAAACTACGTTGTTTAAGGTGATATGGGAGTTTTCCTATTTTGATGATAATTATTACCAGGTGTTCCGCAGCTGTATCCCTCGAGGTAATTGGGAGGTAATTTGTTACACAGATACAACATTTCTTGACTCTCACTGGTTACCAGGTTGTATAAACATTGATCTGTTGATGCATTGCATTTATCCGATAACAACATCAACAAGTTATCGTGGATAACGTAAAGCATCATGGATTGTGCACCAACTAGCACAAATAATCATACCTGTGAAGATCGGGATTAGAATTGGTCTTCATAAACCCCAGTCTAAGTAAACTTAGGCTCAGTATTTTTCGTTATACTGATATACTGAGTCTAACAAACCCTAGTAGAAGGTCGCGTCGGCTAACCTTTTGGACTGACCAATCAGAACACACCTTACCAAATTGCTAAAGTTAACATTCGCACATACCGTTTGAACCTTTACCTAAAAAACTCGAACGATTCCGAATGCTATTTTCCGCACGATCGCTTCCGAGTGATACACATGGAGGGCGCAATGAGTAAACAGTCGCTGAAAATAGCGTTTTTGTCAATATTCAAGGATGTCATCTTGCGGAAATATAAGCTAATAGTAACCATGTCATTAGAAACCCCTAAGCGTATATACTGCAGGTCAAATATCTGTGTTTTATGCGGATTTTCGTTTGTTGATAGATCAGTGTCAGCGACCACGGAAGAGAAAATCCAAAAACCGTTTTGTAAGTCCCGCCGAACCCTAACAAGTAGTCGTTGTCTGATTGGTTAAATCCGTTCGGCCGTCTCGCGTTTGATTGGACGGTCATAGGTCGCTCAAAGGTTAGCTGACGTGACCTTCTGGAAATAGCCATAACGCTTTACATGCATACATTTACTTACAGTAAATATTTGTTTATGTAAGTACATTTTCACTTATGGTAAGTAAATTGACCATGAAAACGTCACAAAACGGGCTTCTTTCTCACGTAAGAGCAACCGTGATACCCTGGAGTAAAAAATTTACATATGCTCCGAAGGTAAAGTAAAAGTATATTTACTCTGGAGAATTTCCTCCAGGAGCAAATTGACCTTGTAAATGACACTTTTTAGACTGCATCAACTTTACGCTTGCTGGAAAAGGCGGTTGACAGGATGCAGTCGCGTGGTCAGGCTATCTGACTTGGTTGACGCACCGAGTAAGGTGATGTTCATGCTGTTGATTACTGATTGTCAGACTCGATTATTTACAGACAGCCGCCATACAGCTGGAACATTGCGAGTATTAGCGTTAAACAACTATAGTCAGCAAGTTTAGTTTTATAAAATGTACACCATACATGGAAGAACCCTTTGGTATAACAAAGGTTCATCCCGTGAAGGTCCGGGTTAGAAGTGAACCTTAATTAAACCATGCTTGTCATAACGGGGTCGGATGGTCAGGCTCGCTGGCTTGGTTGACACATGTCAGCGGTTCCCAATTCCGCAGATCGATGCTCATGATGTTGATCACTTGATTGTCTGGTCCAGACTCGATTATTTAAAGACCGCCGCCATATAGCTGGAATATTGCTGAGTGCGGCGAAAAACTAAACTCACTCACTCACTGTAACTGTGTTCTGGCCGCCTTTATGATCTAGTGGACAGAGAGTCTGCCCGGGGAGAGGAAATGGGCATTATATGTTGTACTCATCTGCAAAAGCGACCCCGGGTCTTCGGGGTGATAAGCTAATGCTTTACACTCTTTGCTTTACGACTGCCATATTGTCCGCCTATGCCGAATAGTGTCAGCCAACGCGGTGATTCCTGGTGGATACGAGGTGGTCAGATGGGTCGGATGGTCTGACTCGGTGTTTTTGTTAATTACATGGCCTTGTTCACGATATCAATCACCGGATTGTCTGGCCCTGTAGCTGGTTATTTACACAGCGCCGTCATGATGGAATATTGCTCATTGAGTGAGTGAGTGAGTGTTTGGTTTTACGCCGCTTTTAGCAATATTCCAGCAATATCAAGGCGGGGGACACCAGAAATGGGCTTAACACATTGTACCCATGTGGGGAATCGAACCCGGGTCTTCGGCGTGACGAGCGAACGCCTTAACCACTAGGCTACCCCACCGCCCCTATTGCTCATTGAACTTAAACAACAAACATTGAGTGTGTGACGTGACCCTGCAGATATTTCTTAACTAAAGTGCTTCAAACATGTTATGTACCATACAAAAGGTACCGATACGTGTTCACTGCCATTGCTATTCAAGAACCGCTGGAACGTTCGTTGAGAATCGATATATTCAAACATTCAGCGCCAATCAAATCTGTTTCTCTTCGTGGACATCCATGCTGTGGGACTCCATAGAACCCGATACCTATAGTAAGGCTTAGTAATGGATGCCAAACATCAGTGACATTTCCTCATGCCCGCAGATGCTGTTCAGACCAAAGGTAAATAAGACAGTTGGGGAATTCCCTGGTATTCAAGCACTGCGGCTCGAGTCGGCAACCTTGCCTGGCTACCAAGCTGTTCGTTCCACTGGGGCAGTGATGTGATGGTATTTGTTTGTACAGTTTGGACAATTTGTAATGAACGTTTCTACGGTAAAAGTGAATTCAGAGGAAATGTTTCTTGTTGTCTGACTTCCAGTAGGTAAATAAATATATGTTGCGCGTGGTGCACGTTCTGAATTCTCACATGTCGTGGCGAGAAGCACATATGGGGAACAGATAAGCCTGTTTATACAATTTAGTTTGCATCACTGGAGAAAACATTTGTAGAAAGAGCAAAATGCCAGTTTCGGATCATATTCTACTTCAGGAGACGGTAAGGTACAACATGCAACACTCGATCAGCTCTTATAATGGATTATATTTATGTAACAGCGAATGAATATGAGGCCATATTCTTACATATATTGGTTATAATCACAGTTATTCTTTGTCCGATGCTTTTCACGGCTGAAATGGGTCTTCTGTATCGGACTTCTGTATCGGATAGTCTTCGTTTCTTGGTTGATCGCAGTCATCGTCCCTTGACAGAGTGCGTGGATGTTCACAATATCAATCACTAGCTTCAGTGGTACAGATGCGACAATTACCAGGCAACGGCATATGCCTGCAATTTTATTGTGTGTGTGTGTGTGTGTGTGTGTGTGTGTGTGTGTGTATGTTATTACACAACAAACAAATAAATGATACCAACAACAAGTATTATAGTCTGAGATAAACCGTAATGACGCATCTTTAGAAAGCGAATACACCTCTTGTCATCATCATGACATAATGCGTGAATGGTGGTCTTTCTCGCTTCTGTTTCCAGTGGACAGCTAATGAACCATATACATGTTTATAAAGGTGCTTCCGTTTCCATGATTACTGTAAAAAATATTAGCAGCAATATAACACCCAGTATCAAAATTAATTAAATACTTTCGAGTGAGTGAGTTTAGTTTTACGCATTATTTCAGCAATATCACGGCGGGGGACACCAGAAATGGACTTCACAGTTTGCACCCATGTGGGGAAAAATCGAACCCGGGTTTTCGGTGTGACGAGCGAACGCTTTAACCACTGGGCTACCCCACCGCCCCTACTTTCGAATGCCATCGGTTGTTGTAACCTGATGTCACCTTGCCCTAGACCATGTCCTGGTGATAGTGTTGCATGTCAACCCAAAAAGTCGGCAGATCAACCTGACAACCTGGTCGTTAATGTGTCTCCTCAACCCAACAAGCCACAGCAGTTTAGACATGAAGCGTTCACGTATGCAGCGAGCGTCATAACTGTTTATCCTCAATTCTGACAAATAAAAACAAACAATCCGCACTTAATGCTGCTGAAGACTATTCTCGTTTACGACTATAATAAACACATCAGTTTGTTCATGTCAATCCAGCAGTGCCATTATTGCGTTTATGTCAGTACAATCCAATTACTCTAATTAGGAGGTCTTTACTTATCTGAAACTGATGGCAATTAAAGGGATGTCTGTATCGCATCACCGATTTTTTTTGTAGTTCGTTTGTTCGGGTGATTCACTAAGCACATTTTGAAGTGAACACTTGATCATGTAACTGATGCATCCAAGCAAATAGATTGTAAAGATACCTAACTTTTGTTAGAAAGGGTATCTCTTACGTGCCTCTCCATAGTAATATCCTGTTAAATTTTGTTTTAAAGAACTATTCCTGTCCATCTTTCAAGAGATGCAAATTTAGTTGTTTTCTCTTTTGTCTTGCTTCTTATCATCTGTCAATGAAAAATGCTGTGTTCATGTTTAAACCTTATGTTTTGTTATTGTTTATATTCTTGAACCCTGAATGATTTCAGTTAAAAACATGTACCTGTCATATATTTTAGGTGTGTTTTATACAACTGATTACAGGTACCCGGAATGAGCATTATGAGCCAGGTCCTAAAAGCAGTTTTCACAACAAAATGTGCAGAAATGTTTGTCTAAAATTAAACCGCAGTTTGAAACACCGAAAATATGCAAACACGGCTGAAGACTTTACCTAATATGATGTGAATGAGTCAACTCGTTTGATATTCAAGAGTAAAACTATAATGGACTACTTTAAGATCCAAAGAAACATCATGAAATATTACTGTGACGTGTTCTATAATTATGGAAACCTATGGCCGCCTTACCGTCTGATTCCCATAATACCGTCACATTTTGAAGGTTTGTAACACAGCTGTAGGAATTTAGGCCCATGGGCAAAACAAACGAAAGTAATCTCTTTTAAGTCCATAACCTAACGATCTGAAGGACAAAATCAGTAAGAGTCGACAGGTTGGTTTTCCAAAGTTGGATTTACCTGTGTGTCGTATCCCGACAGCTCATGACATTGACCACTGGTTTGTCTGGCCGTTGCTTCCAAACCGCTGTAATGAATTAGACGGCGACAAACACGCTATACAGAATTTTGTTTAGCTATTTTTGAAGTGCTAACATCATGACTCAGAAACTTGAAATTCATTACACTTCACTTGTTCGTTGTCTAAAATTCAATTTGTTCCCTCTTTGAAAGATGCCCCATGTTTCACTCATAAAAGGTCAAGGCCACATATTAAACTCCTTTAGTTGTATTGGTGATGTGACACGCGATACCTAACGTTTCACGGATGGCTGAAGGTCAAGGTCAACGGAGCTGATGAAACGTATGATCGGTGCCGTGTAGCATGTACACAAACACCTTTCTATCTTGCGCACGACTACTAAAGTTACCGGCCATTAAAAGAAGCTTCCAGTACTGCAATAAAGCAGGAACAGATCCCAAATGTCTGCCATATTCCGCCCATTCTATCATTCCAATAACGCCTGTTATGAGTTATCTGTGAATGGCAGGAGTCTGGGCGGCGGACTGGTGATGAGCCATAAATATAGCTGGCATTGTCAAACAAGCGAGATGGCAGCAGCATGGATGAGGGATCCTGGTAATATACGTCACTGAAATCATGTGTGCCGTATACAGCAGTTCCTGATTGGCGTCTTTGAAGTTTCCTGTGGGAAACTAGCTACAGCCACTGGTATTAGTTGTAAGGATGATGTTATGTTCTGGTACTGCACGTCGGTGTAATACTAGTTGGTTGTTATGACTGTGCGTCCGAGATTAACTGAAATTGTGGGTTGGATGGAAGGGAAAATACCTTCTTCATGTCACATGTGGTAGATAACGTCGTGATGTATTGTAATCACTATTCGCCAACTATCATTGTTACGAGGTCGGTGTTATCTTTGGCTGCGGGCTGCGCGTCTCACTGTGGAGAAGATAAGCACAACTTTATCAGTAAATATAATCAAGAAAACATTCATGAAATGCACTGCTCTGAAAGTCGAGAATGACTGCAATGTCAGTGGCACCGATAATCTGTTGTGAGTCAGTGTAGTTTTACGCCGCTTTTAGCATTATTCCAGCAATATCACGGCGGGAGACACCAGAAATGGGCTTCACACATTGTACCCATGTGAGGAATCGAACCCGTGTCTTTGGCGTGAACGCATTAACCACTAGGCTACCGCACCGTCCCTAGCGACGAGGAATACTAAAAGCCACATACAATTATAAAAGAAAAATGTGACGACATAACTACTGAAATGTTTTTATGCCGCTTCCAGCAATATTCCAGCAATATCGAAGGGATGAACACCAGAAATGGGCCTCATCGTGCCCGAGTAAGAAATCGTCATCCTTGCTCAGATGTTTTGCTTCGAAACAACGCTGCATCACCAATGAGTCACTGCTATGGATGGGAGGGCTGTTTCAGCACAAATGCCTCCCTCTTCGTTGCATCCTTATCAGTGTTTTCGTTTCCTAGAACAATTAACCCTCAGTTATCTTGTCATCCCTTTAAAATACCTTAATGTCGAATCATGCCAGAAGAAAAAAGTCTGTTGGTGTTTAATTCCTTCCCTTAATTAACGTAAACAAATGAAGACGCCATGAACTCGAAGTGTGTGGCACATATGATGCATCGTTGATGCAGCCTGATGGACTTGCTCGTCTTACCTGAACAGCATGTGCAGCGCTTGCAAATATTCATCTAAGGACTACACAGAAAGGGTGTGTTATATCATACGGGACTGAAGAAACAAACAGTTCAGCAATATGTGGAGACGCACGAAACGGATACGCCAGATGCAATTTGTTCTAAACTTTCAAAGAAAAAACTAAACTTGCACTGACGTGCACAAATAAAAAATCAAAATAACACCAAGAGAAGGTTGGAGCGGAGGGTGGGTGAGCTCAGTTTCCGCTACACACCTGCTAGACTCGGTCAGAAAATGGGAGTTCTATCATCTGAGAATGGAAGGAAGCAGTTTATGAGAAAATTCAGTGAATGTTTCTTCAATGAATTCTCGCGTTTTTTGTCAACATGAATTGACGACGTGAATGGCCGAGTGGAACCTTAACATGATCTGTGCCTCGTTTAGTTGAAAACTGACATTTTGGTATCAAGAGTGAATTAACCAAATTTGCCCGTTAAAGAGGAGTCAAGTCAAGTTGTTTATTTGTATGTTCGTCATTGGCCCATATACACATAGAATTTCATGTTTACATCGAACATGAATTACATAGAATGTACATGGATGTTTTGTATATGCTACAGATTTCAAACATATTGCTCTCTTAAGATCAAACTTTGACAAACATATCTACATAAATTATTTAATAAATCACTACACTTTGAATTCATTAGCTGTCTAAATTTGTGAAGATTAACCTTATTTATATTTTTAAAGGATAAAAGCAAATATGCTGTTCTGTAAAGATTCATCAAAACAACTTTCTATTCGCATGGTAAAACAGATTAACTATTATTGCAAACAAATGTTTAATCCAGTTATAGAATGACATCGGCTTAAACTCAAACAAGGAAACAGTAAAACCATTAAGAGGGTACAAGACATATGACTTTCAAACATCGAAGCCAGACCGCGAAAGGTTTTCACTATCCTAAATCTAATTCACGCGAATTAAATTCTAACTCTGAATACATGACACATTATTATGGATAACAACTTCTTTTCTATTAAAGGCACGAATTTTATGGATGTCAATTTCTTTTTATTGTGATGGACACGACGTTTCAAAGCATATCCTTACTCCTTCATCGGGTGAATGAACTCTTGTTCTAATTCATGACAATAGTTCATGAATAATAATACCTATTACAGTTAAACATTTTGAACAAGAATTATTGCAGAGAAAAGTCTCCCCATTTAGGGAGCGGGTTGTAGACATTGTCGCTTTTCAGCTTAAATACCTAATCCCCGAATCCTGTCTTTCATCGTACCGCAAACACTCCCAGCCCAAGCCTCCTACTTAAATCTCGCAGAGGAAATGGGAAGGATTGAGTCACCGATAGAGTGTGTCATGTCTTAACTTGTGCTGCATTCCGAATTCTTCGTTAGCTATACATGGTTAGTGTGTAGCGCCGAGGTTTCCCAGGTCGGTTAAGGAAATCCGATTGTTTTAGCACAAAGGGTTTTATCGAAAAGACAAATCAATCCGTCAGTTAATAACTTCAGGTGGATCTTTTTTGTCGGCGTAGTTGTTTTTGTTGACAGTTCATGGTTTATTTCCAGTGGATCAACAGTATTACGATAAGCCGGTATTTGCTTTTTATGGTACGATGGAGACAAATTTGAATGGTTTCAAAGCATTGACGTTAAGGTTTAAATCGAACAGCAAATAGTCCCCGACGTAATGAGAAAACCATTAAGTTACGTAAATTGCTTTTTGTGGATTACGTTTTATTACTGTTTCTCCAATATTAACCAAGTGACCTCACTGTCCAAACTCCACTTAACTGACTTTTGTCTCACATTGTAGAATTTATTTAATGCTGTGTAACTCGATGTCAGTGCTACCCACATGCCAAAGTGCACTGTATCCTCGATGTCCATTAGCTCGATATCGCGTTTGTTTGTTGATTAATGTCGCTTTCAGCAATATCCCAACTCTGTAAAGGCGGTCTGTAAATAATCGAGCCTAGACCAGATAATCCAGTGACACCATGAGCATCGGATCGGTCTACACCATTTGGAGTCGACATGCAGCCAGAGTGAGTGAGTGGGTATGGTTTACGTCGCATTTAGCAACATTCCAGTAATATCACGGCGGGGGTTACCAGAAATTCACATTTGGTACCCATTTGGGGATCGAACCCAGATCTTTAGCGTGACGAGCAGACGCTTTAACCACTAGGTTACCCCACCGCGCTTATGCAGTCAGAGAACCTGACCACCCGTTCGCATTAGTCGACTATGACGACAAATATTGGTTGCTGAAGATCACTTCTGTCCCGAGGCGATGTTGCGGGCGCGATCGCCTACAGTCAAACACTTATTGGTTTATATGTCTATGATGTACATCCAGATACCTTCCATGCCATTTATGGAGACATGTTTTACCGTCAGAATTATAATTATATGTTATCATGAGTGACCCCTTCCCCAAACCTCTCTCACGTCTGAAAGAGACGTTAAATCATATTTCTATCCATTCACTCACTTCAGCAATAATATGTAGACTGTAGAATGTCTCATGGACGTATTCTCCACCTGCGACGTGTTTTAATCTTTAATATAGTTCTCATATTTCTGTATACATCCTTTGATCATAACATATACTTCTCACAAGTATGCTGGAAATATTAAATCCAGGA
The DNA here is from genome assembly GCF_003918875.1 of Haliotis rubra. Lineage (NCBI taxonomy): Eukaryota > Metazoa > Mollusca > Gastropoda > Lepetellida > Haliotidae > Haliotis > Haliotis rubra. The sequence continues at coordinate 428,217 of NW_025767351.1, read as the reverse complement.
ACGTGATATATGTTGGGCTGGCCCCTCCTTCACCAACCGACACCACGTGACATATAAATCAACAAGGCCCGGATGTCATAAAAATGGCAGCTGAGTTTTGCCGTGTTTACGCTCGGGGAGACTTATAAATATACATTTTTTGACATGCTGTTTGTTGAGAACAACAAAACGTCAAGATCAAAAACTGCCAATTACTGCTTCGCGCTATAATTGACAACTGTTGGATCACGTGACTGGACTGTAAACATGCCCAAGAACTGTTTTCAATGTCCATACAGCTGAATTACTCGCTTGACCTTTATTTCAATCATCTAGTATAAACTCAGGCATTATGAAGGGGACGAATGTTTTAAAAGCGTTGTTATCGTGACAACATACGGTATAGATTAGGGCAATTGGGCATGTGCTCTTTGTCCAGTTATTTTCGTCAGTTCCATACACATATGGACGAATACAGGGGTGATCATTAACGTATAAAGGGTCGCTGGGGTAGCCTAGTGGTTAAAGCGTTCGCTCGTCACGCCGAAAATCCGGTTTCGATTCCCCAAGTGAGTACAATGTGTGAAGTCAAAGTCTGGTGTCCCCGCCATGATATTGCTGGTATATTGCTAAAAGCGGCGTAAAACCAAACTCATTCACTCATTAATGGATAAAGGGTCGCTGGGTTAGCCTTGTGGTTAAAGCGTTCGCTCGTCACGCCGAAGATCCGAGTTCGATTATCTACGTGCGTACAATGTTTGAAGCCCATGTCTGATGTCCCCGCCGTGATATTGCTGGAATATTGCTATAATTGACTAAAAACGTACCCACTAACTCATTTAATAACGTATAAAGTGAGAGACATGCTGTGATGTTATCCACTTCATCAGCAAGACGACTTACAATAGTTCGAATGGAGACATATATCCGCATACACCGAGGCCCTGAGGATTGCCTTCACCATTAAGGTGACAACTGCAGTGATGGAACTGAAATTGTGTTAGTGTTGATAAATAACATAACATATTCTATCTAACTCTAAAGCCTGGAGAAACTAAATGTAGATCGACCCGTGAAGATGCGGATTAGAATTGGTGTTCAGCAACCCATGCTTGTTAAAGAGGCGACTAACGTGATCGGGTGGTTAGTCTCGCAGGGTTGATGAAAGACATGGCATCCAAACTGCGTAGACCAAAGCCCATAATATAATCACTGGATCGTCTCACCCAGACTCTAATATTTAGAGACTGCATACAATTAGGTAGAAAGTGAGGTGAAGTGGGGTTTAACGTCTTACTTAATAATATTTCGCACACATGGCGACGTGCATAAGTGTGTATCTATGGCTGCTTAAACTAGTCCAGACTTAAGTTGGTTTTATAGTGCTAGCTCACTGAGATACCATGCCGCAGTTAAGCATGAATACCCCACTCAGACACATCATACTGACTCCGAGCCGACCAGTCCTTGCTGTACCCATTAATGCCGAGCGCCCGGCAGGGACCAACAAGTACCATATTTTAACGACTTTTGGTATGACGCGGCCGGGGATCGAACCCGCGACCTTCCACTCTCCGGGCGGACGCTCTAACCACTACACCACGGATGCGGTCTAAATAGATAGAAAAGTGCTGAGTGCGGCGTTAAACAACAAAGAAAGATGTAGATCACTCTGGCATGCAGGAGACATCTGTCGTAGATCTACACTCTCTATTGACTAAAGCAGTCACTACCCCAGAATACAATACAACGCTTCTACACCCAGATCCATGTAATGTGGTGTTCCAGTGTTGTATGATCAATACAGTCTCTACATCTTTGGCAATGTTATTTCTCTTGCGTTTTGAGATACTTGTGCAGTAGGCAGGGGCTTTTTGGAAGACGGCAATATTGCAACTAAATCACTGCATATAATGTAAAACCTAACCTGATTTTGATTGTAATTATGAGCAATGTCCAATGTCATCGTGGACATGCCCTGTAGTCAACCATGTACCTAGTCTGACCTCTCAATCATTTCAGTTGCACATATTAGTTACTTTTAATCTTAGAAGCACTACTGTGTGAAGACATTGGGTAAGCTGTTTTTGTAAAAAGTGATAGTATTTTATAGTATCCCATACCTAACAATTGGTGATAGCCGTTTACCATTTAGTGAACCTCTAGAGCAAAGTGGCTTACAAACCTATGACGAATGGTGTTAGAAATTAATGTACAAAAAGACTCCTAAAGAAATCAAGGAGACGGTATTCCAATATGCAGATTTTGCCTTAATCTCCACAACTGACGCTATTTCAACAGTTTTCAAAAAAACCAATGACCAATCATCTTTAAAAAATCTGATATTTTGTTTCGGTATGGTTTTTCACTATTTACATGATTTACTGCTAACTTTTACTTCTTGCGGATATTGGCACTTCACTGATCCGAAGCCTGGCCATCTGTTACGGGATGAAGCATCCCTCACATACATCGTGTGAAAGTTCCGGGGTAACGGTACTCATTCTGAAACTTCTAATCAGCCCCAAGTCCGGGGAAGGGAATGGAGCATGACCCAAATATCCTGCTCAGGTTCACTGGCTTCTTCTATATTTTTAGACTCAAACCCCACGAACGTAACTTCTCACTGGGAGGCGTCCAGATGTACTGGCAGTGCACATGAACTAAACCTGTCGTTTACAGGCGATGTTAGCCTTGCTCGAGTCTGTCTCACAGTCCCTGAACCATATTATTTTCCCTACAGCCTAGCCCTCCCTGTCGTGCCAAAGCTCTAAATGCTCTAAGGCTGTACTGATGGCTAATCCCAAGGGGTATAGTAATTCTATCCTGTAAAGAGGCAAGTCTAGATAAGGGGACAGTAAATATGTGTTTTTTTATAGAAATTATCATTTATAATATTAATTATTACCTTAGAGACTTGTGCAAATCTAAGGCGATGTGTGTATAACTATATATGTTCACTGTACTCTGTGTTAGCAGATGACTGTAAGTCCTCCATGTACACCACGGTTGTCGAATATATGCATTTCGTGAAGAGAAAACCAGATTTCTAAAGGCAACTCTAGCCAACTCTATTCCAGAAAACATCAGACCTTTTTATAAAATTTAGGCTGAGAGAAATGTTTGGTGTCCATGAACATTCCAGGACATTCCAGGAGTCAAGATAACTATATTCGTATGTCGAGTTGACTGTTCACGTACGATGCAGAATAGACTCGATCAGAATGATGACTCTTTTCTTGACCTTCATGGAATAGAGCAGTGCAAAACCGCAGTGCAGGAACTACTCATTTGCAGTTTCTCACCCCCTTTAATCGAAATGCCTATAATTGACCAAAATGATCGCTTCCTTCGAGTTCGGTAAAACTATTGTTGCCCTGTTGTAAAACGCAGTCTCCTGTCGATGCTATTTGGGTGGTCACAACAAAAGCAACAGTGTCCTTTTCATAATCTTTACAGATCTCACGTACGTATCAACCGTGCATAACACCAGGTGTCTGTGAAAAAGCGCCAGAATTCGCTTTGCAGAGAAATCAACGGAGTAAGTCCACATAGATCATGATCTACTCTCAGATAGTTACCAAAGCCGTAAACGTCTTCGACCTTCGTCACATGCCTCGATATCACTGGTCTTTTCATAACAGTATTCAGCCCAACTCAGTCTACAAGTATTGTACGTTTCACATGAACAGTTCATTGCGATTGAAATCGTGATATTTATCAGGACTGGGCGACTACAATGTGTTACTTGGTTGATTGTGTGTAGCCGTCCAAAGACAGTATGACACATTGTTCACGATTCAACCGTTGGTATTCCTAACCCAGAATCGAGTTTTTGCATGTCGCTATGTTGTACATTCAAACACTGATGTGTCGAACTTTGACCCATTGAACTTAAAACTGTCTGAAAGTAATAGCTTAGGTCCCGTTCCTCAAAGCGATCGTAGCGCTAAGGTGATCGTAACTCCCATAATTTAACATAGACTTACGACTGTCGTAGCGCTACGATCGCTTTGAGGAACGGGGCCAGGGAAGGCGATCGTAACTCCCATACTTTAACATACACTTACGACTGTCGTAGCGCTACGATCGCTTTGAGGAACGGGGCCCAGGTCTCTAGGGATTCCTTATTGCTATTCCCCATTTTTCGGTTGTATCGAAACTCGGTTAAATAAGCATTTACGTAGATCCTTCAACTTCGACACAACGTTCGACCATAGTGGAGTTTGCTGCGGCGTAAACCAACACTCAATGAAATCACATGAAACATCTAAGACCCAAGTACGCAGGCTCCCCATGTACAAAGTACACAGTAATATATTATCCATCATTCGTGTCTCTCTGATATCCTTTACTGACAATGTTTCCAATGTGTGACGAATGCGATAATGGAATGTTAATTGTTCTAAAATATACATCTTTCGTTAAAGAAATCGTTGTCTCTGTGATTTTGAAATGTCGGCGTGTTTAGATAAATATCTCAAATATCTGCCTTGAAATCAATACATCTTTACGTTATCAGAGGACAGCAATGCAATGTAAGCTAACTCGAAAGTTCACCTTCAAGACTAGGTTCCTTCAGACAACATTCTAATATAAATAACCAATCCCAAAGAGCGACAGAATGAAGTAAAATATTCCAAACATGATCAGAGCAGTTTTCGAACTTCCGTCTTGCATCGATCGAAGTAAAGAGTGAAATCATTAACTTTTTTCTACTGGTATATTTTTCCAAAATACAGACATTTAAGGGATATATCGGAACTATCCGATTTCATCCGCACCGAACATCACAGCCGCGTGTCACCGTCGGTGTAAATGTCAGCGCTAAAGGTCAAGGTCACGTCCGTAGTGGATACCGGATAACGTTAAAGTCTGTTCACTTTTCCTCTGTTTTCACCGTCTTCAAAGAATATTGGGACAAGCCAGGAAGGAACTGCTTCTTATCAAACGAAATACACATACATCTGTTTTCACATTCCCACTTCTATATCCACTCTTGCAGGTGTTGATGCAGGTCGTTCTAAGCCTGTACTGAACTGCAACTTCTGTATATATAGTAATCCTGTCCTCTACTAAGCAAGTCTAAATGGGCGCATCTGAGGAAGCCAGTCTTTCATAGGATAATTTGTTTTTATTTCCTGTCTACTCTAGAAATTATGTTTCAAACTTACATTTATTGTCTTAACGATTTGTGACAGTCTAGTGATGCTGTTTTTGTTATATGTTTGAGGTCACGGGAACCTGTGTTCACGGACTGTTTGACGTGTTTGGCACGAAGTTGTTATGCAGTTTTTGTTCTTCATCATTGCTATCACATCCCACAGTATTAGAGAAATCTTTTTCACGAGAAACCTTTGCTGTAATCTGTTGAGGGCATCCAATGTAATGCCAATATGTCACAACTGGAAGAATGCATCTGCCGAAAAAACATACCTTTCTCGTCTTAATCTGTAGCAGCAGAATATATACACGCATACGCCAATGAACCCGGAAGTCGCCGTGACCTTCAGCATCAAGGATATAGCGATATAACTGGAAAGTCAGATGAAGATGCTGGTCCATGACTCATGTTTTGTACTTCTCAAAACAATCCATTGCACATAAGGGCAAAAGAGTTCTGCCGTTCTTTTTGTGACAAGAACTTATTGACAACATGAATGAGACAGTGTGACATGTAGATATCACACGTGTCATTAATGGGTGTCTTTAGTCGGTGAACCTAGTGATTATGATCATGCTTATCTTCAGCAATCATGATAATCATTGTGATGTATCTGGAATATATATATCTGGACTCCGCTTTGAGGAAGGATTTCAATAGATTTTTTTGTCGAGTTTATCTAAAAGATTTACTCGTAACGGACGAGGCCCACTTTCGTAAGTTCCACTGTCTGGAATACTGCTGTAGATGTAAAACCATACATTTACTCACTGAAATGATTCACTACCCATTTGCCCTTGTGCTAATAAAGCTTTGTATTTTTATTCCCCTGGTATCAAGGTTCGACGCTGAGACAAAACTTCAATCTTGTAATAACTCACGCCCAGACCAGAACGACACACAGTCACCAGACCTTTGATGTATTCCGCTTTAATAACGATTCGAATACATATACACATGTTCCCTTTCATACAGTGTGTTCCAGTGTTCGGTATGATTAGTTTTATTAATAATGACCATACATTGATCATCTGGTTCTTCGATGACAGCGAGTGATGGCGTGACACTTGGCTAATTGTAAAAGTTGTTCAAGCTGGATATACGCGTTCGGGTTATGGATCACCGTCTGGCTTTAGTCCGATGACGGATTTACATTCCATCCATTAACAGACATTGTAGCTGCCTGCATACTAATAGTATTAAATCAATGTCACCTTCCACAAGTTGTAAATAATGCATCCAGCGGATAATCCTGAGACGTGTTTGCTTGAAAATGTTATAAATACCAATAAAATATAAATGCAGTCCCTGTCATCCAGCGGAACAGATTGCCCTTCAGATGCAGTGAACATTTTGCGGATGGATCTCTGAAAATTGGTGATGAACTTTGGGAGAAATTGGGAAATTGGGGAGTTCAGTAAAACAAAAGGCCACATTAATTGGCACCTATACAAAAGGGTGAGTGAGTGAGGTTTTACGCCGCTTGAAGCAATATTACAGCAATATCCCCATGGGGGACCCCAGAAATGGGCTTTATGCATTGTACCCATGTGGGAAGCGAACCCGGGCCTTCGGCGTAACGAGCGAACGCTTTAACCACTACGCCGCACTCAGCAATATTCCAGCTATATGGCGGCGGTTTTTAAATAATCGAGTCTGGACCAGACAATCCAGTGATCAACAGCATGAGCATCGATCTGCGCAATTGGGAACCGATGACATGTGTCAACCAAGTCAGCGAGTCTGACCACCCGATCCCGTTAGTCGCCTCTTACGACAAGCATAGTCGCCTTTTGTGGCAAGCCTGGGTTGCTGAAGACCTATTCTACCCCGGATCTTCACGGGTCACTGGTAATGGAACACAAATCATAGAGACCTGCTCTTCTGTAGACGCGTATTGCCACATTTGTTCAGTTAATGATGTACCTGAAGGAAAGTACTCCCGAAATGTCACCACAAACAAAATAGATACTTTTTATGAGATCCGGAGATTCTGGAAATCTAAAATTAACCGAAAAATAGTTTATTACAAAATAACCCGTCCCTGCAGTGGAATGGCGCGATTCATGATCTCACACAGAGAGAAAGATCATCGCCATGCGGACTTTAAACCTGGTCTGTAGAAACTGACAGGTACGCTACACATCTTGTAACTCGCAGTGAAATGAGGTTAATGATGGTAAACTATCCCACAGTGGAATGCAACTTCCACTTTTTTAGGCCAATGTAATCTTTATGATCATTTACGGCTTAAACTGGGTAGTTCTGGTCGGATTTAAAAAGAATTAGTCAGATTAGTTTCACAGCGCTGCCTCGAAAAACCTTTCATGGAGAAACCATCTTTCGCTCAGTGAACATTAAAGGGTCAATAGATATCTCTCTAAGGGACAGTGCACACTTAGGAAGAAATCCAACCCGTGGCTTACCGGTAGCAGCTTTTGATACAATAACACGTGTTTATGTGAAAAACATCTACACAAGATTAATTTAATATAGTTTCTTTTGGGCGGAACCTAGAAAACGGAACATAAACATAACCAAAGTATTTCACAAATAGATAGAAATATGCAATGTCAGCTCAGAGTATTATCAGGGTCGATTACTGTTATCTCTCGAAACAGATTCCATGGGTAAGAACGGAAAATAGCAATGGAAATCATATGATTGGCTCGCTTCAAACAGTGATGACACCAGGTGTTCACGCAAAACATATCCTGTTCTTCCGAAAGCAAGCGCAACTCATACATTTTGTAATAAACTTGTCTTGGCCTGGAAAAAAACAGTGGTTGATAACATGCAAACCGACCGACGCCGAAGGGCACGGTGACACAGTAGTACGCATGGTTACATATAGAAACTACCCGACATGTATTACGTACGAATATGTCCGAAAATCTTCACAACACTGTTTTGGATCGACACCAGTGAATACATTACTATGCATAAATGAAAACACATTCGCATTCGGTGGTATGTATAAGATGAGGTAGCCTAGTGGTTATCGCTTTCGCTCGTCACACCGAAGACCCGGGTTCGATTCCCTATATGGGCACAATGTGTGAATCCCATTTCTGGTGTCCCTCGCCGTGATATTGCTGGAATTTTGCTAACAGCGGCGTAAAACTAAACTCACTCACTGGTGTGTATTACGCGTGTGTACCCTTAATGAGATGAATTATGTAAAACGTCACCGGAACTCCGTAGACAGTAACATAAAGGAACTGATGAATTCGCAGTAAATTTGAAGAGTGGTCATTGGTTGATAAAATTGTAAACGTTTCAATTTAATATCATTGTTGAAGGGATGGACGTTCGATGAGTATGTTTCCCCGTCAGTCGAGGAAGCTTGCCACTTCACTTTCCAGATAACTGTTACATCCCACTTTAGGAATGAGCTTTCTTTCCAGTAAGAATCAACCTTCACAGGCAATTCATTTGCATCATGATTTCCAGAATTCGGAAAATAAGCTCACATTGACAGCCAATTCAAACACACATTCTAACACGTAAAAAGGAAAGCGTTTTCCGAAGTAAGCTTTGACATCCCTTTGGAAACATGTTTCCACAATATACAGGACACGAGCGGTAACTTCTCAGTTTGACAGACGAATCAATATCCGATCGATGAACCTAAGTGTGTTTCCTTCTCTTTCAATAATCCACCAACAAAAAGGTTCACCCAACGGTGTGGTCAAAGAAATTAAGCGTCTAATCCCTTGCCCTAAAGCTTTCTCAGATCTACCCCTTCTCTTGCAGCACATCTTTTACATTTAATTGAAACTCCCTGTGTGTACCTCGACTCTAATGACTCCTGGCTTTCAGACTTTTTGAAGAAAAATCTTTTTATCTGAAGCAAAGGGTAGTAGCTCTTCGTCTGAGTGGTTAGGGTGTCCTCAATAACTTTGAGTGGTATTTTGTGTAAAGACGTGTTGCTCTGAGATGCTGAGAAGACAGGAGGCCATGCTGCTGTAGGCTTTCTAAAGATAACTATCTCAGGGGGATCCTTTCATGTTTGGGAGATGTATCTATTAATCCTTGAACAGTTTGCACAGAAAGATTATACACCATCAAACATATTGTAGATGTTTAGTTCCCACAGCTTTTTATCATTGACTGGTGACAAAACAGACTAACGCTTAGTCTCTGAATATATGCAATGTTGATAGAAACAAACTACTCCTTTTAAATTTGAAAGGAGCCCAGTGAGCTGGGAGATTCTGACCTGAGGAAATCCAAACTTGCTTCTTTAATCCTTGCAACAGTCAGCATGGAAAGATTATACACCATCAAACATATGAAAGATTATACACCATCAAACATATTGTAGACGTTTAGTTCCTACTGGGTTTTTTATCACTGACACGTGACAAAATAGACTAACGCTTACTCTCTTAATATGTATAATTGTGATATAAACAAACAATTCCTTATAAATTGAAAAAAAGAACCAGTGAGAAGGGAGATTTAGACCCCGGGTAAATCTAGACTTGCTTCATCAAAGACTTTAGCATTGCAGAAAGGGCAAGGTAGAGGGGGAAATAATGCGGTTCAGGGACTGTGAGACGGACAAGTGACAACAAATACGGGTAGAAATTAAATGCTTCGTTTAACAGGACAAAATATCCTTTCAAAAATACACATTTTAATGTTGGCTATCAACGACTAGAAATCAACTGTGATAATATATTCGTCTTCTCTAATCAGTTTCGCCAGCTCATTTGTAATTTTCAAAATAATTTGACGGGTATTGTGTAGTTTGTTGGTCCAGTGATTCTTTGAGACGGTGGATGTATTATGTATTTGGTATATTGTCGCACTGGTTAATACCGCATAAAGAAGATACCGGGATATCCATCCTGCTTCATTTTTAGACATGATATCCTTCAAGGATCGTGTTAAATGTCAGAAAACATTATTGATTAATGACATAAAATATTCTTTCAAAACTAAAAATGATTTTTTCATCGATTTCCATTCTACACTTACCACTGAATTATAGATTAAGGTAAAAAAGCTACCCTTTATGGAGATTAATATTGTTTCAACTAGATCAGGAAACCTGTGACCTTTTTGAATGATCCGACTGCACCGAAATAAAAGAACCCGTAGTTTTATGATTGGCAATGTGATTGCAAAGTTGTTAGACGTCAAATGCGTAATATGAACTTGAATCTTATGCGTTGTCATGATTAATATGAGGGCTGAATGTTGGCTGGCTAATTTGTATTTAAATGAAATCGAAGACATTTACGTCAATGACATTTATGAAATATTTCTCTTTAAACTTCATGTATCACATATATTACATCGAAGGTACCTTTATTCGTTAGTTTGTTTGATAATAGAAACATGAAGCTACTGAAACCATCGACTGCTTATTGGAATATGTCTATCAACAAGGTCATGTTGCCTCTGGGAAATGGCTGTATGCCATGTGGACCACCTGGTGGTCCTTGGATGTATACACATATCCTTTTAACCATTATTTGAGACTACACACCTGTGCAATCAGTCAGCGTCTGTACACGATATACCTGGATATACCGCGTGATTGTGCCCCGACCATATCCCTCCATGAACTGTGTAATTCGGGATGTCTGGATTCACACCAGGCTCCAGGCTTTTCCTGAGTGTGTCGCCCTGAGGGCTAACAGTCTAATGAATTCCCTACATTTTATTTTGATATGGTCATCTCCATTACTGTCTTATGGAGCTTACTGAGGTCATGTTATATCAGATCTACATAGTCTTTATGCACACGGGCGGTGGGGTAGAATAATGGTTAAGGCGTTCGCTCGTCACGCTGAAGACCCGGGTTCGATTTCCCACATGGGTACAATGTGTGAAACTCATCTCTGGTGTACCCCGTCGTAATATTGCTGGAATATTGCAAAAAGCGGCGTAAAACTAAACTAAATCACTCTTTATGCACACATTTATTGTAAAGACAAACATTTGTCTGAGTTACGAATACAACTCATTTACTCAAAATACACGTGTGATGGTGTCGTTATCTTGTCTCACAGCCTCATCCAGAAATACACGATAAAAGCAACACCTCAGTTGTAAAGGATATCTTGAAGATAACCTACAAGTGTCAGGTACGATACACATTATTTCAGGTTATAGATCATGCTTACTGAAGCTGTAAAGTTAAGGTATTTCATATTGCTCTGTTTTAGCTTGAAGTGTTGTACGTTAAGTACATCTACGTCCGAAAAAAGACGCTAAAAAACTCGAATTAGGGCTACATCTAACACCTTCCCCTCCAGGCACAAATCTAACTACTTCATCTTTCTATTGTCATCGTGTCATATTCACTTAACGTCTCTTGAGATGTCGAGATGTTTTCCTGTCTCGCCATTTGGTACCAAGCGTGGCTTATTTCTCACTGTTTTCAATTTGCGACGAAGGAAATATTTATGTCCTCCTGTATTCATTTTATTGAAGGTACTTGCGTGTTCTGCTTGCAAAAACAAACTAACGGGCGTTGAAAAGAAAGAATTATAGCTGACAATATATCTGTTTAGTAGGGAAATGTGATAAATAAACTTTTTTTAGCCATGGAATGACTTTGTAATGGTTTTCGGGGCTAATGGGATTTTTCATTTATTTATTTATTTATTTATTTATTTATTTATTTATTTATTTTGGAACGCTTGAAATTAATTCATGAACGTAAGTCCCACGTGCAACAAAAATCAGTTCCAAGGGCCAGTCAAAGATTTGGATTCCCACATTGTAGTCATTTATTGAGTCGAGGTGAAAACACCGCAAATCAAATACCTTGTCTGATAGTGGTCGTTTACACGCTTTTGTGACTTTCACCGATCGGTTGTTTACACTGATACCACTGGTCCAGCCATACGCGGCAATGGTGGCTCATCGTTTCAGGAGCCACAGTTCCCAGTGCAGAGTTTCGGCCCTTGAGCACACCATCGAATCCGCGTTGGCACGGATATTGGTTCTAGTTTTGTCAGCATCTTATCAGTTCTGATTGGCTTTTACAAAGTGTCAAACGTCTAAGACGCTGAGCCGCTGCGATGTAACTGGAATATTGTTCAAAGCGACACTGAACCTATCAACCACTCATACACCCACTCAAAATCACTGTACAAAATCTCGTTTGATAAAATCCTCAAAGGGGGTTAAAGTAGTGTAAAGTTATTGTCCCCCTGAGAGGATATGTAAGACCACGTCTTTCAAAGTATATTTAATCTCACCACATTTTTAATCGTAGAATATATGTCCTTTTAATGCATGGTTAGATTTGTCTATATTTATTTCCCCCTCTGCCTAGCCCTATCTGCAATGCTAAGTCCTAAATGAATTCCTCCTTTCCTTGAATTCCTCAGGCCCAGGCATCTCCCTTCTCATTGGGGCTCCTTTTCAATTTAAAAGGAATTGTTTCTATCAAAATTATATGTTATTCAGAGATGAAGCGTTTATCTACCTGCCTTTATCAACCTGACAGTAAGCCACAATGTCGTAACAAAAGGATTCAGCTTGGGTCGCATGCTTCAAGGTACAGGTAAAAGAACGTGTCCAGGGCGAGCAGCACGTAGTTTGTTGAAACAAAGCTCAAATACACAGAGGACAGAAACAACAGCATGTAATAGGTATGTCATTGGAGGTAAAAGTGTTCGTGCCAGCGCTTGAGGGTCCTTCTGTGTGCAATAAATAAATAATAAAATGTTTTATAAAAATAAATGGTTATTTTATCCCTCAGTATCTATAAAGAATCATGCTTAATGGTTAGGTGGAAATTCAATATCCAGCTATTGTGCTACGGGAATCCGTTGAGAGAACTGGTTTGTGTTACCAACAGTTTATGCGATTCATGTACGTCGTAACCTGAATTCCCATTGGTTGTTCTTACATGTGACTACATGGAGGACCAATCGTCTTTGGATCCATATTTCGCTGCGTCTCCATTGTGATGATGTACTTGAATCCCAGATTAGGTTTCTTGGGTCTGTTGGTCTCTCAGCACCCTGTTCCAGAGTGTCACCAATGTTGACGCCAAGGACATGCCTCACTTCGGAGTTTCCTCCTAAATGGAACTGAGGTAATGTGACAGAAGAACCCTTCCAAGCGTCATTAAACCCAACTCCCTCATTTACTGAACCTGGTTGTACCACGCATCCTGGAGAGCGGAAGGTCGCGGGTTCGATCCCCGACCGCGTCATACCAAAAGACGTTAAAATATGGTACTTGTTGGTCCCTGCCTGGCGCTCGGCATTAATAGGTACAAAAAGGACTGGTCGACTGGGAGTCAGTATAATGTGTCTGAGTGGGGTATTCATGGTTCACTGCGGCATGGTATCTCAGTGGGCTAGCACTATAAACCCAGCTTAAGTCTGGGCTAGTACAGGCAGCCGCACATACACATACACACGCATGCACGTCGTCATATGAGCGAAATATTCTCAAGCACGACGTTAAACCCAATTTCAACTCACCTCACCTCACCACGCATCCTGATTATGCTTACAGAACAGACAGGAGACGTTATGTACAATCAGCTTTGCGAAGCAAGGTGAAGACATGACACTATGAAGTCACACCTACATAAGCAATTGAAACAACTAATCTGCAAAGATGAAATCAGTTGTGTTCACTTCGAACACGAAAACATGGCGAGAGTCATCGTTTATCAGAACGGTCGCGCTCGGATTAACAAATGATTTGTACTCAAAGTACATTGTAGTATTGCCAGTTTGTATTTATGTATATAAAAGCTCGTATCTATTCCTTGGTGGTAGTCTACACCTATCGTACAATGTCCGACCTATAATATATTGACATTGGCTTTAATGTGCAGCTACTGGATTGCCTGGTCCAGAGTCGAGTTGTTACTGGCCGGCGTCATATTACTGGTACATTGCTGACAAACTACCGATAGATTCTTTACCTTGTTCTTCAATGAAGCACACATAAGACCAACTGACTGATTTAGTAACTTGCGTTTTTCGTGTCTTCAACTTGCTTCAGCCCGCTGTTTCTAATGTCTGCAGTCTATTGTCCCGTGAAGAATTGGTCTTCAGCAACCCACGCTTGTCGTAAGAGGCGACTAACGGGATCGGGTAGTCAGGCTCGCTGACTTGGTTGACACATTCCACCGTATCCCAATTGTGTAGATCGATGCTCATGATGTTGATCACTGGATTGTCTGGTCCAGACTCGATTATTTACAAACCGCTGCCATATTGCAGGAATATTGCTGAGTGCGGTGTAAAACAACAAGCAAACCTAACCAAATCTGTAAGCATAAATAAAAGAAAGCTGTCTACTGCAGCAAGACAGGATCTTATTATTGGTGAAATGCTGTTTCGAATCTTGTTCCAGGAAGAGGAAATGACCCAAAACTGTTTATCCTGAACATGTGTCAAGAGCGCACCATGATTTTATCAACTATCATGGGAACGATGTTAATCCATGATTGCTGAAGGTGTAAATCTGAGAATCAAAACGCACGATCCTGTCAAGGGTTGTTATTTTGTTTGTGGTTGAACAATTTCCCAAACAATATTACAGCTATATGGCGGATTTTCTAAATAATCGAGTCTGAACCAGACAATCCAGGGATTGACACCATGAGCATAGATCTCTTCAAATGGGATACGATGTCGTTTAGCAACCAAATAATCAAGTCTGACATTAGTCACATCTTACGACAAACATTGGTTGCTGAAGGTCAATTCTAAACCAGATCTTCACGGGACCTGTCACGGTTAAGCGGAGCAACTGTGCACGACCTATTCCCCTTCTAAAACTATCAATTTCAAATATGATATATAATATCTACGTGGTTATTAGACTTAATGTGAATATCACTGTGTAATTTGATTTAGTTATGATACAAGCGTGAATCAGTTACAATCTCCTTTAAAACATACTGACGTCATTACCAAACATTTAAGACGTCAAAACCTCCTCATCAAATTAGTTTTTTTGTATGTTCACTATCTCCTTACGGTAACATTCCATCGAACTGTACCTGAAGTACTTAAATGGAAATGTTCCAATGCTCGCTGAGCATATTAAACCCCATTTTCACTACCAATTAATGACGTTATGTATAAAGGTCGCCACTTTCCTAATGTCAGTGGTTAATGGATATTAATGGCTTTGACGTGAGTCGTTACATTATGCAGTAACAGAGGGTAATTGACAAGGTAAATCATTCTTGAAGGATGAGAAATAAATCATTTTGTAACAGAGAAGCAAAGATGTTACTCTTATATTTTACGTTGCCGAGACTCAGTTACAATGGCCCAATAACCATCAGGGACTATAGAACTGAGGAACTCTTTGATGGCTAAACTCCCATCCACAGCCTCTTTCATCGCTAATAGCGATATCGATCTATCGTCGATAGTTGGAATACGTTTATTGTTTCAGTTATTTATTGGGTAAAGATGTACCTGACGTTTTTCCTGATTTGGATTTTCTTTAACTTTGAAAAATATTTTATATATAAGGATATATATGAGCTACTTCGAATACGTACTACACTACTTTGTACACCTACCCTCATTCAGCATTCGTAGGGGTATTGCAGTATTGTACTGTACGTCTCGTTCCGTCAGATTCCTCTGCTTTAAGGTTGTACAACATGCCGATTTTGACGATGGTTCTTAAATAAGAGCAGCTGAGTTCACATCCGGATATGACCCGTGAAGATCCGGGCTAGAACAGGTCTTCAGCAACCCATGCTTGTCACAAAAGGCGACTATGCTTGTAAGAGGTGACTAACGGGATCGGGTGGTCAGGCTCGCTGACTTGGTTGACACATGTCATCGGTTCCCAATCGTGCAGATCGATGCTCATGATGTTGATCACTGGATTGTCTGGTCCAGACTCGATTATTTACAGACCACCGCCATATAGCTGGAATATTGCTGATTGCGGCGTAAAACTAAACTCACTCACTCACTCACATCCGGATATCGAAATTATTTAAACGTTACGGTTTTCCCAAAATGATCGAGGAAATAACATAGGCGATTGTGTGTGAGTTTGGTAATCGTCATTTTGACAGTATTCCAGTTATATTATGGTGTCACGTGTGTCAAGAAGTGATGCAGCGACCAGACGTTAACAATAAGGGCGAACGGGAATCCAAACCCGTACTCAACTTGTTGACATGACAGAGAAACGCCTTTGTTCAGAGCACCATGGTGAGTGCGTGAGTTTACTTTTACGCCGCTTTTTGCAATATATCAGAAATATTCACGGCGGGGTACACCAGAAATGGGCTTCACACATTGTACCCATGAGTGGAATCGAACCTGGGTCTCTGAACGCTTTAACCACTAGGCTACCCCGCCGTCCCCTGAGTATAGCCTATTGCTACCACTGTGTCTCATCCCTCCTAGTTTCTCTTGCAATCGGTTTCCGTGTGCTGTCTGAAAACAATTCTCACAGGTATCAGTATTCTTCGTAGGCAAACAGGTAGCATTCTCTGACGCAACTGATATAACGTTAAATCCTATGAAACCCGTGAAAACCAAGTTAAAACTGGTCTTCAACAACCCTTTCTTATCGTAAGAAGCGATTGACGGGATTATGGTGGCTGATTAGGGCCATCTCGCTTTCTAGCGTGATGGTATCGCTTTCCCGTCTCGTGTTATCGCTTTCTCGTCTCGCGTTATCGCTTTCTCGTCTCGTGCTATCGCTTTCTCGTCTCGTGTTATCGCTTTCTCGTCTCGTGTTATCGCTTTCTCGTCTCGTGATATCGCTTTCTCGCTTTCTCGCCTCCGAATTTTAAGGCGAGAAAGCGATGGCCCTAATCAGCCACCATACGGGATCGATGGTTAGACTTGCAGACTAGATTGATAGAATTACATGCTCGTGATGTCACTCACTGGGTTGATTGGTCCAGAGTCGAGTATTTACGGGCCACTGTCATTTAACGGCGAAATGTCTAAACTCAGCGTTAACCAACAAAGAGATGTGTTATTTCTTCCATTCATGAATTTTGCAGAGACATGTCAAAGCATTTATGTCAAATCTCTCAGGTAATAAGATTATGCAAATGCGTTTAATGATATTCACTTTGAGGTGTGATGCTTGCTCCCACAAAGAGGTACACAGTCAAATAAGATATTTGCCTGCATGCTTGAAAGATTTGATTGTGTCACAAGCAACTCCCAGTTCATTTTCTAAAATAAAAATCTGACTTACCTTAAAGATCACACCATATGGAGCCAGCAAAGTTTATTGACGAAAAATGTTAATTGGAACTATAACCCTTGTCTGTGATGCTCATTTGAAGTTAATGTATCATGCGGGCCCTTTTCCTTAAGTTCTGTGTGGTCTAATATGTGTAGAGTTTTATGTTTTATTGAATTAAACCATGTCTGATGAGAGTAGCGTTAATGGACGTATGGGCGTAGTTGAAATTAGCATTTACAGAACATGCCCCTCTACCGGAATATGTAGGGCCTACCTGATAACATGTGTAGTCTGTTAGCAACATTCCGCTCTATTTTGATGAATTTTGAATGCTTACCTCTGTTCTTAATTTGATCTCATATAGCAAGAATACTTGCAACATGTTGTTGAAGATGTGTGATTAAAACAAGACTGTTTACCAAAGTGAATTTTAAAAGATGCAGGACACCTATGGCATGTGATAGGAAGGAGGCGACTTGGTACAATCTTGGTTCAAGCGAGTCTGGAATGAAGTCGTTTTGAACAGGGCGTCAGCTTGATATAGGAGTAAGTAAGTGAGTTTAGTTTTACGCCACTTTTAGCAATATTCTAGCAATATCACGGCGGGTGTCACCAGAAATGGACTTCACACATTGTACCCATGCTGGGAATCGAACCCGGGCTTTCAGCGTGACGAGCGGACGCTTTGACCACAAGGCTACCCCACCGCCCCTGATATAGGAGGAACGATAAAGACATGATGGTCCTAGACGATTACCATAACAATAAACAGGGCAGTGACATAAATTACGTTCCTTGGAAACTGCAATATGTATGTGGTATAAAACGGGTTTTGTTTCAATGTGCGTAGTCAATTGTCTTAAGCCTGTGTCCAGTGTACGGGGGATGGTGGGGTAGCCTATTGGTTAAAGCGTTGGCTCGTCACGCCGAAGACCCGGGTTCGAATCCCCACATGGGCACAATGTGTGAAGCCCATTTCTGGTGTCCCCCGCCGTGATGTTGCTGGAATATTGCTAAAAGCGGCGTAAAACCAAACTCAGTAAGTCAGTCCAGTGTACGGTCATGACGTTGTCTCTGTATAATGAAGTAATCATAAAGTAATTGGTGGATTTACACAATAAAAGACGACTACTCTACATAACGTAAGAATGAAGGAAACTAAAGTGTTTAAGATCCTTTAAGAAGTCATCTCGACGGAAGAAGAAGGGTTTATTTTGAATAAAGGCCATAAGACCCATCGTACAAAGTGGTACAATAGTGATTTGAGTTACATTTTCACAAAACAACGTTAACAGGTGCAGAATAAACATGTTCTAAGAACTTGACAAAATTATTTATGATGTTAATGTCTGATGATGTACATATGATGTTGAGAGAATTATGATATCTATGGACATTTTTCGGAATGAAACGCTGACGCATATCCTCATAGTGTTAAATATAAATGCATTTTATCCTCAATACTTTTATAGTGCTTAAATAACACAATATCATCATTACAAGAGGCAATACCTCTTCTAATATATATATGTCATAAGGTATTTGATGCCGTTGAAGTTACGTTGGATAGAGAAGCGCCATATAAGCCTTTTGTGACATACCTTGTCAGGTGAATGAATATAACAGAGCGTGTTAACGTTGAGCCATCGGCAGAACTGCTACGAAAGCAATATTTTCAACAATATTACACAGGAGCTATTTCCCATCATCCCCTGGGATGAGCGTTGACTGGTTGTCACGAACCTGTGTTTTTACGAAGCCTCAATTTACATATTTATCTGGTACACTGACTATGGTCGTGGTGGCCATTCGTTCGTTGGTACACGTCGTGATGTGATAATCGAATCCAACAACATGTAGCTCAGACGGACCTCCCACCTAAAACAGTCATAAATATTCAACATGGCACATCCTTTTCTGAGACAATTTGGTGTAATTTGATTCAAATCATAACCTAGTTTTATGTCTCTATACTCGCTACCATATATCGATTGCTTTTCGGTAGGATGGAGAGAGATTAAACTTCGTCACAGCCTCAAAGTCGCCTCTTTGATCTTAATGGACATTTTGCACGCCCGACTCGATATTTGCGGAAGCCGTGTAACCGGTGCACTTTTCGTAATTACAACTGGGAAATTGATATTGTGATTTTCACAGACTTGTTGAAGGGCTTTTTAAAGCATGCTTTATCAAAGCAGAGTAGTCCAATCCTGTCATCCGAATTGTTTAGTCAAGATTACAATCTTTTCCGGTCGAAATTGTTCCAATTAGCATTGTGGATCTATATTATTTTGCAACAGTTGACTGCTGGCTTGGAACCCCAATGACCTGACAGGTCAAAGAACAGGACACAAATCGATGCCAGTTGGAACAAATTATGACTACATTGTTGTAACATGGTCGGGGATCGTGAGGCAGTCAATACTTGATCCCAGCTCGGGGCATGCTGTGTTAGTGATGTAAATCAGGACCAGATCCGCTGACATTCTCTGAGTAACTTTCAGTAATAACATCATCTTTGTTTTCCAGCTTCTAGGGATGAGGTTTCAAGTGTGTGTTTTTGTCCTGGCTAATGAAGACCAACTTTCATAATTTGAAACAAAAATTGTACACTGCTTCGTTTCCAAAAACAATTTTGAACTTGCCTGAAACCATTCCGGAAAGACAAGAGCACTTCAGATCTCTTCTGCAATGTTGTGTTTTTGTAAGAAGATTTCCCTGACAGCCCTCAGTAATATTGTGTTTGTCACACAAAACGTGGAATTGGTGAAATTCGATCCTTTTACTCTGAACAGGATTATCAAAGAGGCAATCAGGCACGTTTCGCACGCGCAGCGAAGCCCTCGTGCCAGGGGAGATAATTACACTCTAAACCATACACAGCTACCTTTCTGCGAAAATATTGACATCACTACGGACGAGTCGATGTTTTCTCAGCAGTCTAGCTTAAAGCCCAACTGTTTTAGTTGCTGCCGTCTCAAACAATCTTGCTCAAGGGGAGGACCTCGCATGTTAGCCCATGGTTTACTGGCAATACCAATCACTATAAGAATTAAATAAATATTTTGAATAATCAATTATGCCACAGAATTGCAAATAGATAGTTGTTATGGCCATTCCTTGATGGTATCAAGAAGGCATATGATACTTATATAGCGTGTGACAACTACAGATCCTATTTTTCCATACAGGAAGTTATATTGGGTTGAGGCCGTTCTGTGGACCATTTTACGAACATGTTTACCAATTCCATTTGGTCAGACTCACGAGGAAGAAGAGTATGGTGCTGGGGTTACTAATCTCGGCGATCTTGGATTCGTACACAAAGCAGCTGTTCCCGGAAGCTAATTATGTACATGTGGAGTTGCGGACCCCACCAAAATAGGACATGCAATTAAGCAAGTCACTGAATATGACCATCCTATTCAATTTAGACGCTTCTTACCACAAGCATTGGTTGCTGGGGACCAACCGTAAAACTGTATCTTGTTAACTCTTGATCTGGTTGGTCGTAAGTACGTGTGATGTTGACATCTTTTAAGTGTAGTGTATGTGCTTTCTCTTTCATAAATGGCCAAAACCTGCTGCCAATTAACATTTTTACTCGCTGACTCACATGTCGCTTCAAATGCGTCGTTATGACTGCATGTGATACAGTATAACTGCAAATGAAAACTCATCCAAACTGAACAGATTTATTTCAATATTTTCGGGTTTTTTATCTCCTCATACTGACTTTGTTATCCATTAGTATTCACAGAAATGAGTGAGTGAGTGAGTGAGTTAAAATTTAAAGTCACATCGGCAATATTTCAGCCTTATCGTGACTAAAACTAGTTCTAAATTCATAATACATATATAATATTTAAAACCCTGTCAACGAAGGACAGTCAAATTACCAGATTATCACAAAATGAGTTAAAACTAGCCAGCATATATCTTTAAAAGTAGAAAACTATTGTTGGACAATACAATGTAATAATGGGCTATAGATCACCAGCAACTGAAGGCTGATCACCATACTAGGGACCATGGGGACTTACAGTACTTTGGCTCACAGAAATGAAAGCGACAAAATCCACATCCGTAATCATAAATGCCCATAGTACGATACCGACTAAAACACATTAAACTTTCTTTATAAATCACAATGTGTTTAGAAACGATGACATTGTTTTTAAATAAACATATTGGTCTACATTTCCGCTGCAACTACTCAGTCAAATTTAACTTCATCATCCTGTACGTACACAGAAGGCTAATATGATAGAAGAGGAGGCATATCAAAAGGTTCAGCTGTTAAATATCCCTCAAACCTATGAGATATCAACCAAGGAGATACTTCAGGTAATAGTGGGGGTGTAAGGACTAATCCTTGTAACAGTCCTCCATCGGAGATATAATGTTGATTTACTTGGTCTGAGATCATGCATACCAGCCATACGTGTTAGAAGGTTACAAACATAACTTTATCATCAGTTAAGGGACACGGCAGGGAGCTCCTGGCTTTAGACGATGAGCGCTGTTAGAAAACAGCTTTTTCAAACAAAATGTGTGGAAAATTATCTTAAGTGTTCACGCACAACATTATCTTAAGTGTTGACGAATATGCATTCAAAACACATGATAAGTATCAGTTATGTTTTAAACCCCGTTGACAATTATCATTTATTTGATTTATTCACTCAACTTACTGTACAAGTGGTGATCTTTCCGACAGATATGAAATTTACGTTGACAAAGGTTAAGGGTGTCTGTACATATGCAGCAAAACATTCCCACTGTGGATCTTGATGTGAAACTTGGGTGAAACAAACGACCAAAGGATATCATGTGTTTAAAAGAGAAGGGGGAGGGTAGTCCTGCCCCATATCTCTGCATTTGATGCAAATGGTTGATCTTACGCCAGTCCATATGGCCTAAAATGACAAGAACAGCTAGTGTTATCGTGTCCAAATAATAAATCTTTAAAAGGGTTTAACCCAGTAAGTGGGCGGTGGGGTAGCCTAGTGGTTAAAGCGTTCTCTCGTCACGCCGAAGACCCGGGCTCGATTCCCCAAATGGGTACAATGCGTGAAGCCCATTTCTGATGTCCCCAGCCGCGGTATTCCTGGAATATTGCTAAAAGCGGCGTAAAAAGCAAACTCACTCATTCACTAACCCATTAAGCGAGCAGTGAGATAAATGGTTACAGAGTCTGAGCTTTTGTCTATTTTTTAGGGAACTTAAGAATATTCCAGGACAGGAATAAGTAACCATAGTCTTTTCTTTTGGTATTCTTGTGACGAAATTCTTACTGTTGCAACTGGAGGGTGAACATGTGGCGCCATGCAACATATGGCGCAGATATTGCTAATCTGAGATACGCAGTGAGGAAATGAAAATTGACGCAAAACGAGCAAGGTGGTGGCCACGTGTGCCATAGCTGATTTCAACAATTTTCTGTCATGTCTCTGGAGCCCTAGAACTCATATTGTGACACAGAATACTCATGTGTGAAACACAAGAATCTTAATCTTTTCGCAGGATGTGCACGGAAGCCAGTATGTATTAAGCTGTGGTTTCCTCTCGTCCGGGTGCAGATAATACATACATGATATTTGCTTAGCTATCATCATCGCCTCTTGAACAAACTCTGACTCCTACGTGGGATTCCGGTTCAAATTGCTTCATTGAATTAAGGTGATTAAATTATTCGGGTGTCAGGTTCGATGACCTGGTTTATTTTGCGTCGTCGTAACCCGATGGCGTTGGACGTTAC
This sequence comes from Haliotis rubra, assembly GCF_003918875.1. Taxonomy (NCBI): domain Eukaryota; kingdom Metazoa; phylum Mollusca; class Gastropoda; order Lepetellida; family Haliotidae; genus Haliotis; species Haliotis rubra. The sequence goes on along the minus strand of NW_025767351.1, from coordinate 405,133 downwards.
TCACAATTTTCTCTGTACATGTATGGTCCGAACAGGAATATTCACAGACAGTTGGAATATTGCTGAGTGTGTCGTTAAACGACAAATCATCGCTTCTTTGATGGGCATTTTAGAAGTTGAGTTGATGAAGAAGGATGACAATATTTTTATGGATATACAACTTCTTTTATTCTGTGAAGTGTTGATGGTTGTGATTGCCACGACGTAGGGCCTCTTTTATGGGCATTTTAGAAATCGAGGTGATGAAGAATGGTGACAAATTGCTTTACAAAGACATTAGAATCTATGTCGAAACGTCGCCTTTCACAGAATAAAATAAGTTGTATATCCATAAAAATTGTCATCATTCTTGACAAATCATTAAATAAACAGTTGCTGTTGTAGCTCCTGGCACGCTCAGAACTTACCAACAGTATAATCGAAATGATTTTTAAAATATATATATATCTTAGACTTTATCAGTATTCGATCTACAGTAGGTTACTTTAGGCGTTTATGCTCAAATCCACAGGAGATTCACTCCAAGATATAACTTAAACACACTAAAATCTCGTATAAAATATAGCTTTTGTAAATAAGTACTATTGTAGATTTCGCATGATCCGTTGCATGAATGGAGTGGCATCTCTGAATATCAGCATTTTGAGTTGAAAGTAGTTTTGAACGTAAGCCATGATGTACTGTTTGTTCTTTATCAGTTTTGTGTAAGATAATGGTTATAGATACTCACACGTGCACAGAGTTAAGGTCTTTCGCAAAGCACTATTTATGTCACTGGAAATCGTGTACCTTACTTGTCCTTGTAGTATTTGCAGTAGAAATCCATTCCGGTTTAGACGTTTGAAACTAAATAGTGCACATGAAAATACGCCATCTATCTTCTGATGCAATAAGTTCAGATTGGAACAAGGTTCGGTATATGATGCATGTCCGATGTCTCATTCAGGTGTTCTGAATCTACAGCAAAATAGTTTCAAAATATTCGAGTAAATTATGAAAACTTAAATCTTTAGTTAGTTTTTAAAAGTGTCAACTATTCGTACACCGTTCTCGTCTACTGCTAGTGATACAGGCTCTGTTCTATCTTTCGCAGCGGCCAGCGGACAGTAATCACATCAGACAAATTACAGTTTGATAGTTTGACCAAGCCAGAGACTTGGTGTCCAATCCAGACTCCTACGATTTGAGTTCAGTAACCGTTGAGGCTAAGCGTTTAGTCATCATTAGCAACTTGCCTAGCGAGCTAAGTATTTGTATCAGACAAATGAGAATTAATGTTTCATTATTTGACTTCTTCCTATAAGCACAAATAATATGTAGAGCGTCTTGAAGCATAACATTAACGCTCGGGCTTCACGAACTTTTTAACATTGATGGTGTTGAAGTAACCGTCTCGTGAATTTGGCTTAATCTAGTCGTTATGGCATTTTTCAATGCCTTTGGAGATTCTTTTTAAGATATCCCACAAAACACATGTATATGGGCACCACTGGCCTCTCAAGACATTACCATATGCATTTGAACTTCTGCGATTTGCTTCGAAATATCGTATCAGTGTTCTTATATAAAAGAACCCTTGAAGTTTCACATCAAGATATTATATGGGGGGTATTTATGTCAAGAGCCATTGGAGGTTCGCTTCCAAATGTCATATCTGGGATATGTATGTAAGACCCCTTGATGTCTCCTGGTGTCATATTTGGGCTGTTTGTGCAACAATCCTCGCTAAGGGCGCTAAGGCTGTCAAACCTAGGGGTATTCAAGAACCCTTGGAGATACTCTTCCTGATACCATGCTGAGTGGCGTTTTGCCAGAACCGATGGCGACTCTCTTCTAGATACAATACTGAGAGGTTTGTAGGGAACAACCTTTGATCGCTGGCTTCAAGACTTCATATAGAGAGTGGTTTAGTCCAGAGTCGAGTCAAGATTTCATATTGAGGACATTTATGCCAGAATTCTTGGAGACATCGTATCACTCAATCAAGTTAATTTCGTAATTCAACCGACAGTACAGTTGTAAGATAAAGTACATTTAGGTCACATATCTGTTACATCTCTGTAGTTTTCATTTTTAACAACTGGCATAACTATAAAGCTGTTGTGCGTAGTACATCGTATCGAATGTATTTACGCCAGAACCCTTTGAGGTTCACTCCCTAATATCATATCCATCATATGTACATAAGACGCGTTCCCATGCCTCTCCTGGGAATCAAATCAAGACACACAATCGGAAATACCATACCGAAAATACAAAAAAAAAAATCCTCATTTGACTGTGAGCAGAAAGTAGTTTACCGTCTCACCAAGAAGCACGTCTTTGAGCCTGAAACGAAGACGAAGAACCTTGTACTACTTAATCGGATGAACCGCATCCCGTGAGACGGCTTTGTAATAACGTTCCAAGATTTACTTTCAAATAAGTCCACCGCTTAAATTATTGCTTTTCTTTTCAAAATAATCATGTAACGGTATGCTACTTTTATCCATGATGTAAATCCTTAGTGGGACTCGCCTTTCTGAGAAACACATCCCCGTGCTGATAGGAGTCCATATACTGCTTGGATCTATAAGATGTTGCATCGGATGACTTTGAGGGAAGGACCCTTATTGCTTTGCTTTTCAAAATAATCATGTAACGGCATGCTGCTTTTATCCATGATGTAAATCTGTAGTGGGTCGGGCCTCTCAAAGAAACACATCCCCGTGCTGATAGGAGTCCTCTACTGCTTGGATGTATAAGTCGTTGCATCGGATGACTTTGAGGGCAGGACCTCGGGTTAACCGATACACTTCTTTAACAGCATCAGTGCAAAATGGACGCGTATTTTACGATGCTCTAGCGTTATGATTAGTTCTGGCTGAGTAAGCCGTCGCCGAGTGTTATTAATGTAATGTTCCAGACCTGACAGTGATTCCCGTGCCGACGCCGGTATTGACGAGCATGTCAAAAAGATCATCTCATCCAGTCGGTTCCGCGCTTGGGCTTCGGACCACTCGCTTTGTACAGACAAATTGCTTATTAAGTGTTAGTTGTAAACCATTCTCATAGATGCTTCTGTGATTTTGTTTCTGATTCTGCATGCGTTTCTATCGACATGAATGAAACATGGGCATTACTGCCAGAAGAATCTAGCACTTCGTTGGAGTAATTTATTGACCAGTATCCATTTTGACAATGTTTGGGCAAATGTATTCAATTTGATAGAACTTTCAGGCAGGATCTCTGGTTTAAAGTGATTGAGACGATGTACAAAAGAGTAGTGAAGGATTGATGTCTTGGACGCCTACCAAGACATTTGTATCTCTATGGTTCTATCGGGGCTGGTAACCGGTATTGAACGTGGAAAGAAGGAGCAAGACGTCGGTTCCTCCCATAACGGGATCGGTATTATTCAATCTGAATGTGTGGATCAGTAAAGGAGATATGGTTGTATAGTTTGAAACATATTTTGATCATGTCAGGAAGAGATATCAGCTGACGTTATAGTCTATTCCAGCGAAGAGAATCGAACCCAGTCTCCTGCCTGGCGTGAAACCCCATTGACATTCAGATGCATGTTGCATCCGCATTTCCGGATAACTTCACTTGCCACCGACCTGTGAAGATCCGGTTTAGAATTCAGCAATCCAAGCTTGTCGAAAGAGGTGACTAACGAAATCGGGTGGTCAGGCTCCCCGCTTAGATCCCAAACCGTAGATTGGTGCTCGTGATGTCAGTCACTGGACTGACTGGTCCTGACGCAATTATTTATAGACCGAATTTATACAGCTGAAACAACCAACCAACAAAGCAAGCATTTGCATCTGAACAATGTACTTATTGTGTCGCAGAAGATCAATGTGAAAAGCATCAAATATCAGTACATTGTGAGAGTGAGTGAGTTTACTTTTAGTTTTACGCAGCACTCAGCAATATTCCAGCTATATGGAGGCAGTCTGTAAATAATCGAGTCTGGACCAGTCAATCCAGTGATCAACAGCATGGGCATTGATCTACGCAATTGGGAAACAATGACATGTCAGCGAGCCTGACCACCCGATCCCATTAGTCGCCTCTTACGACAAGCATGGGTTACTGAAGACCAATTCTAACCCGGATCTTCACGGGTCGTACATTGTGAGAAATACTACAGACCAACGACGTCATGTCAAGAAATTCCTTTACCCAGTGAGTGAACGTAATTGTGAGTCCAGCCATCCTTCAGTCAATGCAGAGATACCAGAAGTCAGCTTCACATAGTGTGTCCATGTGAGGAATTGGACCCGCGTATCGATTTGAACTATTGACCTGGAAACACGTTGACCCCACAAAGACATTAATTTCCCTTTCATTAATGCTTTCATATAGCTCGGTGTTAAAAATATGTTAATATGTTATAAAGATACTTTCCTTTGCGGCTTAATCTTTTATAAGTGTGTACATATACCTCATATATACCACATGAAAATGTTTGTCAGCCGACGGTTTGATATGTGATCATGGTACAGATGTTATTAATGCCTGATCAGGGAATAGACACAGTTGCCATGGCAACCATACAAGATGTTGCTTCTGACCCATCCTCAAAGCTTGATGTATATACTAGCTGTAAAAAGGAAGTTGTATAGTAGCGGAAAATATGTTATTGTAAATTGCAACATCCTGTTTCATAATCCTTTTGATCTATATCTTATCATTGACAACACCCTGCTAACAGGTGACCGAGATGGACGTTATGAAAGAGTTAACAATTTCAATATCGGTTGTGGTCGCCATTTGCCTTGATACAGGACGGACAGAGGTGACGGACTGAAAACAGCTTGGTGGATGTTGTTCCAATTGTCAACCAAACAGATGGTGTCACCGACTGACTGGTTGCGGGATTTTAATCCATCTCATCCTGGGCATGTTCGTGAGAAACTGTACCCGTGAAGATCAGAGTTAAAATTGCTCTTCAGTAACCCATGCTTGCCGTGAGAGGCGACTAACGGGATCGGGTGGTCAGGCTCGCTGACTTGATTGACACATGTCATCGGTTCCCAATTGCGTAGGACGATGCTCATGATGTTGATCACCGGATGGTCTGATCAGACTCGCTTATTTACAGACCGCCTCCATATAGCTGGAACATTGCTGGGCGTGGCGTTAGACAACTAACCAACCAACCAAATTTGGAGAAACTGCCGACTATGGAAGTCCAGCAATGTTATGCTGCCTGCAAACGCAGACTACATTACACGCAAAATGTGGGTTGGCATTACCCTGCTACAACGTATAGATGGGGTCTCGAATGAGGCCGTACCCACAATGCGACAACGCGACAATGTCCCTTCCAGGATTCCATACGTACCTATTCAAATCGGAATTAACAATGATGTGATATATTCTCCCATGATGCTAGCTGCATGCCATGACACTACCACAACTGATGACGTTGAGTAACACCATCGTCGCAGAAACGTTCTCTTGGATGCCCGCAAATGATTACATGACCGCCAGAGCTCTCCAGAGGACTACGGCACATTGCCCCAGTCTTCTGAACCTATAGAGGTTCTCTTGAATGTCAAAGTCTTCCGTAGTCGTGCCTGACCGTGCGGTGGAAGCAGAATTTGGCGCATCGGGTGACATGGGGACCGTTTGTTTTGCTCCTTTAATATGATGTGTACACTTATGCCACTAAATTGTCTCAACCCAAGAATTTGTCGGAAATGTTAATATGTCAGTGTGGTATTGATTCCACAGACTCACCAACCGAACATGGTTGTCTCGTTACGTCATGTGTTGAGTCATGACTGGTGACCTGCTGTAGATAACGTCTCAAAAGAGATGATATTGTGGTTTAATGAAAATTAACATGTCTGGCAATTTCATACTTGTTTGTAGCTTACTCGCGGTGCGTAGGTGTTCAGCAAGCCCTGGCATTACCTACGCAACCCATTTGTGTGGGTATCATGCTCCAAACGAACACCCAAAACATTCAAGTGGTGACCCATGCCTCAACTGTGAATCAAGTCGAGAAGATATCTTCATGAATATGGATCAATAGCGATATTTGTACTTATTGAATAAATATAGTTTTGTCAAATATTTAAGGAAGTTCGGCTACTTTTTTCCGTCAGTATATGTTACTGTGATTCGGTACACTGTAAGATTGTTGAATAGGTAGAAACGAATGCTGCGTGCATTTGAGAGTTTACTCTGTCCACGCTCGTGATGTTCCAAAAAGTGAACGATTCATGGAGTTAAAATGTGTGAAATTTGAGCGGCTTTCGCTGTGCAAGATTTTCGTTAAGCCTTTTGTGTTTAAGAGGATTCTAATTAGGGTCCGCATGTCATTGAACTAAATGGCACTGGAATCGAGGGAAAACGAGAAACAAATGCTTGGAAACATCTCCCTTTAGGATTTCACATGCACAATCTAAAAGGTGCATCTTGCAAAATTAGTGTTAGTGCAAATGAACTGCTTTTTATGTAATCAAATCGTTATCACAAAATGTCAGCGCGTCGTTTAGTTTCATCATCGCCTTCATTTGCTGTTAATGAGAGTCCCCTCAGAGACACCACGTGTAGCTAACTTAAAACTCATGGGAAAAGTCGCAGTGAAAGAAAATCTCCTGAAGCAAATTCGTTGAGTCACCTCGGCAATGCTCTGCATTGCTTCAACCGAAATTCCTCATGCTTTTGACAAATGCTACTTCTTAAAATTATCCCAGCTCATAAAAAGAACTCCTATGATTTACGGCTGAAAGCTTTGTTGATAAGCTCCTTTATACAATTTGCGTCCGTTGTCCCAAGAGATATGGGAATTCTATTATGATCAGATTCTGTCAAACATGGCCGTTTTTCTCAAACGACCTCCTCCGCGTTGTGTATTAGAGGAAACATGATCTAAGACACGAACTATTTTTTTCTGTTGCATGCGTATCTCTGCGCCAAGCGGCATATAGTTTGTGACCTGGATAACGCATGGGTCCCGTTCTGCCAACCACTGACACAAAAAGGAGATAAACTTGTCAAGTATATTACTCTTCAGGATCGGGTCAGATGCTTGTGATGTGAAGCGTATCTATTACACTGAGATTGGTCGAACTACTTTTTAGATGTTGCTGCCCTAAGGGAATTCTACATGTCTTCAAACATTGTTGCATTTTCAAATATTTCCCTGGCGGTAAATAATTTAGATCCTCCACACGTTTCATCTTTCCCTTTGGATGCATAACTAAACTTTGTCATTTTTTAATTCCATGTCACTGGAGACATCAACACTGACAAAAGGTTATGACTTTCAACAGGGGATGACATTATGCGTCATTTTGGCTTTTAGGAAATAGCTAATCTGAATGTGTACATTGAAGAAGCGCGTCTTTTGGTTCAATATGTGAATAAACCAAACCGCGAGCTCTATCAGAACGAAAAGGTTATGTTGGTAACAAAGAGAATTTGAATAAGAATAAAAACCGATCATCACCTACAAATGATGAGCCACAAATTAAGTTAAGGCCCATTATCAGCTGAATTCGTCATTGCATCCCAAAGTCCTGTCATGTTAACTGGAAAGATCATTTTTGTTCAAGGCTAATACGGAAGCCAATTCTTGTTCTTATAGAACGGAAAATTAGACTGGAACCAGTTCCTGAAACTATGCTCCCCATCAAAAGTTTAGACTCACTAGTGTAAATGTAGCCATTTACTTAAGTCAACTGTTTGCAAATTTTGCAAAACTTTCCATACTGTTTAAAGGTACTGTTTACACATGAACTGATGTATTGTAAAACACATTTGTAACGTTGAAAAGAGTATTGTCTTAGTTCAATAAATGATGAAACTAAGTGAAAATTGACGAATTCGTAACAAAACTTTTCACCAAAACGCAGCTGTTCACATGCATGATATTTGCACATGTTTTACAGCAATTTGATGCGTGATCCTCGTGCAGTTCATCTGCATAAGGTTTTCAGTTGGTTCCCCCAAGTTTGTGGAGAAATTCATCTTCGATGTAACCACACATATATACGGAGCCAAACAAACATGCCAATGCCCTGTTCTCTCTGTCGAATGCTTAAAATAGAACACCACCGCCCAGAATCATCGTTATCGAAATTCCATGTTTTCGAATCGCCTCGTTTAAATATATTTATTGGCCGCTATTGTAACTGAATCCCCAACGTCTGGGAGAAGCATCATCCAGTGTGTGTCTAACCTTGACTCGCATCGCTACGCTTATTTAGAGGGTAGTTACACATTTCCTAGACTACTTCCGTATTAAATTTCCAGGCGATATTTTTGATTTACTTAAGTGTCTGTAGTGACGTCATTTCCGGCGTTATTTACTGATTCCATTAGCAGTGCGACACACAGGTTATTTACGCACGAGTCACTGCCGATTAAGTTTCTTTATTGTCTTGTAGACTTAGCGTCAGTCTCCATAGAATCGAGACTGACTCTATATTAACTTCAGCCTTTCTCTGAAAATATAGTGGTAGTCTAATTAACTCCAGATTTGGAGAAACATACGCCATGTTGAATAAATACGCCGTGGAAATTAATATCAAGCTGCCATAATATTGTCTTATTATCATAGACATTGTTGTTTCAACACGTCGCCGTGGAGAATCAAGATATCTCGGGCTCTGGATATCATTTGCCTCACTTTGCACTTGTAATATTTCCTATCTCTTGATGCTAAAGACAAACACACGACGATCTTTTTTTACATTACAAATGTGTACGTAGAAGACACGTTATTCTGTTATCCTTTAAGTATATACATTAACTAGACACTCGTTGTAATCTGTGTGGTATTTGTCGACTCAGAGGCTAATCACCCCCATCTGTACACAATAAGAATACACCAAATAGTTGACTGTGTATTCATAGTTATACAAAAACATACCGACCCCGCTGAAAACAGCTCAACTTCCTATCAAGCATGTGAACGGGATATCGCGTGTTTTCATCATGTGGCGAGACTTTACAAGAATAACGTAAAAACATCCACTCGTTTATGCCCATCGGAAGGTATATACCAGCATTTGGTTCACATGGATCTGACTTTATTTCTTACCTGATTCCCTTGCTCATGTCAAAAAAGTCTTTCAACTACACTCTTAAGTCTATATCTATATAAATGCGTTGTTTGACAAGAATATGACAATACGTGTAGCATTGTGGTTCAAGCGTATGTCGCTAGGTGAGTGAGTGAGTGAGTGATAAGAAAAGATAAACTTTATTGTCCCGCAAAATTTGTCTTGCATTCAAAGAGCCAATACAGCAATATCACGACGGGAGACACCAGAAATGGGCTTCACATATTGTACCTATGTGGGGAATCGAACCCAGGTCTTCGGCGTGACGAGCGAACGCTTTAAGTACTAGGCTACCCCACCGCCCCACGTCGCTAGGACGTACACAAACCAGAGGTTAGGTTTCATAGCGGTACAGTTTGCACTGAGGCTAAGTATTGAGTCTCTGCTGTACTGTTGTCATATTGATGAAACACTTCGAAACACTGTTGTCACCTTCCATCTGTTCATGTACCCATATATTAACGCCCATAACATGCATGTATACATGTGAGACAGACCGGTATGTGTATCAGTTGTGTTCTGTGTACCATTAACATTCAAACACAGTAATCTCATTGACTATACCAAATCACGACAACGCATGAAAGATGCAAACAGTAAATGAAATTTCTATTTCGCTTCAGTGATTGATCTTCTTTTTTCGTGCTAGCTAACGTCCAACTTTTTGTAGAAACACATCGCTTGTCAGCCTCGTTTTGACATGTCATCCTTCAAGTTGGTCCAAGTGTGTTAAGTGATTACAAAGAATCGCACTGTAATTTACACATTAACAGTGTAATCAGGGTTTTTCTTATGTAAAAACGCCCAGCTGTTAGCGGAGGCAGCAATTGTAGAAGTAGTTGTATCCTGAAATACCCCCGCTCTCCCCACGAAGTTCCTGAAATCACTGGGTGCCACAGATTAAATACAAGTTTTGTTCTATTACTCACGTTCGGATCACTTCATCAATGTCACTACGTTTCATGTAAAAATGTTTGAAACTTCTGTTATGTTATTGAACATTAATGTTTGATCGGTGTAACATTCCCTGGATGCCTTTGAGAACATAGAGGAGACTCACTTATCCCTGCTACATTCTTTAACCTAGATGAAAGGTAAACTGTAATCTGATGCCACAAAGTCGACCTTGTTTGATGTGATTTATGTTGACGATGTTGGCTTCAGTCGTGCTTTTGCTGCTCAAAGGAGCGTGATAAGGAGTGGAAGTCATATACACAGTACAGATGTCTTCAGATCCATGTTATTTGTCAAGGCAACACATTATGAATGGGGCTAGTACAAGCAGCCGCACATACACATACACACGCATGCAAGTCGTCATATGAGCGAAATATTCTCAAGCACGACGTTAAACCCAATTTCACCTGACCTCATTATGAATGATGTGTTGTATACTGGAATTTGGACAGTTCAACACATTGGACACGCTCTATGAATAATATAAACAATAACTAGCTGTAAAACATGTCAGTGACAAGGTCATTTTGATTAACGTAGGTGATGTGACATAAATATTTGTATTGGTATATGTACTGACGTATTATGTATCTCGTTTATATACTTGGAAGAATATTGTCAATTTCTACATGTATGTTTGCGCAATACATATCTTGTATCTAGTGGTTCCAACGTTGCGTTCAGCATTATATACCTTATTAATATCAATCATACACACTAAAAGCTGAAAGCAATTATCCATCGACGTGTATGCATTGTTATCGGGACTCCTGTGCAGTCATAATTCTAGCCTATTGGGACACCATACTGTAGTTCAAAATCTATACTCCACTCAGACACAGTATACTGACTCCTACCCGGTCAGTCCTAGTTTGATCCCCTTAATACCGAGCGCGAGGCATGGCAACAACAAGTTTCATCTCAGTCCCTATGAGGAACCAATGGGATCAAACCTTCTTTCAACCACAGAGGCGGTCAGTATTCGTAGGTGTCAGTTTCTGCACCAGATCTAGGCATTCTGCCATGAGAAAAGAAAGCAAATAATGATCTAGTTTTGTTTTTCCTAGTTATCACTGACATCATAAATCCACACAATAAACACGAACACCCTCGCAACGTTTAGATGTTACTGCGGTACTTTAGCCATCCGGTTCCCTCATATCCCCATTCAGTAAACATCATTTATCTCTCACTCAGCAGCTATTTCCGAATGTTTAACCGCAAGTAGTGAGAAGAACACTTTTGACAAATGGACGCAAAAACTGGGGGAAATACTACCAGCAATGAGGAAGCTCCATACACCGCAGTCTGGTGATGAGTGGCGTTTTGTGGCATCAAGGCCCGTGGGGAACGACTGGCGTTCCAGGCTAACCCCGATTCTCTCATAGAAACGCCACTCGTATTAAGACGCTACCACAAAGAATATTCACTTACATTAAGACATGGCATTGCTCTTTTGGGGTGATGTAATTAATTCCTAAGTGAGTTCACCATAATGAAAGTAACACAACAGTCTGGTCCTTATCGATTTAATCTCATATATAATTTATTTGGGTATAAAGGCCAGTCGATCTAGTCTTATCTAAAATGATATGGAAGGCAACGCCCAACCTATAAAAAATTGCAGTATTTGATTAACATGATGGTCAGACAATAATTTGCTATTCCTGACATTTTCCAATAGAACAATAACGTCAGACTTAATTAATTTTGCACAGTTATTTGGGGAATTGACATTACTTGTGTCATGAAAATTACTATATTTATAACCTTTACTTTATGGTATATATGCCACATGACAGATGACAGTGAACTTACAAAGAAGGGAAACTATCTTTCAAAGGCTTTAGTTGTGAGTAGTATGATACAGCTTAATGTAGAGAAAAATCCCCAAATGATGCAAGTCGCAGAATTTTACCATTTTAAAACTCACAAGCAAGGATATGGTGTTGGCACAGTCAATCGTACAATACACATTACGATTGCGAAGAGCGGGGGACGGGGTAAGGGGTTACGATGGGAGGGGAGTGGTTACAGTTGAAAGATGAACGTGACAACATGTCGTTCAGTCCCCAGACGTTGTACCAAACCACATTCATGTACTTTATTTATTTGAACTTTCTGTGCAGAGCTACCTGTGAGGATTCGCTGAGCTTTATATCCAATTTCAGGTACACCTTTATTACAACTCTTTGTCGCCCTGCCCAATAACTCTTAGCTGCCACACAAGCTGGAAAGGTGTACAACCTGCTTCACTTTGTTCTTGGATATAACACGCAGTGGGTCGACTCAAATACTGCTCAGAACAGCATGAAACCCAACTGTCTGTAATGGAAATGTTGTGAATGATCTCCACGATTATCATTGAATCTGTGTGGGAACCCAGTTGCCCGTGAACTGCACTTTGAGATTGTGCACCGTGGTGCATGCACATGACTCTCGTAGGAACAATATCCGATGTATCAACAACAACAGCCTCAGGGAACTGTAACGCAGCATTTGAACACTGGTATTACCGATATCCCTTGGGCAGAGGATGGCCTTCTAAAGAACGCTAACTCGAGATCTGACACAACGAACACAACGGGGCACACATATATACGCTACTCACGTGGTCGTAAGGTTTGTAGAAGCAGCCCCTGAAATTTATCCTGAAATATTAGTACGTTAAGTAAGGGCCTAATAAATATTTGTGTAAAACAGGTGGCTGCACCGTTAACGCAAAGCATTCATCATGGTGGTCATACTACTGGTAGCGCAAAGGGATATGAAGTTATAGGGTAAGGTCTCAAGTGCTTTCTGGCAACGCTGAAGACCTGGCCCCAATTTCTCGAAACAAACTTAAGTTTTTACTCAAAATTCAAACTGAGTTTGACAATTTGAAACAGCTGAATTTTTAACCCAGCAGCATTTTAAAAATATATAAGTCCAATCAACTTAAGTATTCTATTCACCAAACTCAAATTGTCTACTATGTCTAGTTTAATATCGATTTCAGTTCAACATGGGAAATGCGTTTTCTCAAATTTGAGTAAAAATTCGAACTTAAGTCAAAATTCAGACTTAAGTTTGTTTCGAGTAATCGGGGCCAGGTTTGATTCCAGTCGTATTAGATTCTTCGTGATGGGTGTTCTTGTACGATGAGAGTAGGGCCAAGTACTCAGTATGATAATGCAGTTTCCCTATAAACGGTATCAACCGGGGAAAGTTGACTGAAGCCCCCAAACAATACAAAGACAACGTTCTACCTTGTAGCGCCACCTTAACGAGGATGGCAAGATGCACTCAAAGTGACTTTGAGTACAACAATGCTCTGAAACAAGAATTCCATTCACGGAGCATTACCACATCAAAACAAGACGCCTTTAGCAACCACTACCATGACATGTCGCCATGCCATCATACCATATTGTCACCATGGTGATCTAGCATGCGCTCGTGTTCTGCTTTTGCAACTATGTCTATCATGTTTGTTCAGCTAACATGGCACAGCCCAACCGTTACACCACATTTACACACAAGGTGGGACACTTCGATAATCATTACCAGTGACAATTCTAATAGCGATGTCACATGGGTACATTATATGCATGCACTCGCACTGCACTACAGTAAACACGTGTGATCACTTGACATTGACGCTTCAAGGTCATGGGCACAGTTCAAGATTTTGATTGATAACCACTAATAAGGGTGGTCCCACTTGAACAGACAGCTGTTGATTTCACTGTGATGTTCTAGCGGATTGCACTCGAGAGGTTCACGAAACATAGTTCGTGTTTGATCAGCTTGCACTGACGCAATACAAACATTAGACACGTTTCAAGAAAACGTGGAACCTTTTGAAAACAAAAATATTACCACAACATCCTTCCGATGATGTCATTGCGATGTTTCAGCACCATGCGCTAAAAACGTCTTTGACCGAACAGTGCCCCAGCAATGTATAAATGCATTTAAAGACACGACGGAATTTGTACAATTATACCCACTGGCGCCTATAATAACATCCTCCTTGATGTCACCGTATCGGAAAACAGGGCCTTGAAGTCTTGAACTCAGTCTCTCTTCTCTACTAACCCGCAACGCATTTGAAATCAATGTGCAACCCGTGACAGAGTAAGTAGACACATATCAAAAACAACTGCCGCGAAGTTCCGTAACAGGGACATCACAGTTGTTAGAACCGCAATGCCCAAGGCAATGTGCACTGAAGAAGTGTGGGAACGCGATGGCCCGCGAACCACGCTCGATCAGGAGGTATACGGGAGCCAATCCTGGGATGGAAGGGACATTATTAGCAGATATAGGACCGATAAAAAGCGTAACTACATCCTCACTCGCGCACACAACAGCCTCATGGCCGCAACCGTAAACGCCATATATTTTTTAACGTGGAAAATGTGTCGAAACGTATGAACCTTGTTATGTGAGCTCTGATGCCCAACCCAAGGTTCTGCTCCCTAGTTATGGGCCATGTGGAGGTGTAGTGCCTTGAGAAATAAACTCCCCCTATGTGTGCTGGTAAAGGTTTGTGATTCCTACTTATTCTTTATATTGGGGCTTTGTCTTTGCCAGAGTGCCATGATGTTGCCTTCAGGAATTGGTACAACCCGCATTATTTCCGACCACCGCTGTGTTCTACATGGCAGCAAAGTCTCGCCGAACATGAGCTATAGACAAAGAGATAAGATAAGAGGGGGGTACACACTGGTGGCTGAATTTAAACAAGAATTTCACATTTGATGGTCTAAGGCTATTCCACCTTCACAGATGCAGATAAGATAAAAGCAGCAAATCACAACTCTAAGATGACGTAAATTGTTTAAGAAATGTAAGCAAATGAAATTGTGTATTTTTCAATGTTTAGTTCTTTAATCACAGGTACATATACAATTCTTGAAACATACACAGATAAAAACGAAAACCACATGCTCAACATGGCAAAATCATGTAAGCATAAGGAAAGATTACCTTTGTATTTTCCACCCAATCTATGATCTGTACATCACCTTATGTACATTGCTAGGATCTGTGAGAGGATACATTATACAAACATGCTGTGTTTATTTTGTAACTATTTTCAGTGGCTGATATGTTTGTCCAGCCTGCTCTAGCGATCTCGTTAGACATACGACACGTACACAACAGGAACAAGATGGGAGCTTTTCAGCCCATTACTAAATCAGTCACGCTGGAGGAACACTTTCACTATTTTGGCCAACTACTGAGGTTTGTTATTTGCATAATAGCGAGGGTAATTGGTGTGTATGGTTCCGATGCTGAGCGTATGTGCCACCAGTGCGTCACGGCTCGTTGAGGGGTGTATAAGTCATTCTAACCTTGTATAATATATCCCGACATTCCACAAATAGTTGCCCAGATTACCGTGAATACGTAATGACTTACGGTGCCGGTCATAAATTGTCTAGTACTTAAGTGCTAGATTGCTCTGAAATAATATCGACTGATCCCGAGTTCCCAAGTACGGTTTCTTACTGATTACATTACAACTTTCTGTGAGCAGGTGAGTTCGCGGAGCAAAAAGCTATCTGGGCAGACTTGGCATTTGAACAAAAACTACAAACGCTGTATATCTTAGGGGAGGTCTGTTTGGAAGTTTTTCTAACTTAATTGACTGCATCACCTAACTTCATTAACGGAATTGGATGAAATATCTCAAGTTTGGTCATACGATATTCAGATGGTGTTGGCTTGCATGTGGAGATAAAAACATACATGCAGCCATTTTATCGTGCCAGTATTAAGGCAGCAGAAGGAGCGTGTTACACCCACTCGCTTTGTACATGATCTTCCTCCACACCACACAGGGCAGCCACAAGATTCTGCCCACCTAGGCCGCCTTGAACTCTCTCATCACGGAGGAGCGTTAAGATAACGTTATTACCTCTTCTTACCTTCACACACGTGAGAGCGCACCACGGGGCGGTAATCATGATGCTACACATGTCTGGTTGCCTAATGAAGACATGAGGTCGTACTCTGCTGATGGCAGAATAGATGGGCGAGTTCCAACAACTGGAGACAGTATTGGGTATTTTGATGAAGAACCGCGTACTTCCTTCACAAAGGTACTGAGCATCAATTTGATAAGTCGTGGAGGGCTATTGAACATCATGATTAAAGTACTTCAAGTTGTACTAAACCGATTTATTTTCAGGCGATGAAATTATTAATTCTCAAACAGCATGCATACTTTCAATGGGTCACTTACCGAAAGTGATCTTACCGTTAGGACGATCATAACTCCCCTACCTTAACAGAGACATAAGATAGTCACAGTGCAATGATAGCATTGTGCAAGTGCTCCTTTAAGCGCTTTCGGCGGAAACTTATAAATTCTATCACAAAGATTTTTATTTTGCAATTTAATACACGGAGGTGTTGAAATAACAGCTATAACACTTGCTCCTTAATAAGAAACATCCGCTAAAGGTAGAATCCACGGGACGATTGAAGTTATATACGTTTTAATGAACCAATGTCAGAAACAGGTAGCAAGAAGGGAAGCGCAAATTTGACCATAGTGAATCCTAATGTCTAAATGTCCCCAGATTTCACATAGATGTCGTCAATGGAAAAACCCAGCAATTCAGAGAAAAGTTCAGATGACATTTGCTTTCATGTTTACATTTTGGCCCGAACCTTTGAATACCGAGATGTAAGTGTATCGAAGCTGTAAATGATTAATAACGAATGCCACATGTATTAATAAAATGAAGTTTGTTGTATGGGACGTGGTTTACAAGGTTGAACAATCTAATGCGTAGACGTCATTCGATTTTGGCCTTTTCTCATGCTGCAAGATAAGCAAATCCTAGTTTTTAAACCCACATGGTATTAATTCTACTTTGTCTGAAATACTTCCTGTGAATATAAAGAAAGACCTTCTGGGGTTGCATCATGGTTTCTGGTTAATTTTGGAGACCAGGATTCGGTGTTCAATATGCTGGACCTAGCAATATATCTCTCTTTGTGCGGACTTTGATGGAGCTTTGGAGTTCAGTCCTACACAGAAATAGGCAATTGTACCACTACGTTACTACCTCATTCGGTATGACCGCCTCCGTAGTGTAGTGGTTGGAGCGTCCGCCCGGAGAGCGGAAGGTCGCGGGTTCGATCCCCGACCGCGTCATACCAAAAGACGTTAAAATATGGTACTTGTTGGTCCCTGCCTGGCTCTCGGCATTAATGGGTACAACAAGGACTGGTCGGCTCGGAGTCAGTATAATGTGTCTGAGTGGGGTATCCATGCTTCACTGCGGCATGGTATCTCAGTGGGCTAGCACTATAAAACCAGCTTAAGTCTGGGCTAGTACAAGCAGCCGCACATACACACACGCACGCATGCACGTCGTCATATGAGCGAAATACATGTATTCTCAAGCACGACGTTAAACCCAATTTCACCTCACCTCACCTCATTCGATATTGTGTTTGTTTGTCTGTTGTTTAACTCAATGATATTGACGGCTGTCTGAATAATCGAGTATGGACCAGAAAATCCAGTGACTGGCAGCAATTGATGTATGTGTTTGTTGTTGTTTAACGCCGCACCCAGCAAAGTTCTTGTCCACACAAGTGGGATACGATGACGAGTGTCAACTAAGGCAGCGAGCCTAACCTCCAGATTCCATTAGTCGCCACTTACGACAAGCATGGGTTGCTGCAGACCAATCCTATCCCAGGTGTTTAACCCTGTAGGCAATGTAGTGATATACAAGGACATTCAATGTGAATTTTTCAGCAAAACTTAAACAACCATGATGAAGGCAGCACTAAACTTTCTTTCAGATTGCGATGTGTTGCTTCAATTGAAGGCGGCGCGTAGGGGTAGTGGTTAAATCGTTTGCTTGTCAGGTCGAAGACCCGGGTTCGATTACCCACATGGGTACAATGTATGAAGCCCATTTCTAGTGTCCCCACCGTGATATTGCTAGAATATTGCTAAAAGCGGCGTAAACTGATACTCACTCACTCATTTTTCTGAAGGCTACTCAGCCCTCTGAAGAGAAGAGTACTTAATATCGAATTCACGATAGAAAGACAGACGGACATATTAAACACCATCATGGAGACATTGGTTGTACCTCTTTATCGTCCATGGACCCGTGAAGATCCGGGTTAGAATTGGTCTTCAGCAAGCCATGCTTGTCGTAAGTGGCGACTAACGGGATCGGGTGGTCAGGCTCGCTGACTTGGTTGACACCTGTCATCGTATCCAAATTGCGTAGATCGATGCTCATGCTGTTGATCACTGGATTGTCTGGTCCAGACTCGATTATTTACAGGCCGCCACCATATAGCTAGAATATTGCTGAGTGCAGCGTTAAACAAGAACCAAGCAATCACCGTCCATGACACCGGTGTCGCCTATGTGTTTCCATATGTTGGGGTCAGAAGTTTTCGACAGGTTACTTCATTTCTATGACTACATCTTTCTTTACTCAGTCTGAAAACAAGTTTCATATATTGACTTACGTGTAATTCAATTCCACTTACGTGACCCAAAATTCCAATGGTCTTCAAGTCGCTTACTAATAATTTGAATAATTGGTCATTCGAATCGGTGGTCAGTGTAATATCAATTCTTGGCTGTGATACAAATTAGATACTTCATAATGCCACCGACCGACTCAAATGACGGGTTGAGTATGATAACATTACGTGTATGAATAATTCATGCTGTGCTCTAGTCAGTCGGTATTCAAAGAAAGAGCAAGTACAACATATTTGACTAGATTAAGTGGCATACATGCACGTTTCCCTTCCCCGAAACGGAAGAACTTTTTAAACACTGTCAGATGCTCGATCTTAAATGAATGATATCACAGTGAACTCTTTCTTTCACCTTGTCTTTGAACTTACAGATCAGAAGTAATTCCACCTTTCCAGGTGACCGAAGACTCCCTAGAACTAGATCTGCGAGTTTTACAGGGATGTTCTTTCTATGAAACAAGTTGCCATTCATGTTTAACGCCTACTAGAGAAAGATAATCTCGACCGTTGAAAGCGTTTTATCAACATGGGTAATGAAGCAGAGGATACCTGATCAAAGGGCTCGTTACTCAGGTTTAAATATTACCCAATATATACACTACATAACTGTGTGTAAAAATGTGTTAACAGTTTGCAAACAACCCACTTACGCAAATGTAACATAGATACATTTCGTAAGATATGAATAAATGGGAACTTCCTGCTGCTCAGCTGATTCTATATGTAGATACAGCAGAAGGAGAAAACAGATGTGGAACATCCTGGTTCAAGCATTGTATGTGTCTGTAAATATTGGCAAAACAGCTAATTCAAAACGGAACTGTATCGTTAGACATGAAACCATTTGTAAGTAAAAAATATGTTATAATATGTTCTGATATTCATAATCCCTGAAAAGGGTCACCTGCACTAAGTTCTAACAGTGATGGCGTCGCTTCTTGCAGTGGAGCATATATCAAAGGGATGAGCACACTATGAAACATACCGAAAGACCACCACAATTCCTTTCATGTGTATTAAAAGACTGAAGGAGGCATTTTGCTTCGAAACATTAGATTAAAGTTTCATTACAAGCATGTGGTTATAATTAGTTATCGGTTATCATGGTTAGTTATACATTCTGTGCATTCATCCTTCCTTCCTTCCATCAATGCATGTCATGCATAAAACCAGTTTTTCAGCATACAACGTTCAATATATGTCTTGCTTGCGTCTGTCTTGTTAAAGTGTCAGTAAATATAGCTTCTGTTGAAGGGTGTCATAAATCGTTTTTGCGGTCTCGAAGTCAAATGTATTATGGCATATTTTGAAGTAACGTACAATTAATAACCGATTAGAGGTTGAAAGGCGGCACAGCAAAATAAACTTTTGCATGTATGTCATTTCCTGTGGTGTAGTATATGTTTCACTTTACAACATCTACAAGACTTGCATATGTCCCTAGGGAAGTGATTTTAATTTTAAGGCATGTTCCCATATATCATTCCCTTTACAAGACAGGAATAAATTGAGAGGGTAGAATTACTATACAATTAGTGAAAGTATCGTTCAGAACAACTTCTGTGACGAGTGAAGAATTAAGCTTATGCGTTCAGAGTTGGTCCTCAAAGGTATTCTTGGAGAAAGGTTTCTGAGGGTGTCAAGGGTGCTGAATGATGGCACCAAACACTTTAGTCAGGAACAGGAGTTTCAGATGTTAGGAGGTGCTAAAGGGACATTCGAAGGACTATGTGAGGCGATAGTAATAGAAAATTCTTTCACTGTTGGTTAAAGCAAAGTTTAATGCTTTGGCAGTGCGTTAAGGACAGTAAAATAGGTTCAGGGGTGAAGAAGGTATGTTCATGAACATATATATATAAGAATTGTATATGGTCAGGGGTTTTGAAGGGTATTTACAGGGTATATGCATAATGGTAAGTGTATATACAGGAGTGTCAGGGTATGTTCACGAGTATGTTAGGGTCCGTTCCATAAACGGTACTATGTTTCTATGAATACTCCTGGTAATAATAATAATAATAATAATAATGTGTCCATTTATATAGCGCCAAACTCCACACTAGGTATGCCCATAGCGCTAACAATCAAGGCAAGCAGTAAGATTTTGAGACATGCGGGTCTGTGAAGGAATGGTCAAGGATTGTGACGAGAATTTCTTTTTATGTTTTATTTATGTTCGGAGTGTGTTCCGAAACAATAATAATCCTAGAACAGTCTGTTGGACACAAGTAGGTTGGACATGGCATGGTCATTGATGATTGTATGTGTAGGAATGACCTGCGCACTTTGCTGCATATGGTCATGGACGGGGTACGGTTTCTTCCAGAACTGTTCGACAAGTTTGAAGTGTCCATGTAAGGTACACACACGTATTAGTGGGTATAATCCTGGGCCCTTATTCTCGAAACTTTCGTAGCTCTAAGAATTCTTAACTTTGATCGGTTGATCGTGGCCAATGTGTTAAAAAATGGGCTTTAGAGGTCCGTAGGGATACGAACGTTTCGAGAATAGCTAGCCTGGTATGTTGCAGATGTTTCTTTCAGGAACAACTTAGTATTTGTATACTAGTAACTATATTTTCTTACTTTGAAAATTTGTAACTCTTTGTTGCCAATATGTAACCAGCCCTAACGTGGAGTTGTGTACTCCCTGTCTTTGTATACCTATCTGAAATGAATAAAAATAAACAAAACAAAAAAAACAAAAAACTTAGTATTGTTGGTACATTGTGCGTACGTTTCAGACCCACGTTTCAGATTACCCTTGGCATGAAGCTTGTTCATAAAAGATATTCCTTTATAAAACATACTTTACTCTCTGGCTTAACAAGGAGCCATCAGTTCTAAGTAGCTGTCTTCAAGATGATCTAAAAGTATCTCTAAAAACCTCAGAGAAACAGCTGTGAGTTCTTAATGTGAAACGGAAAATGTTTTTAAAGCGGTCTTTTTTAACATTTCGATTCATCCATACACGTCAAAGACGACCGTAACTTCTATTACCCCCATTTGCACATCTCTTATCCACATGTTAACGAAGTAATAAACTCAAAAGTGCTATTTAATCCTTAAAGTGAAGAAGGTGAAAGACTTATGAAACATTAAAGCGCAGTTTGGACGTGTTTAAGAAGGACTTAGCTCTTCACAACCATTAACATTAGATTCCATTACGTGAGGTCAGAAGAGTGCAGCCATAACTTAAGATATTCCTGACGGCTTAGCAAGGCCAAATAACATGGCATTAAATCAGCGGACAATTCTGTGATCACTCGCTGTATGATTCGCTTACAGGGAAATCCACAGTGAATTGACGTCTTGTTATGCATGGAGCTCTCCCGCTCGTTAAGGAGACTTAAAGAAAGCCAACTGAGTGTAATCATATTTGAAATGGAAATTACAGAAATAAAAATACTATAATTAACTAATCATCAAGTGACATTCAAATATAATTATTTGTCGATTTGAAATTTTATCAGCTGGTTATTTTTTAAGCTAATTGTGTGAGTGGTTCTATAGGCAGGCCAGACATGATTTCCCTTTTGTCGAACACCTGGTGTCATTCCTGATTTTCAGTAATCCATTCGTAGTTTTCACCGCTATTTGCCTTTTAGTCCATTGTAATCTGGTTCCTGGGTAATCGTGTCTGGGCAATCTCGCGCTTATACTGTATTTATCAGGAACTTTGATATACAAGGTGTAGATGTCCTTCTTCCAACATATGTGTTTGTTTTACCTGTGCAGAAGGATATTACGTTGTGGTTAATGTAGTCCCACGTCGTAGTTTGATCTACCGACCTGGGAGGGTTTTCTGTGCCTAATGTTAAGACAAATAAGCTTGGAACTTAGTGTAAACGGATAGCGGCCTGTCTCATCTTGTGTTGTGCATCACGTTTTCGGTCAATCAGTGTTCACCAAAATGCTATGTAGTGGAATGCTTCTTCACAAACATGTTGCATTGCTGGCCAAGGCGGCCAACTGGTGCTGCGATGTTGCGTCCCGTAGGTATGTCAGGATCCGCTGACCCGTGGTAGGAATCCTCAGTTCACCCAAATTTGCCTTAGTGTCTAAGAAACATGGTGTGTCCGTGGTCTTCATCATGTTGTGACTCCTTCCATCGGTTTGGGTTCCCACCCCGATACAACTGGAACTCTGCTCAAAGTACCGTTGAATTCAATTCACGTGTACATCGTAATCTTTTAGCTTCATATCGAGACAGAAAAATAAAATAAAGGTCTATTTAAGTGACGCACAGGAGCGCTTTTTATCTTCTCTCCTGGGCATCACTATCATTTTCTATTTAATTCTCAGCTTTATTGGGAACAAATCAATGTGTTACGTTTACGTGTAAATGACCTTAATTGTCCATAATTGTTATCTTGTCAAACAAGTTTACACCTTCTAATTTATTATAAACATACTGAATGCTTCATATCTGGCTGCTTCAATCTTTCTGGTAAATGACCTTTTCTATTCGTATAATTATTGTTTATGCTCATACTCCTATTTAACCTTTTCTGTCTGTGTGAACACATTGGAGAAAGAAGTGTTTCCGCAAATCCGACAGTTGACAACAATACCGCAAACCGATGCCACAAGATGTCGTGGATGTATGTTTATTTTCTGCCTCCAGACTTTGATGTTTATTTAATCCTGTCTCGCGCTGTTTGTGCTGATTATCTGACATTTCAAAAGGTCTCCTATTGACCTAACCTCCCTCTTTGCCTACGATACCACTTCATCTGGTGGCCATCGCTGATCGATAGAGTCATGCTGAGTATGCGTTTAGAGGTAGACAAAGTTGGCACCGCGTGAAATAAATCTCCCTCTGATGTATGTTAGGAATTATTTTATTTGATATCTTCTTCGTTTATGTG
Source organism: Haliotis rubra (assembly GCF_003918875.1). Lineage (NCBI taxonomy): Eukaryota > Metazoa > Mollusca > Gastropoda > Lepetellida > Haliotidae > Haliotis > Haliotis rubra. Next base: position 381,715 of record NW_025767351.1, on the reverse strand, counting down.
CCTTTGGCTGTTTGATATATTATTATCGCATTATCGACTTTCGGAAAATGTTTGAGCAAATTCAGGAAGTAAAATGCAAGCGTTTACATTATTCTGACTCAAATGAAACAGCTAGCCACTGGGAAGATGTAGCATTAAAGAGAGCAACTAGCTATCGCCAAATCAAACCTTACCATTGCTGTAGATCACCACGATCAGTTAGTAATACTGGTTGAAGAAAGTTAACAAACATCGCTCGGGTCTCTTTGCACGTCGTTTGTTAAACCTTGGATCATCAGTCTGTGATCTTGTGTTAGGTTCTAGACGCCAATCACGTGGGTAACTTGTGTCTTTGTTTGATCATCATCTGATGGCCTATGCACATATAGATTGGTTCTTTTGAAACAAATGAGCAAATACACTAGCTGGATGAGTATATTGGCTCAGGAGATTGTCCGTCTTCGATCGTGTGATTTGGAAACCGTACGTGTCCCAGACTTCGGGTATGGACCCCCGAGGAATCCGCTGTAGGTTTACTCTGACACCGACTAATTGATCTATCATTGGCGATTGTCTCAGCTGGCAGGGTTAGCTTTAGGGTATAGACCCGCCCCAAATGAGTAGACACCAGCAGTGGCGAGATTAGCCTTCATCTTTTATTGGAAGTGATCTGGAGATGGAGCGCCATCAGGGACATTCTATTTTCAAGGAACAACCTTAATTAGAGATATCTGTTTCTTCATCTTGCTCTTTAGCGTTTGGGACATTGTCGATGGCATTTTACTATTTTTATTAGAAGACCTTCGGGAGTCTGTGTAATAGTCATTTGATTAATGAGACAAAGTTTTGATAGAGCAGATCATAGCTTTACAATTGGTAAAAGCGAACGTGCATCGCGATGTTGGCATTGAATTGTGTCCACAAGGACACCAGTGGATCAAGTCTTAAGATAGTTTATGCAGATTTCCCATCTAGACGTGCCAGGATCAATCAGAATTGTTCATGATCTCAGGTAATGCTCTTTTTGTGTGACAGGATTAAGCCATACATATGGAATTTACCAAAGCGGTACAGGATGAATATCGGACTTTCTCCAATCATCATGCTGGTGATTCTTGATGAAACCGTTCCCTTCAAACTGGTTTCAAACCTCACTGACTCACTCATACAATTCATGATGTCCACGAACCCACTACCATACTCGACGTAAACATATCTGACATCTTAAACGCAATAGTCTGATAACCTAAGTATCCGGAATACCAAGGTATGGTATAAAGTTCCACATCACTCAGACGCCCAATACTGGAAGCCAATACTAATAAGACTGGAAGTCAATACTGTTGGAAGCTATGACCTGAAGCTGAAACCAGCTGTCAACTAATCACATCACGTTCGTGCCACTCTAGTCTCCATTTATTATCTCGGTTCTACTAGAAAAACATGACTATTAGAAAGATACGTTATCAAAGCGTGCTAACCTATGTGCAGCCGAGTTGATTCAGTTCAAGGCTGTATGTACTATCCTACGTCCTAGTGGTGGAGCGCAGATGGGTCGGTGCACCCAAGATAACAAGGAGATAACAGGATCTCAGAACTCGTGTTATCGTAATAATAAAAACTATTAAATTTGGCCAAATGTGCTTGAGGCATGCGTTCAGATAGACTGTAATGCTAGAAATAAGTTCAACTGGTTTGATAGTGCGTTCTAAAGGGAAATGTTGTTGTATAATTCAGTCCATGTACATTTAAAGAGTATGAATTATGAAACAGAATATAATCGTAAGAATATGTAAAATATGTTTGCTAGCTTTAGGTACACTTAAATATATTCAGAAGAAATGTTTAAAAAGTGCGTTATAAAGTACTCTTCAGAAAACACATTCATTGCCAAGAGTCTTCCTGTCATGCACATCCGGTTCACACTCGAGTTTTTCAAGGGGTCTCGCCACTCAACGTCATTCTAGCACTTAGGGAAGCCTTGTTTTGACTAGTTCATACTTATAAAACAAACATTACATGCACACATTCTTTATGTGATTTACGGTAATAGAACTGACAACTTTACCGAAAGACGCTGCACTACCTGTATTGGGAAACTGATTAGTTTAAAAACGCCGAAATGATTTGCTGTTTTCTTACTTCTTCGAAAACTGTCACAATAATGATGCAAACAAACTACAAGCTCTTCATTCTTCCATCGTTGAGGAAGGTTTTGTCGATGCCCGTTTCTTAGGTAACACTGACATGCCTAAAGCTATGTACTCAGAGTTGTGAAGTTGTGTAATATCCAATAATTGCCTTGTCTTTCTGTTGCTTGTATTAGTGCATTAAGTGAGCAATTGGAAGGAGTCGTTTGAAATTACCTATTACTGTCACAAAAACAACAACAACTACTACTACTACTACTACTACTACTACTACTACTACTACTAATACTACTACTACTAATACTAATACTAATACTAATACTACTAATACGATGATTTATACTACTACCAATAATGATGATAATAATTAGTCACCGTTACCCAAGTCAGTATATTCTCGAATTACATTTTCAAATGCCTGGCAAGTTTTATACAAGTCAAACTGCCTTTTTGTGTGTGGACTGCAAGATGTGTACTCCCTTTACCATCTCATCCCACCGGGTACCCATTCACTGCTGTCCAAATTTAGACACAATATCAACATGTGTGAAATCTACCACTAACAAGAACATGTAAAAGTTAATTTGTATTAATACAGAGGCACATTAAGAATCTGAGCACTGTTTTTCTACTTATATATCTGCCTCTGAAATTCTATCACACAAACAACTAAAAAGGTTTGACAATGAAACATTGAATCCGCTTTCATCCCTTAAATAATAGGTTTGGCACCAAAAGAATAAATACACAATCAATTTACATACGTTACTTGTTTATTTAAGATATGGAAAGTTATGCAATACAATTTGTGGCAAACACTCTGCAATCACATGTTAACCTTATGGGGATAAACCTGGAATTGGTACCAAGCAAGAAGGGTGGTCAGACTGGGTGATTAGTTCCATCGCCCATCATTGTAACCAAAAATATTGTTCATGACATCAATCACGACTCTGATGTGCTAGATTATTCACAGGCCACATACCTTATCATATAATATCATATACCTGGATTATATGTCATAAACAATGACACAAACTACGAAGGTTACCATACAAGCCAGTTTTTTTTTAAATAGGAATATCAAGGAGCATGATATGTACCACCGTACGCTGTGTATGTCTTGTGCAAATACCATTTTTCATTTCATTGTATACACTTACAGAGATAAGAATGTGAATGTCCCAAAGGCCTTGCCGTTTTCATGCAAATGATTCATGCTATTTCCTTTGTTTCCAGATTCTATACATGCACAGTTGGGTCGCGGAGGAACGGTCACAACAAATCCATCGCAAAGACCACGTAAGTTACCCGTGCAATCTCATACACATGTGCTTATTATGTAATCAAAGGGGCGTGGCAGTTGGAAATGGGTGCGTGTGTCATCCCATCCCACACGCTCGCTGACATACAAGGAAAGAACCTTGCTAACATCATTTACCAAAATGTCAAAGTGATTTTAAACACCGCTTCAGCAAAGACCATTTAAATTTGGTTGCGGGGAATGCTGATGAAGGAGGGTGTGGGTTAGAATGATTTCGGATTACTGTGAGTAATATCAACAAGAGAACAGCCTCTGAATCGTAATGAGAACTTTACATGTTTCTCCAGTTTCAGGAGAGGGTCACGCGTCTGGTTCAATCCCAGAACAGTGTGTTTAAGTTATTTATCAATGAAACCAATCAATAGCAAGTACATATTGGCAAAGATAATGATTAGACAATGCCATTGGGTGATCCATTATTAGCTGAGGGAGAGTACGTGTGACGGATTGTTCGCAGGGTGATCTTTGAATCCAATTTCACCTTCAGGGTATGGTGTACATGGCTTTGTTTCTTAATGTCATGGCTTGAGACCAGAAAACCAAACCACATGGGCGTTGATGGCTTTCGTTGAATGTTAGTTCAAGTTTTGTAATTTCAGTGGAGTCTGTATTACATCTCTACTTTGAAGTGACATATTATTGGTGATGTTAATTGTTGAAATAATTCAACATTTTCAACCACATCATCATCATGATCGGACACAGTCATTATCGTATTATCATGTGAAGGAAACACAATGATTGGTATGCTGCTATATGCTCCTACAGAATACCAATGTCATGAAGTGGGTTAGAACCCTTCTCATAAAGAATCAACATCATGGTCTCAACGCTTTAGAGACTATGTATTAATAAATTCACCACAGTGTCTGCAAAAGGAATGAAATAGTAAACCACACCCTGCTTTTATGGTATGAATTTTAGAGACGATGTTCATTTGCAGTAGAGTTGCCACGTATTTACTTCACGCTGATCTTGGACAAATATTCCACGTTTATAAAACTCCCAATACTTTTCGAAACAAAACGAACAGTCACGTAACCAACTACGAAATGTGAGATGGGTTTTAAATGTGTGTGTTATCTACTCATCAAACTCATTTCAAAGGTAGACAGAACAAGCAAAAATAAAACCACAGCTGTCAAATGTAGCCAGTTGAACGTTTACTTCTCAACTTCTAACTCGGAAACTCGGTATATCAGGCGAGGTTGTTTTTAGACCCATGTTTGAAAAATAGAAAAAAAGTATTTCAGTCGGATAACACGAACGTTGATGATGAGAGTATGGAATGTTAAGATAGGAAACGAAGAAACAAACTGTTTTAAGTAGGAAAGCATCAACGCTATATTTCTTTCAAAAATTTCCCACACGATCTTTTTAACATACACTGTTTACACCGGAGGCCTGCAATGCCGAGGGTGTGTTTTATGGTCAGAAAAAGGAACGTGTAATTCAGTCGACCTAGTGTCTAGTTATCGGAGCTCTTGGGTTGCCAAATACACATCTTCGTGTCAAAACCAACATACATGTTGAGTACAGCTGGTCTGTGTTGCGTCACGTGAGTTGTGTCATTGCTGCCAGAAGGGCATTCTTCTACATATCTTCCGAGTGCTGTGCTACATGTGGGTAAACACGGGGGAAATAGGTCGAGGCTATATAAGGGTCTGGACGTGCCTACTGTAAGAAAAATTCCTGTGCCTACAGTTTTTTTTTTTTTTTATTTGACGTATGTTGAGTTTATCCTTGTCTGGACCTGTGAGTCATCTTGACTATTACATCCACCATTTTAAACTCAGATGGAAGATTTAAAAGGTACTTTTAATGAAAGTTCCAACTGAAACTTTTAATTAGACATGAAAACGTGCTAACTGTATGTACATGGGAATGTCAGAAAACAGTTTGGTGTCATCGATCACATTAGAACACAATCTGTGTTTAACTTCAGCCATTGAAATTGTTAATCTGGAAAAGTAAAGTGACACTGGAAGAGAGATTGAGTTTTGTTTAGAAACAAGAATAAGCGAAAGATGAAAGGAATTGCATCAAGTTCAACCTTTCTATTTCTATAAGACCAAGTGTGTTGAACATGCTTCCAAGTCGATTATGCTACAAGTCGCAGACAAATGTCTCAGGTTGAGCGTCATTGGTAATATCAAGCGCTGTGAGTTTGACCTTCATCAAAGACTACATTTTTCCAGCCAAGCTATTGTCATTGTGATTGCCTCCTTGGTCTGGTGAACAGAGCACCTGCCCGAGGAGCGGACGGTCGATGGTTCAAATACCGGACAAATGTCTTAGGTTGATGGCCATTGCTCATATCAAGGTTCATGTGTCTGCCCTTCACGAAAGACCATATTTCTTCAGCAAAGTTATTCTCGTTGGTCGGCGCCCTATACAGTACGCTGTGGCTGGTAGGGCATCCAAGGAAGTATGGCGTGGCATTTCGTTGGGCAGGCACTATAGAGCTGTCAGTGGTCAAGACCAGAACACGCACGCGCGCGCGCACACACACACACACACACACACACACGAACGAACGACCCATGCACACTCACATGTACGACACACAGACACACGACACACGCTCGCGCGCACACAAACACACACACACACGCACGCACGTCACTCTAGAATTCCGTCGAGTGAATCATTAAACCCAGCTTCACTGCCATCTTACTGTAGACCATTTTATTTTGGCATGCCTAAACCCATTACACTTGGAACGTCCAATTTACGCACAAGAGTATTCTTTGCCTCAATTATACTAATGAAGAGCAGGATACATTTCACCAGACACATACCCGAGCTAAATGAGCGAGCCATGTTTGTAAAAAGTAGCTCGAAAGCGTACACTGTAACAGAGCAGTGAAGATTAAACTGTGGCTTCTGTCAGCAGTCTCTCTTGCCTAATCACCAGTGTCAAGGAAAGAACCTCAATTTACAATGAACCAACAACACCCATACGTCTGTCCGGATTTACATTCACAAAGACTTTCGAGCCATGCAAACAAGTTTGCAAATTGCGCTGTGCAATACACTTACTGCATGAAAATATGGGATACATTGCATATTCTTTTTGTGTCATAAATTCGAATTTTCGTTTCCTTGGCAACCTTTACAGACACGCAACCTTTTGCATCCAGTAGACGTCGACATAATATCTGTATGAATCCTTAATCCTTTAACATACATCCCAGTAATTATAGTAACGTTCTATTTTCTGAGTGATAAGTAGCAGTACTTCATCATAGCACATTTACCCTTACTCGGAGGACTTCATCTTTTATTCCCTTAGCCGCAAGATACCAGCAATGTATGCCATTGGAAAAGTAATAAAATGCGTTTTGTTGAATTCTTAAGAAGACGTGTACATTGTGAACAAGTATATATAAAAATATTCATGAATTCATATAAAGACCTTCTCATTCCACAGGGGATTCTTTCATATCAAGCCATTTTAGCTGCAGTTCATGTTTACTGAAAATCGATATAACATCATTATATCACTTGTTGAATGAATTAGCTCGTGGCGTCTTTTCATACTTTCACGGCCTGGTTTGAACTTGACACACAGTCAGGGAACATGTTGCTCTCCTGAGGCAGCTCTCCGTACCGTGAATATCGAGATGTCTTAAGTGGTATTTTATGGAAATTGTTCCTCGAACGAGAAATTAATGATGTTTCAGCTCTGACGTCTCTTGAAATACTATGTGAGATAATCCCACATGAACAAAAATTACCTTTGAGGAACTTTTTTGACAGAGAAATTGCCATTGCAATAAATTTGAATTATTAATGGTAAAACGCAAGGGGATGTTAAAATTAGAGATGCGCTCAGAAACGAGCATCTTGAGATAAATAGGTTTTCAATCTTCCTTGCAGACGTGTTTTGCAATAGTTGGAAAGGGAAGAAAAACTGTAAAACTGTGAACCAATATATTGTCAATCCATTAATACAAGCAGAATGCAATAACCGTGATGATATTATTAATCTTGGATTTTGTAACAAAAGTGATAAAATATTTCGACTTAAAATTGGTAGTTCTAACTGATTCATGAAGTAAGTGATTGGCATGTTGACAGCGATCGTGTGAATGATGTGTCGATTATGGAGAGGGTTCTGCTTTTCTCGAAAAACTTTGATTCATTGCTAATTCAACGTCATGTCCGTATTTGGCCTCAACGCCAAAACAAAACAGGACCAACGTTGTTATTATCAACTACAAGGGATAGTATGACTTTACTACGGTATGAAACACAGCGAAAAGATTCACCACACGCATGTGTTAGTGTACGTGACTGAAGTTACTTTGATTAATTTATATTCTAAAATACAATGGGTCGAAGTTCTTGGTAGGATGTAACAACATGGGAGTCGATAGCGTGAACGATTTCGTTCCTTACAGACAGGTATATATACCATGTCAGCACATTGTGGTTGGTGCTTTCGTTTTGGTGCCCAGAAGATCTTAACCCGAACATAGTTTGTGTCTTCTTTTCCGCATATCTAAGGCATGGCTTGAACATCAAAGGTAGAGTCTGTTTTATTGGTCCACAGAAGATCCTAGCCCGAACATAGCTTGGGTGTTCTTTTCTGCATATCTCGGGCATCGCTTGAACACCCAAGGTAGAGTCTGTTGGTGCACAGAAGATCCCAGCCCGAACATAGCTTGGGTGTTCTTTTCTGCATATCTCGGGCATGGCTTGAACACCCAAGGTAGAGTCTGTTGGTGCACAGAAGATCCCAGTCCGAACATAGCTTGGGTGTTCTTTTCTGCATATCTCGGGCATGGCTTGAACACCCAAGGTAGAGTCTGTTGGTGCACAGAAGATCCCAGTCCAAACATAGCTTGGGTGTTCTTTTCTGCTGCATACCTCGAGCATGGTTTGAACACCCAAGGTAGAGTCTGTTGGTGCACAGAAGATCCCAGCCCGAACATAGCTTGGGTGTTCTTTCTGCATATCTCGGGCATGGCTTGAACACCCAAGGTAGAGTCTGTTGGTGCACAGAAGATCCCAGTCCGAACATAGCTTGGGTGTTCTTTTCTGCATATCTCGGGCATGGCTTGAACACCCAAGGTAGAGTCTGTTGGTGCACAGAAGATCCCAGTCCAAACACAGCTTGGGTTTCTTTCTGCATATCTCGGGCATGGCTTGAACACCCAAGGTAGAGTCTGTTGGTGCACAGAAGATCCCAGCCCGAACATAGCTTGGGTGTTCTTTTCTGCATATCTCGGGCATGGCTTGAACACCCAAGGTAGAGTCTGTTGGTGCACAGAAGATCCCAGCCCGAACATAGCTTGGGTGTTCTTTTCTGCATATCTCGGGCATGGCTTGAACACCCAAGGTAGAGTCTGTTGGTGCACAGAAGATCCCAGTCCAAACACAGCTTGGGTTTCTTTCTGCATATCTCGGGCATGGCTTGAACACCCAAGTTAGAGTCTGTTGTGATCTAGTTACGATTAAGGTGATACCGTCTTTTTCTCGGTCTTTGGATCAAGGTTTGCGCCCCTATCCAATTCATATACTGTTTGAGAATCCAGCGGCACTGATGAAGACAATATACATAAAGATAAGACAGCATATGTATCATCCATGGTCATAACTCGCCAATAATTCTAACATACGGCCATTTCTGGAGCCATACTGTAACAGCGGCGAGTCACAAAGCAGCTCTGTCAATATCACATTTACACACACAAATTGCCAAATGCCACTTGATGTCTCCGGGTGACTTATTTGTCTCGGGCTCAGGCAGCGCTACGGAGTAATCAGGAATGGGAGATTATATTGCTATTTATGAAACAGATGCTGAATAGAGGACAAAAAGGCTGCAGCTAAGGGCCACTTATCTTATGAAAGTGCAAATTCACCAGATGATGGCCTGCCACTGCTTGTCAAATCTGTCGACCTAAACCAAGAGTTCGCTTAATACAGGAATAGTACTGAAACGAAAATCATCTCAAAATGACAGCTTACAACTGGGTTGCCTTTGAAGTTTGCTCTGTAGCCATATTGCGACAAATTAGATTAGATTCGGGAGGAATTTCATTTGGATTGATATTCTTCGCGTACATAAAACGGCTCTCATGTAATAATTGAGAAGTGCATTTTCTTAGGAATTATGCCCGTGATTAGGTCTGGAAGTCTTGGAATTTTTATCAAGAAAATGTTTATCAGCAAAGTGAAACAGGCTTCTGATTTTTTTCGAGTGAACACTTGTATGCAGTGAGGCCCCGTTAAACCATACAAATCACATTGAATTAGTCCGTGTTAACACATTTGTTATTCAGGTAAGCATGGACAGTGGTTTTGGAGAAATGTATGCATGGTTTCGTACAGAAAAAACAAAAGAAATCACGTATAACAAACTGTACTCCGGATTAACGTGATTCCTCTGCATACTATCACAGGAGCCTCTAGATAGGCCTGAAACTGTGTGTATCCTAGATCGGTTGCAAATTTTGGGAGCATGGGTGCCAGGATCCCTGATGAGTCTTGGTTTGTCAGCGCTATACCTGTGGGCGGGGAATTCTGAATTGGGCCATTTGATCTATCTGTCAACATTATTATGGTATGCTGGGATGTAATTAAAATATCTTGGGCGGCTTTATATTCGCTCACTCATTAGGGCAAGTAACCTATTCTTTATGTAGTCATTTCTTTGAATGCATAATGTGTTTGGGGGATTTGTTTTATAAAAATACTTTTACAAAACCTTGTTATTTATAAACACGCACTGACATTTAGTAATCATTAAACACACTAAATGTGGGCAAGTCAATAGGCCCACAGCAACCGTGGGGTTTATTGTGTGTTGGTTGGTTGGCGGTCTAACGCCGCACTCAGCAATAGTCCAGCTATATGGCGGCGGTCTGTAAACAATCGAGTCTGGACCAAACAATCCAGTGATCAACAGGATGAGAACCGATCTACGCAGCTGGGATACGATGACATGTGTCAACCAAGTCAACAAACTTGACCATCTGATCCTGTTAGCATGGGTTGCTGAACACCATTTCTAACCCGCATCTTCACGGGTTGTGTTGTAAGTCAGTAGGTCCTCATCAACCTATGCTTGTTATAAGAAGCCATCGGGTATTTACCGGGTAGTGGTTGATATGTGCATCGTTCCTCACTTGTACAGATCGATGTTCACGATGTCAATCCTCATCTTGTCTGGCCCAGAGAGGATTATTAACAGACGACCCCTAATTTAACTGGGAAATGGCTAAGTGCGGCGTTGAAAAGCAAAACAAAATCAAAGTCATTTGCTTGTCATGTAACCGATGTGGATATGGCACTTTTTGCGAGGGCGGAGCTTGCGGGTAGTATTAATTAGCATCACATTGTGGTCACCTTTCTATCATAGAATATCGCACCACTGACATTCAGGTCCCGAGTCCAGCTTGACTTCCATATGACGTTGGATTACTGCAGTAACATACTTAACATGAAAGACATCATATGGCGGATTATGAAATGGTTTCCATGCCAACAACGAAATATTCATCACTGCATTTTCATGTCCACTATATTTTAGAAATGATCATTCACGAAGACCAAGGTTTTCTGTGTCGTAAAACTATCCCTCTCATTCATTTGTGCCGAAAGCCCTCCAGAGTTTATTGATTTTCTTAAATACGATTCCTAAATACCCATCAGTAGTTGTGTATTATACGAATGTATTTTTTTTAGTTTAAATATATCCATGATTTATTAAATTAATCCACGAGGATGTATGCTGGCTGAGCACCAATACATATTCTAATAGTTCAAGTTCCTTTGACTAGAAAGGGAAACAGTTTATACTTGTCTAACATGTGATACTTGTACGTATTAAGGAACCTAAATCTGGGATTGGATGTGTGGAGACTCCTTGAGCTGAGCACGGGATGAGAATAGAATAGGGTGATCGTTTTATCAAATACGTGTTCTTGGGTGTGAATGTCAACTTCAGCCGTCCCCAGTGGGTCATATGACTGAATATTGGCAACAAGCGGCGTAAAACTATACTCCCTCTTAGTCTGTTAGTAGCATTTTATGTGTCGAATCATGTATGGGACATCCATTTTCCATTACACGCCCATTTTCCATTTGTGTCTGCTCACGAACTAAAACATACGCCATTGATTGAACTGACATACCCACAGTAATAACGATTTTACATGACTGTCCCGCATACAATAGAATCTCTCTCCTTGACCGAAGAGCGTTCCATTGTGACCGCTGGAGTTGTTTCCCTTGCATGACAATCCATCATTCTGTGGACAGTCTGTACCTTGGCGGTTCCTTGCGGCACCGGATGAAGTTGGCGGTGACTGTAATCTATATCAGTAACGTAATATAACCTTGCTTTGTCAATACGAAACAAGAACTAACCTACGGAGACTCTGATGAAATGTTTTTCTTAGACTTTGATTTCCGATAGATAAACTGACGAAGACAACTTATGAATATTCTGTTGGAGATTTCTACAACAGATAAGATGCGTCAATGATTGGAAAGACACAAGCACGCATTTCATGTTTGTTGACACGGAATGTTTACATTGATAGTGCTCACAGAGCTCAGAAGTTGGCTATTGATTATTAAACAAGATCATATCACAAATACGAAATTGCTTCTTAGTAGGCCATGTTCTGTGCATACAAGTAATAAGAACGTGATTTTAAGACTGAAACTCTCTGGATAGCCGACCGGACACGGGATCAAAATTATGGTTAAACTCCGTTAATAGTTCACTCAAGCAATTAGTGTATCTGGTCAAGGGGTATTGAGAGAGGATATGGCGATAGTATTACATGTTTAGGAGATCCGATATATATAGATATATATATATATATATATATATATATAGACCCACATCTCTCTCTCCCTCTCTCTCTCTCTCTCTCTCTATATCTCTCTCTCTCTCTCTCTCTCTCTCTCCCCTCTCTCTCCCCCTCTCTCTCCTCTCTCTCTCTCTCTCTCTCTCTCTCTCTCTCTCTCTCTCTCTCTCTCTCTCTCTCTCTCTCTCTCTTTCTTTCTCTCTCTGTTTTTGCGACAAACCCTTTATCGATTTAGGTTGCGAATTTATCATGACCATCTGTTTAAGCGTCACTATCAAATTAACACCAGGTGTTCACGAAAGGGTCATGGTATCCTGCCCCTCCGGTGGTACACCAAAACACATGTAAAGGCTAGGCTATTGTACATCAAACGTTGTGAAGTGTAAACAGAAAAATACTCGAGCTGCAGGAATTTTGCTTGACAGGTAAATTATTTTCAAACGCATCATATAACACTCACTCACTCATTCATACGTTTCAGTGTAACTACTTCATATATGCAACTGTACACTAAAACATATCTCTGCCACTGACACTCGGCGTTCTAACACCACTAACGATATTCTGACATAAACCTAGTCAAGAACACCAGGTGTCATTGAATGTATAACTGTGAGTACAAGGCCTTTCCACAAACATAATCCTTTCAAAAAATAAGACGTTACTTCTACTGGGATTTTTTATATTATGCACGATCAATAGCATCTCAAATTAAGCCGTGCTGCGCAGCCATCTGTTAACACCAGCGCGTTGTCAAGAAAACTAATGACATTTATATCAATTATGCAAAACGATCAATGATCTGTTTGCTTTCGTATATACTCCACCATAGGTTTACGTGACAGGCAAATGAGATTCTGAGTGGGAGTCCAAGCTATACCACAATTTATATTGAAATTACCATTCTACCGTGAGGGATTATGTCAAATATGGAACGAGAATTTGGAGTTAAAAAATGGGCATTATAGACATAACCATATGCTTTCCATTATAAGAAATGATAATAACTCCGTGGCAATCATAAGATTTCCACTTGTACTGTTTATATATTTTCTGTCTAATTCTGTGATATATAGGGGGCGGTATGGTAGCCTAATGGTTAAAGCGTTCGCTCGTCACATCGTCACACCGAATACCAGGATTCGATTGCCACATGGGTACAATGTGTGGAGACCATTTCTGGTGTCCACCGTGATATTGCTGGAATATTGCTACAAACAGCTTAAACCCATACTCACTCACTTACTCGATTACCACATGGGTACAATGTGTGAAGCCCATAGCTGGTATATTGCATTAAAATGGCGTAAAATCATACTCACTCAATCTTATGATTAATTCACTGCCAGACATCCATCCCATTTGTCAGACGTCTTCGTGCTTGTGATCTCGGTATTGTGCCCTACACTTAATGTGGTCATGCCAAATATAGATCTTCCAGACAAAGGTCTAGCGGTCTGTTCTATTGATGGTGAGAACAGATACGGTGGAGTCATATGGCCACATGGTCATAAGAGGATTGGTCATCAATTTTAAAGTATAGCATCGACTTATAAAAGCGTTCTGCTAGTCTCCCAAGTCCTAAAGAATAAATTAAAGCTTACTCAACTCTAGAATGATTTGGCAAGTCTACATTGCCTCAGATCCAGAAATTAAGGATCGTTCTAGGCTCCATTTGGATTTGTTTTGTTGATAAATATATTTTTATATGTTTTGTAATAAATATATTTTTAAAAGAGACAACTTTATTTCTGGAACTAAATCTCCATCTGGGATTCTGCAAGCAGTTCTGCTCATGGCGAATGCTTAAACTCCATTTATGTTTATAGATTTAGCCCACTGACCCACGACAGGAAAAGCATGGCTTACTGTCAGAGTGAACGCGATACATAGCCGAATGAGCCATCACATAGGCAAATATGCAGCTTATGGACTGATTCCTGGAGAAGGGCATCATGTATGTTTGTCTTGTGATATTCATGGCATCCTCACGTCAACTGGAACAACATACATTGCATGAGGAAGCACCATGTAACGTACAGCAATGTATCACTTATGGGAGGTGGTGAGCTTCACGATACAATCTGCTTTCAGGGTGGGTTGATGTTGGTGGTATTAAGTCAGAACAGGTCCTTGTGTTAACCTTTCAGAAGAAAAATATTCCTCTAATCTCTACAATCCTTCTCTGTCCATTAACACACACACTGACATCAGATAACACATGTTACACTAGTTAAAGTTGCTTGGCGGAGACAGACGTTGCTGATAAGAAAGAACAGGCTATTCGGATCTCAACACAGATTGTCTTTGGTAGAATCCTTACACGAATCTTGCGTGAGGGACACAGAGAAGCGCATATGTCACATGGGATCCACTGGGTGACTTAAGACTTGACGAGGGATAAGGATACATTTTAACCCAAATATTTTCATATTTCGCCATTTCAATATATTATTTAACACTGATATAGACATGTAGGCATTGATAGTGAACAGACTGATTGATGGACTGCTTACAAGCTGACGTACGAAAGAAAGTACACCTATGCTGCTTTGGGGTCATTTTAAACCACACAAACCAAAAACATAAAAACACCTTGAAAAGCGTTTTGATTGTGACTTATCAAACATACAAGTCACAAACATTGCGTCGTACCCAGAAGAATATGCTCTTCGTAAAATGCCAATATCCATGAAAAGTATTTTAATCCGACCACTGAAAATCAGAACACCACGTGTCTGCGGAAAGGGTAGCATGTCCTGCCCTGCCAGTAGCATAGGTCATTCATTCAATCTAGAAAAAGTAAATATTTATTGCCTGGTGGCTCACTCCTGTACTCCTGTCATGCAATGTACGTGCAATTTATTGGTTGACTTGCATCCACACCACGTTTGGTCATGTCAAGTATCGTATCATATCATATCATATCATGCATTGTGCCATACCACGCTCTAGCATATCACAAGACAATGTTCTTCCGAAACCAAGCAACGAACATGCCTGTGCATGTTAACGTTGTAAGACAATACAGGAGGCCGGCTCTAGCATGTAGTTTGAATTAACGGGCAAATCTTGTTTTGATTTCTCGCAGCCACAAAACAAATAAACGGCAACTGGTGGCAATAAATGTGTCCTTTGGTATCGCTTTCAAAATAAACCTTCAGACTCAGGCGATATTTGATGTGCAATCGCTGCTGCATCGGGAAGTCTTGAAAGAGAAAACCTTCCATGAGGGATGGAATTGGATCTTATGGAGGATGAGATGTCTTGTGATGTGATGTCCTCATCAGCGTGATTATCAAATATCTATCAACAAATTTTATTAGTTTTCGTTGGGTCAATTTACCTGCCTTTTACAGCCACTGCATAACAAGATACATGATTACTTTTGTTTGTTTTTTAGGGCAATGCAACAATATATTTTGACGAATATATACGCTGACAAAGCAATGTACGTCATTCCAGGCCCCGAGTCTCACACAATATTCTATTGCGTTTTCATGTGAACTGATAAGGCTTTTAACTGACGATGTTTATATTAGATCTTTAGTACAGACAACAATAAAAAGTGTAAAAGTGCAAGTTTCGAGTTCTCGTACTTATACCTAACTTGTCTTTGCCAAAGAAAAGTCTTCTTGTTTGTTGCTTCACGCCACAGAGTACAGAAGTTTTATACATTGAGTTGGCCCGATAACGATTGAATCCGGTATACCAGTGATTGATATTATGAACAAAGCCCCTGCCTTTTGATACGATATCCAATCATTCAAACAGGTCATCAAATGTAACAGTGAGTGAGTTTAGTTTTAGTAATATTCCAGCAATATCACGGCGGGGAAAACCAGAAATGGGCTTCAAACATTGTATCCATGTGGGGAATCGAACCCGGGTCTTCGGCGTGACGAGCGAACGCTTTAACCACTAGGCTACCCACCGCCCCTTCATCAAGTGTAACAGACCGACAAATTTGAACGTTTATCTTTAATAGGAATCCTTAATACACACATCACACACACACACACTCTCTTTCTCTCTCTCTCTCTCTCTCTCTCTCTCTCTCTCTCTCTCTCTCTCTCTCTCTCTCTCTCTCTCTCTCTCTCTCTCTCTCTCTCTCTCTCTCTCTCTCTCTCACACACACACACACACACACACATTTCTCTACTTATACGTATATGTTTTCTGGTCGCTACAGGGTATTCGGTAATTAGGAACTGTGTATCAGAATTTGACATTTGTAAATATAACTTCCTTGCCCACTATAAATAAACGCCGCCAATTTTGCCTCAGAAGCTTGAAGTATATCCGACGTATATGTTTACGACTTCCTCGAAAGAAAATGTGAGACGTCTTGCCTTTTTCTACTCGACAAACGGAGATTACAGAAGTCACTCCTTTGACAAACATCGTGTGCTTATACCATAAAACACATTCTGCAAGTCTCCAAGGACGTTTCACAAATTTTTGTGGAGTTCAGCAGGGCGACTAGATATGTCAGCCTCTATTAGGATTTAGTACCACTTTTGCCTTTATGTTCGTTGAGATAATATGCAATGTGAGTCGCGCTGAATATTCTGGGGCACATATGGAAAATATAAACATAAGTACGTATACACATGGTGAATGACATGATCTTCAAACGTAAATGTCAGGTGACATTATGTGATTGTCATGTGACCGAGAGAACATATGTTCCCTAAATATTTTTTTATTATATTCATTCTAGTTTAGTTGCTAAGTCTGGGATGTTTTGCAACACAATTTGTTACAGAAATATTGGAAAATGTTTTATGACCATTCTGCATGTCTTGAGTGAAATGTTTTATGATAAAGGTCTTCGTTCAGTCCTGTCGATGGAAATGAACATATATATGTCTTGTTGCCGGTAGTGCAGGACATGTTTACCGTTGTGCTAACCGTCATCGATTTTCTGTTATCGTGTCATGCAATTTTCACCGCTAAGTTGCTTTATACACTCAGTGGGATCTAGTGTCTGATCATCGAGACTGGTTCTCTGGCGATGACGTTTCTTACTGAACAAGATATTGAAAGGTTGAATCCTAGTAAACTGTTCCAATTTACTGGGCGATCTCATAAATTATGGTATGTAATCACATGTCAGCAATATTGATGCATACGTCACGATGCTTTATTAACCCATCCAATCTTCAGAGAACTCTTCAAGGCGTCGTTTGACAATACAGGGTGTTTTTCTAAGCACAAAGTACGGACTCTTAAGGGTTTCTTAACATCTACATGAGATGATGGTTTGCAGCATTAGTTCCAGGTTATTCTTTGATATCATTATGTGTACATCATATGTAACATGTCGTATTTACTTAAAGGTATAACTACGGGCGATGGGGTAGCCTAGAGGTTAACGTCACGCTGAAGACCCGGGTTCCATTCCCTACATGGCTACAATGTGTGATGCCAATTTCTGGTGTACCCTGACGTGATATTACGGGATTATTTCTATTGAATATTGCGTAACACTAAACTCACTCACTTACCAAAGATATAACTGAAAATAAGTTTGACTTCAAAAACCATGTAACACTATTGCTTGATCAAAGCAGTTCATATGTGTAGTGCATAGCGATATATAATAATATTCATCTACCAATAGCATATTTACATATCTTAAATATGATCTCATCGTCTTCCTTAATACCCATGAATATGCTACATAAATGATAAAGCAACTTTGTACTCTGCCCATGATAATGTCAAAGCTCTCCGCTAATGATGTTTTAATATCGACATCCTTGGCAAAATATGCGCTTATCAATTTTACAGAGGAAAACCTAAAGGTATCCTGCATCACATGGCTTACCAGCGTGTTCCATTTTCGTTATAGTCTCAGTAATTATGCTTTCAAATATTCTGATAAAAAACGACATTAGAAGCTTTTTTCTACGGAGCACGAGAACTAATAATGTCTCCTCTCCATTAAGATGTTATTTCAAAGGCGTCTTTTTAGCATCCGTGTAACCTGCAGATATGACTTTCTTCCAGAGAATAACACCGCCGTAATATAATATCCTGTAGAACTAATTCAATGAGTCCTCGTAATGACCATCGAAGGCAGCGCACGGGCATGCTGGAATTTGAAAAGCAGTGCCTTGGTTCAGAGGGATGAAATGATACTTATCATACTAATACCGCGCAGCCATTTAGGAACATGCTTTCGCTACGATTATTTAAAGATCATCACATGACCTCTTGTTTCAAGGTTGAGACCCCTTTAAAAGTTCATAAGTCAGATTTTGGAGCTTTTTCAAATTAAACGCATCACTGACCAAAACAATGCTGGGTGCACTCCCCATTTGGGCTTGTACTTCACGTTCCCGTGAGGGTGATTTTCAGGTAATTGACTTGCCTTTGTGAGTGTTTGTGACGGGTGCCACCTATGGGGCTGAATGATGTATTTGGCATCTGGCCTCGTGTAGATTTTATGGATTCTGGATTCGTACAGGTATTTTATTGTTATGAAAAACGTTGTTCTTGTCTTAGTTCTTGGTAATTACCTCGAACTCTTTTAGCCATCCTCTATGTCCCACGGTGTCGAGAGGATGACGTTTCTTACAATTCAGCGTCTCAGCGTGTGAACATGAAGGATGGCTCTCGTAAATGGAAGTCGCCCTATACAATTTGAGTGAAGGCATGAACTTATCAGGACTGGGATTGTTGCATGTCGCCACTCTGACGTTATCTGAGGCCCAGCATTAACTTTACAGGCCCTGTCTGTCAGTTACGCATGTTGTCAACTTTAACAAAGCTTTATTCCTTCAAACACTCGGACTCTCTATTGACCGTTCTTGCTCTAACAGATAGACTAGACAGGATACGTCAATTTAAGTGATATTGATAGTCTCATACAATCCACAACAATTCCTTGTCTCCTCCATCTCATCCGCTGATTGGCTGTCATGGTGACTGTCTGAGGCGCTTCTCTCTCGCAGCAGGGGAGATAATCGGAATCGCACCAAGCCTTTGCGACACGGACAGATAGTGCTTGCAAAGCCGGAAGGAAATCCGACTTTAGTATCATTAGCTTTTGAGTGGATTCTACAGTTTATAACGGTGTAAACATTGAGATTATGGAATGAGTGAGTAAGGTTTGATTTGACACCGTTTTAACGTATTTAGGTCCTGCAACAGGGGTCGGAGGGGTAGCCCTAATGACTAAAGCGTCCGCTCGTCACGCTGAAGACCTGGGTTTGATTCCCCACATGGACACAATGTGTGAAGCCCATTTCTGGTGACCTGTGAAGATCCGGGTTAGAATTGATTTTCAGTAACCGTAAGTGCTTGTCGTAAGAGGCGACTAACGGGATCAGGTGATCAGGCTCGCTGACTTTGTTGACACATCTTATTGTATCTCAATTGCGTAGGTCGATGCTCATACTGTGACATATCACTGGACTACATGGTCCAGACTCGATTATTTACAGACCGCCACCATATAACTTGAATATTGTTGGATGCGGCGTAAAAATAAACTCGCTCACTCATTGCTGGTGTGTCCCACCGTGATATTGCTGGAATATTGCTAAAAGCGGCGTAAAACCATACTCACTCACTCACCTGTAACATGTGTGTCAACATGGTGATATGCTTCAAGGTCCCTTCAACTTGATACGTCCGGATTTGACTGTATTGGGTAATGGCTCCCGCAGCGAATTGACGAATTCCTCCCTTAATTGACTGCCGTAAAGAATGATTACTGTAGCTGAGTTGACAGATGATCCAAGTAGGTGACTTGTTGATGAATGAGTCCTACTCATGTAGTTAACTGTGTTGACGAACTGTTCCTGTAGTTGACTGTGTTGACGAACTACTCCTATAGTTGACTCTTTTGACGGAACTGTTCCTGTAGTTGACTGTGTTGACGGAACTGCTCCTGTAGTTGACTGTGTTGACGGAACTGCTCCTGTAGTTGACTCTGTTGACGAACTGTTCCTGTAGTTGACTCTGTTGACGAACTGTTCCTGTAGTTGACTGTGTTGATGAACTGTTCCTGTAGTTGACTGTGTTGACGGAACTGTTCCTGTAGTTGACTGTGTTGACGGAACTGTTCCTGTAGTTGACTGTGTTGACGAACTGCTCCTGTAGTTGACTGTGTTGACGAACTGTTCCTGTAGTTGACTGTGTTGACGGAACTGTTCCTGTAGTTAACTGTGTTGACGGAACTGCTCCTGTAGTTGACTGTGTTGACGGAACTGCTCCTGTAGTTGACTCTGTTGACGAACTGTTCCTGTAGTTGACTCTGTTGACGAAACTGTTCCTGTTCCTGTAGTTGACTCTGTAGTTGACGGAACTGTTCCTGTAGTTGACTGTGTTGATGAACTGCTCCTGTAGTTGACTGTGTTGACGGAACTGTTCCTGTAGTTGACTCTGTTGACGAACTGTTCCTGTAGTTGAACTGTGTTGACGAACTGTTCCTGTAGTTGACTGTGTTGACGGAACTGTTCCTGTAGTTGACTGTGTTGACGGAACTGTTCCTGTAGTTGACTGTGTTGACGGAACTGTTCCTGTAGTTGACTGTGTTGACGAACTGTTCCTGTAGTTGACTGTGTTGATGAACTGCTCCTGTAGTTGACTCTGTTGACAGAACTGTTCCTGTAGTTGACTCTGTTGACGAACTGTCCCTGTAGTTGACTGTGTTGACGGAACTGTTCCTGTAGTTGACTCTGTTGACGAACTGTTCCTGTAGTTGACTGTGTTGACGAACTGTTCCTGTAGTTAACTGTGTTGATGAACTGCTTCTGTAGTTGACTGTGTTGACGGAACTGTTCCTGTAGTTGACTCTGTTGACGAACTGTTCCTGTAGTTAACTGTGTTGATGAACTGCTCCTGTAGTTGACTGTTGTGACGGAACTGTTCCTGTAGTTGACTGTGTTGACGAACTGTTCCTGTAGTTGACTCTGTGACGGAACTGTTCCTGTAGTTGACTGTGTTGATGAACTGCTCCTGTAGTTGACTGTGTTCGCGAACTGCTCTTGTAGCTGACTCTGTTGATGACCTGCTCCTGTAAATAAATGTGTATGGATTGGTACCTGGCGAGGTACAGATGAGATAATATTGTCTGTCTGACTTAAGCATGTAGCTTAATGTTCACGGCGAAAGGTATGATGATCTTTTAACAAGTTAATCATCATTATCAGGTAAGCAGAGAGCTGGTGATAGAATTGTCAAAGTTATTGCTCAGAACACCGACAAGTATGTGGCAAAAAAAGACACCTCTCTTGAAAACAGACATCAATGAGGTTAAATGGTTTTCACAAATCCACTTCTCCAAAAAGAACTTCTTCAGAGCTTATTGAATCATCTTACCTGTCAGAGATAAGTACTAAATCGTTCTAGGAAAATAATTAGCATTTGCTTCACAATATGCCTATCCATTGCAGCTGTGTGTCAATCGTCTTTTTGATACAATGCATACAGGTGTGGAATGTTCAAATGAACAACGAACGCTGACACATATTTTGTTATCATTGCATTTCAGTTTCGTTGTTATCACTGCATTGAGGCTTTGTTGTTTTCTGTGCATTGAAGTTTCTTGCTATTGCATTTAGGTATTGTTATCATTGCATTTAGGTTCTGTTATCATCGCATTTTGTTGTTATCGTTGCAATGGGGTTTGTTGTTATCATTGCATTGAGGTTTTGACGCATTCGTCGCATTGAGGTTTTGTTGCAATCATTGCATTGAGATTTTGTTATTATCATTGCAATGAAGTGTTGATTTATCAGCTCTAAAAAGAAGAGTTTAGGGAAAGCATACACGGTTTGATTGCGAACTGGATCAAAGAAAACTGAGGTTTGTTTCTCATGATGAGCCATCAAGAGCTTGACATCAAGAAGGGAAAGTATTTAACGTCGATGTTGCAATAGGCATACGTCAAATAAGAAAATGATCAACGTCAAATGAGAAACTCTCAAGAAAGAGAAAAGTAGGCTCAATTCTCTCGAAGTCGAATGTGATATCGTAAAGGAGACCAACATGTCAAATATCGGTTTTTTTCTTGCCGCAGGATAATGGCATCAGATAAGATCACGACAGATGCCAACGATACCTAGTTTAACCCTCGTTATCTTCAGATTCCACTGCCATCTATATAGTGCGTTTAGAGAAGGCTGCGATAGATTCCTTGAACACATAATGAAATGGAAGCGTAGTTTGGGAGTCAGTTTGTTGAAGGAGTCATTTTTGACGTAATGATCTCAGCATATTGTCTGTCCTTTAGATTAAGTGGCACAAATTCTGTGTAGGTGCAGTGATCGGATATGTCACTTTCAGATTTTGAGAAATGTTATAAAGTGTCACCTTCAGATCCTGCTGAATTATGTCTAGTTTGTTCTCGTCCATTGTGTCGCTTCTACAGAATGCTGTTACATTCTGTTGTTGTGTTAAAGTGCATCATGTTAAAGCGTGAATGAATTCGTGTTACACGATGATAGGAAGATAAGAGTTCACACGAAGTTGGAGAAATGGTGGAACTGTACAATCACTAAGATGGAGATATTGCTTTATCGATTCAGGTCTTGTGCCAGGTGAACAAGGTATTCTTAAGAAAAATGCGCCTTTAGTTTAAGACTATATTTTTACTTTAAAGTACATCCCACACGGTTTCATGTCAACCCACACTATTGTTCTGGATTTAGCTAATGGTTCAAATATGGACTACTCTTTCTGGAAAAATAGTAACCTGAGCATCAAAGACCTTAGTTGACTCATAAAGCTGTGCTTCGGGAGGTAGAAGGCTGTTTCGTATCTCCTTCGTGTGCACACTTGCTGTGAACAGGCCTACACTTCAAATGTGGTGTACATTGTCAGTTTAAAGGTGTACAAACAATGGCTGACGTATATGGTGTGTGTTCCCCACGTCTTAAACCTATGCAGATGGCTTGGGATACGTGTTTGGGTTAACCATGAAAACAGTGGGTTCTTTTGGTCTTGTGTGTCCTTGGTCTTACCTCTGTACGCACACAATCTAAACTTAAGTAAGACTGAAAACTATGCACAAATGAGAAACTCGTCCCAGATCAGCATGTGATTGAGATCAAATCTGCACGAAATACTTCAGTCGTTATGTTCTCTGTGAGTCAAAAGAGCAGACGATCACAGCAGGAACACACGCTGGGTATTATAGACGTTGCATCACAGGTGGCGTGAAAGAGACGTTATATGATAACATGTCTCACAGCATTAAGTAGACGTAAGTGATTCACCACGTCCTATTCAGATACCAATATCCTGACAACCTTGTTTCTTTTGACAACTGTTGCAGGAAATAGTAGCAAATGTTACGGAGAAACGTTTTTAATTAAAATTGTTTGCGTTCTGTCAATTCTTGCCTGAGTGAGTGTGTCTAGGGGGATTTGCTTCTTAAACTGCGCAATGGTATTTGAGTACGCTAGGACTGTTTATTAGGTATTAGTCTTCGCTAAAACAAGCAGCATATATTATTATTTTTATCATTATTATAGGATATTTATATAGCGCACATATCCACGCACTAGTGCATGCTCAAGGCGCTGGTATTTTTTCCCTCGATCATTGGATGTCAATCTCAACGGCACATCGCATTATCAATCTCAACTCCCTGGGGAGTATACACATACATGTATACATAAGCACGCAGACAAATTGAGGAGCAAGCTATCAGTTTGTTAGTTTGGTATGCACAAACCCATTACACATGGAACTTCCAATCTACGCACTTGAGTGTTCTTTGCCTCAATTATACTAATGAAGAGCAGGATACATTTCACGAGACACATACCCGAGCTATATAAGCGAGCCATGTTTGTAAAAAGTAGTTCTTAAATGTACACTGTTACTAACAGTCAAAACATCACTGTACCTTCAATGTGCACAGACACACACACCTGCATACGTGCACACTCTCACACATTCAGACACACGTGCATGTGCTACGCTATGATCTTGCAATGATGTGTTATTTTTAAACGTCACGAATAATATATAGCCTCATCTGATTATGTGTACAACTTGTTGTTCACATGGGCATCTGAACCACAAAGGAAGCATCTTAGTGTAAATGTACACCTAGACACTCATTAGCTGCTGCTGGTAATGTAGACAAATGGCACCAACTAACATGCTTGGAACAAGATCCTGCAGATCGATATGTAGATCTGAAACAAACACTGTCGTATTGTCAACATTAGTTGCTCTAAGGTGTCACGTGGTCCTGTACTCGGTTGTTGGCTTAGATCCTGTATCACGTGCGTCACGATATCTCACTGGGCACGTGCCTGGGAAATGTGCTTATTTTTTGTCCAGGTGTAAAATGGGTACCCGGTAGAAATAGAAGGTAATGTGCCGTCTCAGAAGGCGCCTGATTGTGAAAATCGAGTGTTCTCTGATTCACTTACCGGGGTAATACTGTTTAAGCATGATCCCTGTGTGTGGAAGATGGAGCGGTATAGGTATATTCATTTATAATTATGTCGGGGCGGTGGGGTAGCCTTGAGGTGAAAGCGTTCGCTTGTCACGCCGAAGGCCCGGTTTCGTTTCCCCACATGGGTACACTGTGTAAGCCAATCTCCGGTGTCACCCGCAGTGATATTGCTGGAATATTGCTAAAAGAAGGAGTAAAACTAAAGTCACTCACTATGTCGCTATGCATGTCTGTGAGTGAGTGAGTGGGCTTAGTTTTACGCCGCTCGCAGCAATATTCCAGATATATGGCGGCGGTCTGTAAATAATCGAGTCTGGACCAGATAATCCAGTGATCAACAGCATGAGCATCGATCTGCGCAATTGGGAACCGATGACATGTGTCAACCAAGTCAGCGAGTCTGACCACCCGATCCCGTTGGTCGCCTCTTACGACAAGCATGGGTTTACAACAAGGTTCACGGGTTGCATGTCAGGAGGTCATATTACAGCTGTATGTATATTCCAGCTCTATGACGGCGATCTGTATTGATCAAGTCTGGACCAGACAATCGCTTCCCAACAGCCCATTTCTGGTGTCCCCCGCCGCGGCGTAAAAAGCGGCGTAAAACTTAACTCACTCACTACTGAAGGTCACGTCAGATTAACAATTAAGTTCTTCCTCCGAAACATCACGGGGGAGTAAGCAAGACATTAGAGAATGACTCTGAAAAACGATTACACGAGGGAAACAAATATGTCTATTTAATTATCCCTTTTATCTATCATCACGGTTTAATGATGGGACATTAACCGCGTCCCCGTGGACTCAACACAATGCTGTAATATCTTTAATGGACTTGTATTGACAGTCTCAACGGATGCCCTAAACGTTCCGTCAATGTTGCACGTCAAGGGAATGGAGTATCTGATGCCGTTGACAGTCGTCAATAGTTCCATTGATCTCCGTCCCTCATACTGTTTACGCGTCTGGAATCTGCTTCTGGAATCGAAAGGAAAAGACACTTAGTGCCTCGGAAAAAGATTGCCCTTCGGATCTGAAGAAATATGGAGACATATGTGCAGCAAATCCCATAATTGTAACACTAAAACGTGAATGCTTAGAAATGGTCCATTAATCTCTCTTCATGTGTATGGTTAGCAATGGAAACCGTGGCGTAATAGTTGGTTGGCACTGATAAGGTAATCATTCCATCGTTGTCCCAAGCCTATCAGACAAACCACTGTGCTTTGTCACCGTGACAATATTGATGGGGGGGTTATTGTAATGACGGGCCTTGATTGTCCAGACCCGATCTTGATTGATGAAACATTACTGGAGGCTAGACGGGAGAAATATGCTTCATGCTCTTTAAACTACCATCAAAGATACTGTCGCTGTGAATCAAAATACGGATATGTACCCAGATTAGGGTAAATGTGTTATGTTGGAATAATTGCCTCCTGTGGCCTGATAGTCTTTCAGACTGAAAACGTTCGACGAAGGTTAAGCGGAGGACCATTATTTCTGACCTTTGTGTTGAGTAATGCTGTGGTTCATCCGACAGGTTGCTCGACCTTGTTGCTGCACGGCGCCCTAGACATAAGCAATTGAGTCCCAGGGATCATCTCGGCTATTGTCACGATATGCGTAATAGAGATGTTTATGTGGACTTTGTGATGTGTTTTTATGCTGCCGTTTCAAAGATATATATTGATGATGTTCACCAGATCCAGCTTGATGTACTGCGTTACTACTTTGTTAAATGCATTCGTCGGAATTGGAATATTACTTTTCAATATCTACTTCGAATCGTCATACTGACGGTGGATAGAACTTATGTCAGAGAACTTTCAGCGGGTTGGGTGCTGATGCCTCCATTACAGTATTTAACTTACATAACGGGGTGCGAACTTGATCTACGAATACAGCTCTCGGAGCTAGAGATGCGAACCCGCAACGGCTAAGATATATAACTCTTCAAAGGGAGTGAGTGAGTGAGTTTAGTTTTACGCCGCTTTTAGCAATATTTCAGCAATATCACGGCGGGGGACATCAGAAATGGGCTTCACACATTGTACCCATGTGGGGAATCGACCCCTTGTCTTCAGCATGACGAGCGAACGCTTTAACCACTAGGCTACCCCACAGCCCCAACTCTTCAAAGGTAATTATTTATTTAGTTGCTTGTTACATTATCTGAAATCAAAGCTAAGGAAGGACATTAATTTGTACAAACGACAAAACATATTTATTCATTTGACTGTTGAGACATGTCGAGGTATATCTATTAAACAACACGCTTTGACGCGAACCACAGCGGATCAGGTTTTACTCATCTTACACAATGCCGGATTTGATTGTCCACGGTGCCTGAAACCCAAAGTTGTAACAACTGTGGAAAGCTTGTCAGGAAGTTTAAATAAGCGATAGACTTATACCATTACCGGTATGGGAAAGACTTTGAGAGTTTTGTAACTGGTAGAAAACACTTGATTTCAATGGGTATAACATCCAAACCCAGGTTAAGGTCTGGCCTGCTATATGCATTACATGTAAGATACATACCATGAAGAAAGTTGCCGAAGAGGCGGAGATAGTAATTACTTTCCAGATGAGTGTGTGAGAAGAATGTGTTTATTTGGGTTTCTAGAGATTACAAACAACCTGGATTGGTACAAGATGTCCATTCCGCATGTATAACTATAATTATTGTGTGAAACCGGCCATTATACAAAAGAATGGCACGCTGCACTGAACATTTGTATCATAAGCAGGGGTTTGAGATTATGAAAGCATTACAAAATGATTTATGACGAAACGTCCGCACCACATGGCCCTTGAATTTGACGTCGACATTTGTTTCGTCCTTTTGCCATTAACGATTAATCATGCTAACATATATGTCGCGGCATATTAAGTAGGGAAATATTCATAAACATAATACGTAAAGGATCCCCGTCCTGGTTTGATGAAAAACTTGTCCAGTACACGTACTTGGGGTCATATCCTTCAGTTTGTTTTAAACTGCCTTTGTAGCTGAATCACAGAGGCTGTGGTAGAATTGGTCTTCTGCAGCCCATGTTGTAAGAGTTTTGATCATATCATTAAGTTAGTAAACGCGCCAGGAATTGGTATTTAAGCAAGTAAAAGCTCATCGTAAATTTCGTGGGAGTCATAAATTATTCTTATTTCATAAATCATTGTTATACCGCCTTGACCTGTCTCTCGTTAACACCTCCCCCCACCCCCCCCGAAACACACACACACTCACTTCTCACTCTCTCCACCTCTCTTTCCTTGTTCTCTCTACCTCCTTCCCACTCTCACTCTCTTCGTGGTTGTTAATCTCATCTTGTCTCTCTCTCTCTCTCTCTCTCTCTCTCTCTCTCTCTCTCTCTCTCTCTCTCTCTCTCTCAGTCATTCAAGGGGTATTGAGAGATATATGGCGATAGTATTCCATGTTTAGGAGATCCGATATATATATATATATACTCTCTCTCTCTCTCTCTCTCTCTCTCTCTCTCTCTCTCTCTCTCACTCTAACAACACAACTTTCTCTCTCTACTCACTCTCTCTCTCATCTCTCCGTGGTTGTTAATCTCAACTCCCCTTCTCTCTCTCTCTCTATCTCTCTCTCACTCACTCACTCTCCGTGGTTGTTAATGTCCCCTCTCTCTCTCTCTCTCTCTCTCTCTCTCTCTCTCTCTCTCTCTCTCTCTCTCTCTAACACACTCTCTAACGCTCTCTCTCTCTCTCTAACACTCTTTCTCTCTCTAACACTCTCTCCGTGGTTGTTAATCTCAACTCCCTTTCTCTCTCTCTCTCTCTCTCTCTCTCCCCCTTCTCTCTCTCTCTCCTCTCTCACCCTCGTTAATCAATCAGCTATTTCTTTGTGTCTGCCAGTTCAGCTGCACAGTGAGGCAGGCAGGACTAGTGAAGGCAGCAGGAGTACGGAGATTAGACAACCTGGCAATACGACCTGTGTCACCGTTGCATCATTAAGCGCCCCTACCACTGATTAGTCGACTCCCCGATGTGCACATGCTCACCTGGGTAGATCTTCTGACGTCATTGAACCGGTAACGCCTCCGTAAACATGTCTACCACAAGCTGCTAGTTCCGACATAGTTCGTGTCGGCGTGCGCTGGTAATGGATGGCTTTACCATGTACAACTCCTGACAGATCACCAAGAGAGGTCCCCCTTAAAGTGTAAAATGAATAACATTGTAATAACAATATGATGAATATTACGTTTCTATATACAAGTTCCTGAAACAAACCAAATCTGTGAGTCAATCATTATTAAGTCTCATTAAGGTGAAAACATCCCTAATCGCAAACGAATTGCACTCATTTTTGGGGCTTTAGAACATAATGTTATACAGAACTGTGCAGACGGGATGTACATTTCACTGTAACTGTATTGTTAAACCATGATTCCGTACTGAAGTTAACCATGATCTTTGCTCTCTGTCTCAACTGCCGCTATATTATTTCGGCACCTGCTGGATTGTCTTTGCATTGTGGTATGTACCGATGGGTGAACTTGATTTGGCTTGGTTTGGTCAACGCCACATCAGTGGCACCATCGATTCACCTTTGTGACGACGACCTGTAAGTTATCCAATCTGGACCAGAACGTCCAGTGACTGACCATGTGCATCGATCTCCATAGGTGAGGCTCGATGCCATACTTAAGGGCTAAAAGACAACTTTGATACCCATGTCAAACACATCACCATCGAATAACTATTTGATGTTTGTTACATTTTAAGCTTAAATCAAACATAAGTAAATTTGTTCTTTTGCTCTGATTGTTGTATGTATTGTACCCGATATCAGGGGTAGATCTAACAGTTATGTGTTAACTGGTAGAAGCCCCACTTGGTTGAAATTCAGTGAAAAGCTATTAATATCAGCCGTCGTTGAGTGACTTTTGCTCTGGAACCTTTGCTTCAGGAAAGTCTGATGAGACGGGTTCCGCGATCAAACGGGTCACAAAGGCCTGCTTAACAGACTTAATAACCAGTTCAAGTAATTTCATCATGGTCGAGACCAATCTGTACCGGCCAAATATATTGCTTCTCTTTGGTGGTACTTGAAGGAGTGTGGCTATTCATATGACTACCCGGGGGCTCCTGCTTCAGTTAGGACTTAATTACTCGCCCCGTAAGCTGGAGACCATGACATCAAAACCAACAGCTCCAGGTGAACATCCTTTCTTGGATAATGTTCTGTGGTGATGAGAGTCTCTGTATCTGGTATGACATGTAGCCTTGGGTAGGCTTGTGTCTCCTTATGTCATTAGAATGCTCCACCGCAAGTGGTCTATAGTTTTGGTGCCATAGGGATGTTTGACAAGTCAATAAATCAGAGACGGGGGTTGCGAAGAACCAAATCAGCACTTTGTGTATAAAGTTCTGTGTGTTGGTTGTTGGACGCAGTGTTTCTCAGTTGGGTGTGAATAATCGTGTGTGAGACCGGCAAACCAGTGGTTGATATAGTGAGCAAATGAACGATTTATTTGTCGACAAGCTATAGTGTTATTGCCCTTTTCTGACTAAGGACTCTTCAGGTGAATTCGGATGTGATTATTATTTGAGATCTTAATGTGTTTTAAAACAGAAATCTGCCAAAATCTTCGTAGTAAAGGTAAATCACACAGACACACACCACCCCGCGCACGCACGTACACATACACGCACGCACACACACATACCAACAGACACTGATATACGCACACACACATTCACACATAAACGCACGCAGGCTAATTCGCAGGCACTAGCACGCACACCAACATATGTACGCTTACTCACACATACGCACTTACACCAACATACGCGTACACACACACACACACACACACACACACACACACACACACAGAGACAGGCACATATGAGAAAAACCTGATTACATCATGACCATCATGGCATTCCCTATGTATTTATACATATTGTGTGAGGGATTGGTATTAAAACAGAACTCAGCTATTTCTGAGACAGTTGTTTCATCAACAGAATATATATTTTCATGAAACAAGACGTAAGACACAAATTCCTAACTGATATGCATTGCAATCGTTAAATTTGTCAAGACACCCGAAAGCCTCTGCAGCAGTTGGATGTGACTTGTCGAGACACGTATCACTTTCACCAAATACCGAGAGTAACGGAGATTTTCAACGACTTAACGGCAATTCACTGTATAGATATTTTCCGATCAGAATAACTAACAGAATTATGTCTGCATTTCTGGAACCGGGCAGCGATTGCATTCAAACTTGTTTCCTAATAGTAAGCAGGTTGTTGACACGGGCAAAAACGCCTTTTGTAATCAAAATGTCTCTGTTGATGAATGGCCACAGCGATCCCAGTCTGAGATTCGCTAGGCTGTTTATCTTTTTACGAACCGATTGAATTAAAATGTAAAGATTGATTCGACGTACATGGCTCGAGGAAATCTCGAGAGACATCTTAATGCATCGAGTTAAAACGGTCAATACCAAGGCAGGAACTAGCTCTCTCTTGGCGTATCTATACAATCGGAAACAGTAATGATTTGTGCATTTTACTGGGAACTCTCTGTGTATCTCTACATGATTTATCATCCTTGATATGGATTTAGTATAAATGCGGGAATAAATGAGGCTGTATTTCTTTCAGATAAACTAACTGTGTAGTTTGATTGATTGTTTCAGGCATTTTGGCCGCAGGCCTAGAGATTAATGGGCCCTAAAATGGGCCATTGGTCTAAGTCTATGTGACAATATGTAAAACTGGCCAAAATGATGTCCTTTACGAAAATATTGACCGGCGTACCATGATATATCTTCCTGTGGCCTGCGAATAATTTAATTAACTTATATTGTGATTTATTGTAATATTTAAGGTATGTGAATTGTTTAAGAATTGTTCTGAGGCTATAAATCTGATATTGTTTTCATCATATGGCGTCAATTCAGTAAGAAGGAAAGAGAAACTTTTCCTCTAGATCTTGAAGCGATCCTTTAATGGAGGTCTGCCATAATGATGTTGTTTCGGTTGGAGCTATGTGTTTACGACGCGAGAGCAATTCTACATGGATTAATTAAATAGGGCTTTTTTATAAGAATTGATATAAGAGAGCGGGCTTAGAGAGGACAATGGTTGTTTATACGAATCGTATATATTGTAATGTGCGCATGAGCTACGCAAGCTATGCCTTTACTGGTGAAGTTGATGACTCGTTTCTGAAATTTCCCAACGATGAAGTCTCAAGCGTATTTTCGTCCTCAACATTTATCACACTGCAATGGACGTTCAAAACAGTCTTGAAGAAATCCATCCATATCACCTTCCCTTTGGCGTCCCATATTCCCCAAAGACGCATTCTTACTTCAAAGGGGAAATTCAGACATCTTTATACGAGGAAAGCCTCATCTGTCTGGCAACCCGACATGCACTGCTCCTTCCGGTGCCTCGCTTTGACATATTCTGTGGCTACAACTGCGTCACCGCTGTGCTGTTTGGGAATGAGTGACGGGATGATGAACAGGGCTAATGTACGTCCTCCATCTTAAAGGAGGTCAGTCACACGAAAGAGACAAACGATGACTGAAATACGCTGGAGAAATTGCTTGTGTTGACCGTTGTAAAGCAACCATGCCCACGAAACCTTATTGTTGTATTTTTGGCAGACAGAAAGTCCTTCAGTTTATTCACTCACTGAATACCGGCAGGTTGCCTTGACACAGCAAGGTATACACAGCTATGTGTACGCTTTCCGCTTTTTCTGAGGATCAAATCTGGCTGACGCGCTTCTTGTCACTGGTAGCAGCGGTAGCCAAAGACATCCACTGAAGTAATCGAACCTGCTTGGCAGACTGTCGGTATCAACAGGACCATTTGGTAATCACAACTAAAAGGTAGACAGCAAGCGTACATTGGATTTTAGTAGTTAGTTGATATAATTGTTTAACGCCGCAATCAGCAATATTCTAGCTATATGGCGGCGGTCTGTAAATAATCAAGTCTGGACCAGACAATCTAGTGATTAACATCATGAGCTTCGATCTGCTCAATTGGGATACGATGTGTCAACCAAGTCAGTGAGCCTGACTACCCGATCCTGCCGCCTATTACGACAAGCTGAAGACCAATTCTAACCCGGATCTTCACGGGTGGATCAATAGTTAAACAACTAGTCATGAATAGAAAAGGAATTCAATATGAAGTTCTGGAGGTCCTCCAGCGTTTCGGAGTCGTTCAATGGCGTCCTTTAATACGTAATATCCCATTCGTCCATTCCAACTCCTTTCTCTTAAATATGAAACTGTACCACAACAACTGGTAACGTGTCTGCAAATGCTTCTGGAACGCATCAAAATAGCATTCCATCATTTAATAGATGAATAAAAGTGCATGTTCTCAAAAAGTTCCTTTTCTGTAAATCCATTCGTGGTTGTAGATTGCTTGTGACGCGTGGCTGGCATTAAACATGTAAAGCACCCTGTACGCTGAACCTTTCATCCTTTGCGTTTTTGTATACGTCTCCTTTGCTTCAACAGACTTGAATGACACGAGCAATATTGCTAAGTACATATTTCTTAGTTGTCACAGTATCAGTTTTCTGGTCCATCAGTGGTTGGGACATCAATAGACAACGAGGCTAATATGGACAAAAGTGCCTTCAGGTCAATACTGCATCTTTATGATGGGATAAATAATTCATACTTGAAACCGACAAAGAGATTTACTTCTAAAATAAGCAATGTAACCAAATGACATTGGAAGGAGTGTTTTACCCTCAGACTTCCTCCATATTGAAGATGCTCTGTGGAAGAAGATTTCAAACAATCAGCTTGGGTAATAAGATGCCATATGCCATCGACGTGGACGTGTGTCATGAATCGTCACCTTTTCTGGCCATTAACAGAAAAGCTTTGTTGTTTTGGGATTCTTTGTTTGTATTTTTGTTTTGTATTTGCGTTTTTGGTTTGTTTTTTATGTTGTTGTTTTTTGGGGGTGGGGTTGTATTTGTTGGGTTGGGGTTATCTTTTTTTGGGGGGGTGGTCTTTGTTTATGTTTTGTTTTGTTTGGGTTTTTGGGGTGGTTTTTTTGGTTTTGGTTATATTTTATTTTATTTTTTTTTTTTGGGGGGGGGGATCTTTCGTATTCTTGGATTTGTTCTTATTGATGGCTGAATATTTCAGCAATGTGAATAGTCGAGCCTTGGTCAGGAAATCCAGTGGTTGATATGAGCGGAGATCTTTGCTGTAGGGGTACCATGACATGCAATCCAACCACGTCGCCCGAGTCACTCTGTCAACAATGAACCATCTACCTTCTTTAACACTACAATACGTCTTCCTTACCACTGTCCCTGCTGTAACAACCAGATATTCTACCCCTTAATTCCACTAAATATATCCATAACGACGATGATGACGCGACCACAATAACAAGAACATGGTTACCATCAGCAGCAATCATAAATGTCCACATTCATAATTTATTATCGCCATCACCTTCACAATAACCACGACTTAGGCATATCATACCATCACCACGTTATCTTTGTGAATACATCAATTGGATGCCAAACAGGGAGAAGCAAAGATTGAACACAAACGAGTTCTGCAGACACAAACTAAAGGACCTGCAATTGTTTATGTTTGCGTCTTGACAGGAAGAAACAACAGATAGTTTTTTATTCACGCACAGCATGGCACATTTTCTCTGTTTGCTTTAAACTGATCACGTCTATAAATGTATATTATGGAAAGTAGTTCCTTTACTCCTTTACTTGATATTGCATCTTTGCTCAGTGCTGTTGTTTTTGAAATTCTGCAGCGGATATAAGACAGAACTTCACAGAATCTTCAACAGAGGTATAAAAACGATCCCGGTACTGCTGTCGACAGTTGAATGGAAGGGTGATAAAGCACACCAAAGCGCCTAAAAACAAAAGAAAACACGCCATAAACAAGTCACGCATATCGAGCACGTATTTCACTTAGTCTTGGCACTCAGCAGGAGGAATAGGGACCATTCGGGGCCACTTCGGCCACAATTACAGCTGCGTCGGTGTCTGTGTTCATGCCATCCGGAAGTGTCATTCGGAACAACATCGACTATATTCGTCCTTCTTGTAGATAGTTGGGTATCTCGTTATGGCATCTCCTGTGGATGAAGATTGTTCTGTCTACATGATAGCTGTCTATTTCTTTTCACGAAGTAATTTTCCAACTGAAGAAGAATGGAATTGGAAGATGGGAGTATTTAGGATTTTTTCTCCCCTTTCAATCAATGCCACGTTACGGTCTTGCAAGAAAGCTGTGTAAATAAGACGTGGGGTTCTTTTTTATCTACCTTCCGTCTGTGGCAGATAACGTATGAGGTTGTAATGCACTTTGCGCTTCTTAATGTCACTACTTGTGAAGAGCTCTCTATAAACGGAAATCACACATAAATCATATGTCACAACATATGTTGCCAGGAGTTTGGTACAGGCGGGTTCCATCAGTGAATAAATTGGAATATTAATATCAATATTAATATCCGGGGAATATCCTACTTTCCTTTCTCCTTGTATGTATTCTTTCCACACTGCTGCGCCTGCGATGACTATCTATGGCTGAGATGACAAAGAGCCAGAACAATGTAGGATAATGGCTGGATCATATCGATGTAAGTGTATTTCAGGTTAGAGCTGTAACCAGCCAGTTTACGTATAATTACATCTGGCCATGGGCTTCATATATACTGAGAGAAACAAATAAAGGAAAATTCAAGCGTTTCTATAATATTTTCCAGTTTTCATCACCTGCTTTGAATAGCTCTGTTGGAGGAAATCTGCCAGTTTACGTATAATTACATCTGGCCATGGGCTTCATATATACTGAGAGAAACAAATAAAGGAAAATTCAAGCGCTTCTATGATATTTTCCAGTTTTCATCACCAGCTTTGAATAGCTCTGTTGGAGGAAATCTGAGAATAAATAAAGGAACACCGCCATGAAGTGGTGTTCCTTTATTTGTTTCCCTCAGTATATTATGGGCCATCGTTGGCTATAACGTAACATATGAGGCGACATACCTATTCCTACAATCATGATTGTAGAAATAGGTATGTGAAAGCATACAGACAGCAGTATCCATTGTGTACCGTCTATACAAGCATATGTTGACGGTTCATATATCATAGTGATGGAGCCAGCTGGAGCATGAGTGGTAGTAATGAAGACCTCCCATAGCGACTAATGAATATAATAATAATGAATGAATAAGGATAATTACATTCGATGTTTATGTACATCTATGTAACATCAGCAGTCATAGTAGCACATGCTGTAGTTTAGAAAATATAAACACATATTAAATGCCAGATTTAGTGGCTATATACGCATGCATTAAATATCCGCTTGCGGCTTTAATGCGCGTAATCGTTTAGCCCCACATTCCATAGCCGGGTGACCCTATTGACTGTGAAATGTATCAGCGTTTCAATAATAAATGCATATGTTTGTAAACGAGCAATATCTGGATAATACTTGTCTCTTCCTACTTTTGAGATTTGGCATCAGGTTAATGGTTTGTTGTAGATGTTTGGATGA
The DNA here is from genome assembly GCF_003918875.1 of Haliotis rubra. NCBI lineage: Eukaryota > Metazoa > Mollusca > Gastropoda > Lepetellida > Haliotidae > Haliotis > Haliotis rubra. The sequence goes on along the minus strand of NW_025767351.1, from coordinate 345,419 downwards.
CTGAGGTTGATGCCACTTTGAACAGGATTTTAGTACTGTTAGATACTGGGGGACGAAAGACTGAATGGATGCATGTTTATACATTTACCATATAAAAGCACCAGCTGTTATGCTCACACATCGGGAGTCATAATCATGTCGGAACTAGGATCCGAACCCTCCTTCATCCGCTTAAGCTAGGGACGCAACCCGGCATAGAGAATTGAACCGCCTTAGACTCAGGGCAAATGAATGTCTCGGGAGACAGTGACGAATGGTTTCAAGTTTAAGTTCTGTTCTGTTCAAGTTCTGAACTGTTATGAAACCATTTCTTGACTGACAGAAATCACCGAAGTACTGCAAACCTTCAGCATAAAAAGCAAGTGTGATATCGAATACGATCCTATCGAATAACCATTCCTTGACTTCTTTTGCCCGGCAGTTCATGCTAGTCTGGAAGAGGACGCGGTGTTTATCTTCTTCAGTGTTTCGCTTAGAATATTTTTGTCCAAAGAGGCTTAAGACGGTTATCCTTTGTCAAATCGATACTTAATCAGAGTGAGTAAGTGATCGAAGCGTATGGCTCACGTGGTATTAACAAGCATAATGGGTCCGTGATGTATATTTAAATTAATTGGACAATGGCATTACACCTCAGTGGCGACATAAACTCTCATCTCTTTCTCTAATCAAGGTAGCACGTCTCAATAAGCTTAAGGGCATGAGAATTTAATTTGATAAATATCACGGCCTTTTAATCTTCTCACCAACTGCAGTTCGGTGTTTGGTTTAATGCGAAAGGGACGTCTTTTCCTTGCGACAGAGACTACGTTAATTTAATTGAACTGAGGTTAATTTGATCTTTCTTTCCCATCTACTTCCGTGCCCTTTCCCTGTCTTTAAAACAGATCAATAAGTAAGCTGACAATGAAATGACTTTAGCTCGCTAAAGGTCGCCATCTTGTTTTCACCGTGGAGTGACACCTGATCACCAGATCCGGCGAATGCTACTGCGCATGACAAAGTAAGATCTCAGAAATCTCCGCAGCAAATGAAACAGCGTGATATTGCATTGTAATTCAGTGGCTGTCGTGACATTGTACAAATGGATTGAAGTTTAGTTAAGGACAGGGGACGCCAGCTTTACGTATTGAGGTTTTGTTACAGGCAGCAGCCGGAGACGAAAAGATATCTTGTCAAACTCTAATGTTATAAATTGACGTATTCTTCTTGCGTGCGTGCGTGCTTGCATGCACGCGCGTGTGCGTGTGCGTGTTCATGTAAAACTAAATCTGAGGTTCTGAAGTTATTGCATATGTAGTAAGTAAGTTATTCTTTTGTATTTATAGTTTGTTTTGTATTTGATACACATTATCCAGATATATGCGATGGCTACACAATCAATGAAAAAGAAAACATACAGAATGAGTCATGGTATATTACACGATAAAATACTAGGGCTGCGCAATATAACCGGTTTACCGGTATTTACCGGTTCAGACATGAACATGATACGTATTGCGATACGCTGATCGAAAACCGGTATTTTGACATGCATTCGGAAAACTTCGTAACACTCGGAAATCTTCGGATATTTCCGTTTTTTGAATTGTTCTTTTCCCTGTTTCATAAGTGCCAAATGTTACTTACATTTTTATTTTGTCATGATTAAAAGTTTTTATTAAAGGTTAATCATAGTGATTTTGTTGTGTTTTTGCTTTATAATCAAGCATTAACTCGATTATAAATAGTTTTTGTTAAAAAAATAATTCTTGCAATATATTGCAATACATATCGCAATATATGCTTCCGCATCGCAATATATCGCAATATGAAAATTCTCTGCAATACCCACCCCTATAAAATACAGCTCTATAATGGGGTGGTTCCTGGACTTATTCTTAGTGAGTAGGTTTGAGAATGTTAAGGATATGCTCATTTTTCATTGCATTGATGTTTGTGAGACTATTCGGGTTATACCAAATCTAAATCCCTGTTCACACAATGTATTTGTCCGAATTTCGGGGACCGAATTATATGTAGGGAATCATCACTATAAAAATACGGGTAAAGATATTTAAAGCTGAGAAATGTCAGAAACACTCTTAGAGAAGCTGTACCTAGTGCTGATATTGTATAAAGGAAGCAGTAAAACACGACAATAAAACACATCAGACTGCGCCCCTCGTGGTTTATTCTCCCTGTTGGGTTTTATTGCACGATAAACAGCCCCCCTCGTCGTTTATTTACTAAATAACACTATCATGTAGATATGACACGCGGTGTCGATATGAAAACCCCGTTAATTCAGAAACCCATCTTAATGGCATTATTCCTGTTGAGCAAATGTTCGTAATTTGAAGAAACTGTAGTTTGAACAGACTGGAAAAGTGCTAATGTAGGTTCAACAGTATTCATTAAAACAAATTGTGACAAATGTTCAATATAATCTATGTGACAAATTATGAAATCGTGATAAGCTTAATGGCTGTTAAAGAAGATAGAAGAGAATTATAGTCTCACAATACAATACACAGCATTTTCTCTAATTACCAGGGATGTTCTGAAACAAGGGTCAATGACAATTGGGCGTCAAATATAGCTTTTATTCTTTGCACTGTACAAATTAATTGCATGCGTGTATCATATAAAAAAATCTGATGTTATGTATATGGTGCTTATTTGGCAATTTGTTGCAGGTTCGCAACGAAGCGGGCTGATGTCACCACTGATGCATTGTGGGTCATTTCGCCTCCCCTTACTCCATTCCGTGTTTTTAAAATGACTTTTTAAACTAGGTTTTCCTTGCTAAAATTACATTTATAAGCGGAAAACAGGACACGTTTGGTTGTTTAATGATATTCAGCAGGATCTGACGAAGTAAGGACCCAGAAACCAGGTGTTTCGTAAACTCATTTAATTTGTTCATTAAGTGCACGAAGATGTCATTGTTTCTTATCAAACTGTAATCAGATCTAACAAGACATTTAGATACTACCAGCTACAAAGATAAATACTCGGAAACGTTCCCAAAGAAATATTAAAAGGAAAAACAATAAACATATCGTGCATCGTTCCTATCAGTTTATAGAATCAAGTCATGGAATATACAGTGACTTTATTCAGTTGATTAATATTATTTTGTTCTTTCATTTTGTTATGCTTTACAAATTCGATATAGGTTATGCGATATGTTGATGATAGTAAACGGAATACAAAGACGAAAGTGTATTAGCTTGTCATACTAATAGTTCTTCTACGTATTTACTTATTATGAATATTTCATATAAAATATGATCTTCTCCACTACATATCAGTCGTCCAAGTACGACTATCGTGTAATGTTTCCTCCAGGAATCACTAACGGGTAATGTTTTGCTGATTATTCTTGGTGTAATCTCGATAGTACTTGTATAATGTCTTCAAGCAAAGCATACACGATATCACAAAGTCATTAATGTCTTTTTCCAAGGTCGTTACAGTGTAAGTTTCGAGCACTTTTGTTGATGGTTGATGTGAACTTTATATTCCTTTCTAACCAAGGGCAAGGAACAACATTCATAATGTCTTTCAGTGGCATTTAGAAGTTGTGCATTGATGTCCAAGATATTTTTATGGATTAAACTTCTTTGTAATTTCTCTCACGACGTTTCGAGACCATTACAAAGAAGTTTAATCCATAAAAATATCTTGAACATTCATAATGTTTACATAGAATTCTTCTTGGAACGAAAGAAATGCATATCTATAGCTGTCATTGAATATGTAACTAAACATATTTGACATTCAGATATTTGACATTTGATTCAGACCAGGTCTTCTGGGTCTTCTAAATATTGAAATCAATGGAAGTATAGTTTAGTCGCTATGTAATGAAAATACAAAGAGAGATCTTCAAAACCTACCGTTGTATATGCACCAGTTTGTAAAAGAATATTTTATCACACATATAAATCCAAATAATGTTGATCTATGGTCATTCCGAACAGAAAACGTTACAATAACTGATGTTGCGTATTCAACATAAATATCCATGTTCATTATCATTATGTTATTTAGGAAGCACCAACCACATCTTTCATACGACACGGTCCTTCAAACCAGTTTGTAAAAGAATCTTTTTTATCACCAAAAAATCCAAATAATGTTCATTTCTGTTGAATGAATCCATGTGTTGGTCATTTCGAACAGACACGATTATAATACCTGATTGTGCATATTCAACATTAATATCCATGTTTATTATCATTATGTTATTTAGGAAGCACCAACCACATCTTTCATACGACACGGTCCTTCAAACAGTTTGTAAAATCAACATTAATATCCATGAATCTTTTTATCACCAAAAAGTCCAAATAATGTTCATCTATGTTGAATGAGTCAATGTGTTGGTCATTTCGAACAGACACGATTATAATACCTGATTGTGCATATTCAACATTAATATCCATGCTCATTATCATTATGTCATTTAGAAAGCACCACACGCAGCATTCATACGACACGGCTCATCATTTGCCTTCATTAACATGATCTATGACATCTGCATTGACCCTGCAATGAACAAAGCAGATATTGCATATTGTTTCTTCCTGGAAACTGTTGTGTTAAGTGGCTCCTGAACAGCGTCATCATACCACACATATCATAGCGTTCACCAAAACAAGTATCACCTATCAACATAGTGTTCAGCCATACTTCCTCAACGTTTTTGTGCAGTTGGTATATTTCTGGAAGCAAGCCCCATTTTGTTTGGTTAAACTGATAATGATGACGGTTCAAAGACCTCCCTGCGTAAGGAATTGGTTCCCTGTCGCTGTTTCCAGTACAAACACCCATTGTACCTGGTGTCTGGTGTTCTACTCACTTCACCATTTTCACCACTTCATTGTAAACAGTAACATATATCTCAATATACTCGCGTCTCTGTCTGCAACCAAACTACCTACACGCGTTGGGCGATGTTAAACGCCTGGCCTGCTGTCTGCAACACATCACATTCAGGCAGTAACGTCCTAAGTATTCTTGCACAAATCCATTTTATCACTGCCAGGTCAAGGGAGCACCTGTTATGATCTGTTAAACAGCCTTTTTGTGGTTATTTGAATATGATCACATTGTCACAAATAACAAAAGCACCACCATTGGTGTTCCGGTACAGGCGCTTCAGGTTAATAAATACAGAAGCAAGCTTGTTTCTTGTATCATTACGCTTTTTCTCTTTTATTTGTGTTCTTTGAACAATAAAGTTTAAATATTTTTGGACGCTAATTACTTGTACTGAAAACTCTTTTTGCGCCCATCCCTGTATTTGAACGCGTCTCCTATTTGATTCTGTTCAAAGAACAGAGCGCTACATTGCTGTGACGAAGTCAACAATTTCAATAATTGCATGCTCCCACATAATCAATTATACTGTAGGCATATGACGTATTTTTTCCTTATTTTAATGACGTTATTGGTTACGCATACAGTTTTATTGCTTTGGGGAATTAAACAGATTTAAACAAACACATTCACACTGATTGTATTAATCATGAAATCAGTTTTGCGGTACTCCGAACATGTTTTGTGCATATTGTCCAACACCGGGCGTCATTCATTATGCCGGGCACAGCTGACATTGTTTTATTGAAATGAACCGAATGTTCTGTTACATGAGAACATAAATTATGCAGTAAGTAGTTTTATGATGCATGCCGTTACGTTAAAACTTTTTCAAATTCTGACTTCAGTTTCCTACTAAGATTAATTGTATTTGTGATATGCTTAGACACCCTGTGGTTCCCATGAGCATGTGGATGCATATATACAGAGAGTTAACCCAACGTTAGAAAGTAGCATTGCTACAAGGCTGTACTAAATGCTGAGCCCATGGATGTATAGTAATTCAACCCTCCAGAGACGAAGTCTAGATAAGCGGACAGTACAGTCTAAGCTGGACCCCAGTCTGTTATTTGTTATTTTTTAGAAATTATCATTTAAACTATTATTTTTCACCTTAGACTTGAGCAAGTCTAGTTAGACAGGTACAGTTCGACACACGTCCTCATCCTTGCCAGTCCGTTGATGCATTCGGTATTTTAATGAGAATCTCGTGCATTTTGAACATGATAGTCTACTTGGCTCTGTTTCAGATTTATCTTACTTTTCATGGTTTCAGAACTTTGTTGTAAGAAAGACAAAGTTTCTTTCAATTATTATCTACAGGAGACATGACGATTCACGTCATGCAATTTGATAGTTTGTTTGGACATTTCTATGCGATGTTTAGGATGCATATAAGTACACGCATTTAAACGGCATCAGTTCAAAACGAATACACTTGAATGTGAATACAATTACAGAAAGAATTGCTAGGTAGGATATCAAAAGGAAGGATATTTGACCTGGCATCGCTGGCAAGCATGTCTGAAGGAAGATTGGTTGACTAATATCTCTGGCTTGCATGTTAGAATGGATGGCATTTGACTAGCATCGCTGGCAAGCATATTTGAAGGAAGGTCGTTCGACTGGCATCGCTGTCTAGCATATCAGAAGGTACCGAGTGAGTGAGTTTAGTTTTACGCCGCATATATCAATATTCCAGCAATATCACGACGAGGGACAAAAGAAATTGGGATTCACACAATATACCCATGTGGGGAATCGATGGTGATGGTGAAACGCCTCAAGCATTGGGCTAACCCAACGCCCCTATTAGAATGAAAGTTTTTGGACCTAGCGTCGCTCCCTGGCATATCTGAAGGAAGATCATTTGACGAGCATCGCTCCCTCGTATATCTGAAGGAAGATCATTTGACGAACATCGCTCCATGGCATATCTGAAGGAAGATCGTTTGACGAGCATCGCTCCCTGGCATATCTGAAGGAAGATCGTTTGACGAGCATCGCTGGCTGGCATATCTGAAGGAAGGTCATTTGACGAGCATCGCTGGCTGGCATATGTGAAGGAAGATCATTTGACGAGCATCGCTGGCTGGCATATCTGAAGGAAGATCGCCCCGGCATTTGACGAGCATCGCTCCCTGGCATATCTGAAGGAAGATCATTTGACGAGCATCGCTCCCTGGCATATCTGAAGGAAGATCGTTTGACGAGCATCGCTGGCTGAAGGAAGGTCATTTGACGAGCATCGCTCACTGGCATATGGAAGGAAGATCGTTTGACGAGCATCGCTCCCTGGTATATCTGAAGGAAGATCATTTGACGAGCATCGCTGGCTGGCATATGTGAAGGAAGATCATTTGACGAGCATCGCCCCTGGCATATCTGAAGGAAGATCATTTGACGAGCATCGCTGGCTGGCATATCTGGAAGATCATTTGACGAACATCGCTCCGGTATATCTGAAGGAAGGTCATTTGACGAGCATCGCTCACTGGCATATGTGAAGGAAGATCATTTGACGAGCATCTATATCTGAAGGAAGATCATTTGACGAGCATCGCTGGCTGGCATATCTGAAGGAAGATCATTTGACGAGCATCGCTCCCTGGTATATCTGAAGGAAGGTCATTTGACGAGCATCGCTCACTGGCATATGTGAAGGAAGATCATTTGACGAGCATCGCTCCCTGGTATATCTGATATCGCTGAAGGGAAGATCATTTGACGAGCATCGCTGGCTGGCATATCTGAAGGAAGATCGAGCATTTGACGAGCATCGCTCCCATGGTATATCTGAAGGAAGGTCATTTGACGAGCATCGCTCACTGGCATATGTGAAGGAAGATCATTTGACGAGCATCGCTCCCTGGTATATCTGATCATTTGACGAGCATCGCTGGCTGGTATATCTGAAGGAATCTGAAGGAAGGTCATTTGACGAGCATCGCTCACTATATCTGGCATACGAGCATCGCTCTGGCATATCTGGGAAGATCATTTGACGAGCATCGCTGGCTGGCATATCTGAAGGAAGGTCATTTGACGAGCATCGCTCCCTGGTATATCTGAAGGAAGATCATTTGACGAGCATCGCTGGCTGGCATATGTGAAGGAAGATCATTTGACGAACATCGCTCCCTGGTATATCTGAAGGAAGATCATTTGACGAACATCGCTCACTGGCATATCTGAAGGAAGATCATTTGACGAGCATCGCTGGCTGGCATATGTGAAGGAAGATCATTTGACGAACATCGCTCCCTGGTATATCTGAAGGAAGGTCATTTGACGAGCATCGCTCCCTGGTATATCTGAAGGAAGATCATTTGACGAGCATCGCTGGCTGGCATATGTGAAGGAAGATCATTTGACGAGCATCGCTCCCTGGTATATCTGAAGGAAAATCATTTGACGAGCATCGCTGGCTGGCATATCTGAAGGAAGGTCATTTGACGAGCATCGCTCCCTGGTATATCTGAAGGAAGATCATTTGACGAGCATCGCTGGCTGGCATATGTGAAGGAAGATCATTTGACGAGCATCGCTCCTTGGTATATCTGAAGGAAGGTCATTTGACGAGCATCGCTCACTGGCATATCTGAAGGAAGATCATTTGACGAGCATCGCTGGCTGAAGCATACGAGCATCTCCCTGGTAAGGAAGGTCATTTGACGAGCATCGCTGGCTGGCATATGTGAAGGAAGATCATTTGACGAACATCGCTCACTGGTATATCTGAAGGAAGATCATTTGACGAACATCGCTCACTGGCATATCTGAAGGAAGATCATTTGACGAGCATCGCTGGCTGGCATATGTGAAGGAAGATCATTTGACGAACATCGCTCCCTGGTATATCTGAAGGAAGGTCATTTGACGAGCATCGCTCCCTGGTATATCTGAAGGAAGATCATTTGACGAGCATCACTGGCTGGCATATCTGAAGGAAGATCATTTGACGAGCATCGCTCCCTGGTATATCTGAAGGAAAATCATTTGACGAGCATCGCTGGCTGGCATATCTGAAGGAAGATCATTTGACGAGCATCGCTCCCTGGCACATCTGAAGGAAGGTTGTTTCATCAACCTCTCTGGCTGACATATCAGAAGGACGGTTGTTTGACCTCGCGTCAGTGGTGAGGACATAGGAAGGAAGAAAATGTGTCCATGGAATACACCTCGTCAAGACGTGTCAGTTCATAGTAAAGCTTATCACATGTGTATATAGATATCGAAAGTGTAAACGAATACTCAGTCTTGACCGTCCCCAGAAACAATTTCGTAAGCGTAAAAAGAAAAACACCTCTGTAAAGTATATCACTGATCACTGAAAATCAGAGTGACACCAGGTGTTCGCGCTGAAAGGGTTCGCCGTTGGAATATTGCTGAGAGGGCGTAAAACACAACTCATCCACTGAATGTTAAAGTCAGCCTACAAGCCTTTTCTCATCTGGTCTCGTATAATCATATACATTCGTACATTTGCTCACTGCTCAGGTGGCGTTTTAGCTCACATGAGACATAAAAGTATCGTTCCCCCTTTAACTACCAAAGGTCATCAAACCGCTGACTGTCTGTGGTATTTACAGTAATGGGCATGGCCATTCACTTGTGTTATTAACATCTCCTTTATTGTGCGTTTATGAGATACAGGTCGGGAAATGTAAGAGAGTGAAATCATTGATTTGACTCAACGCGATACACGAGTTCTATCTCAAGGATAGCTCTTCTGCAATGACGACATTGACGTTTGATAATAGGGCCACCGTATACAAGTCGATCTCACGTTTTCGCTGAAATCCAGTCAGATTTCGAAAGTGGGATCCCAGAAAAACTGAAATGCAACAAAAAAATGAGAATGTATAATGCCCTTTCAATCAATTATAGCATTTGCCCCGAAATAAAATCATGTCTGCTACAGATTCATTTGTTCGGGCACATCAATGGGATTAGCCGTCTATCCATTACTGGAATCGATATTGTTAGATATAGGACTGTCTTGGTAAGTTGTAATACAGAGAGAATACAACTACTGCTCCACTTGTTTCAGACATCTGTGGGAAGGCTTTACGTGTGTATGCATAAACACATCAGCGTATTGTCATACAACCACAATGCATATCAATGACGAGATATATTATATTTATAGTTGTCATATCAAATGTTATGATGAATGTTTATGAGCCACGGCTATTCACATTCCAAAAAGAAGGACGGACCCGGAATGGCAGACGTGGTCAATCAACATGGGGAAGCTTAGAATCTACGTGCTTGGTAATTAAAAAAACTGTTGACCTTGGTAGATTTGAAGGACATTTCAAATCTGATACGAATGACAACAGGTGTAAATCCCTATTTTGACTTGTACCATACGTTCCCGTGTTCGTTTTCAGGTGAACAATTGACTAGCCCTTGCATGTGTTTATGACAGGTGCTCCCGGAGGGGCAGGATACGCTAACTTTTTTGCGACACCAGGTATCATTCCTGTTTGATAGTTATTCATAGGCACGAGCTTATGATATAATCGAACTTTCGATTCTGCTGTTGGCGGAGGTTTTGGGGGATGAAGAAACAGTTTTGCTACTTTCATTTTGTGTATAATGTCTCCAATGTGGTTGTCTTGATTAAAGCACGTGGCGGTGTTTTCTTTGATGGTTCCAAACCGACATGCTGACATTGGTATCCTTGAAAGTAGTGAACCAGTCTCAGCATATGTGGCGTCTCTGTACACCAAAGCATAATTTAACATTCCAATCACTCTAATCCTAATTTCATCCCCCTTAGCCCAAACCACGTGTTCTTAAACATTAACTTGAGGGTTTTTATATAGAATTATTCTCCTGTAACCTCATATATAGCTATATAACGGAGGCTGATGTTGGTATGCACGTGCTCTAACTGCAGGAATATAAAGAACTATAGTACAGTTAGTTGATGCGATGCAGTATTTGCACAATATGCGCACTTGCAGCAGTAAATGGTACCAGATGCCGAAGTCTCAATAACCTAACCAAAGACTATGCTGTGGAGTTGATCACAGCAACTGCAGATCCAGAATGAGCAACTGTGGTTGGGAAACGTTGTCTGTTCAACTTTACAACATGCAAGACCTCAGAAAGCTTCCAAAGTGTTGTGTTACAGACAATGACATTATCAAAGTAGACGGAACGGTGAAATAAATTATGTTCGATGAAATTATCTGTTTTGACTTGTCCTATATGTCCCGGTTTCTTTGTAAAGGTGACTTGCCTGTGGATGTGTTGGTAGTGCTTGGTACGCTCACCTTATAGCAACACTTGGTTTCATCATTGGTTGGTGGTGATTCACAAAGACATGCTTAGAAATCCTCGGAATCATAAAAAGGTATTCCACTGTTAGTAGAGATTTCTAATGATATTGGAAATTTTCGTTTTCGCTTTAATTAATGGAAGTAGAAACAGTGGTAGTAGTAACACCAACCACATCTGTAGAAGTAGTAACAGCGATAGTGATAGCAGCATTAGTAGCTGTAGACATAGTAATAATGGCTGTGTAACATCAACGGCAGCTGTAGAAGTAGGAATAGTGGCTGTGTAACATCAACGGCAGCTGTAGAAGTAGGAATAGTGGTTGTGTAACATCAACGGCAGCTGAAGACATAGCAATAGTCCCTATGTTACGATTTACAGCAGCTGTAGACATAGTAATAGTGGCTGTGTAACATCAACGGCAGCTGTAGAAATAGGAACAGTGGCTGTGTAACATCAACGGCAGCTTTAGAAGTAAGAACAGTTGTGTAACATCAGCAGCAGCTGCAGAAGTAACAATATAGTGGCTGTGTAACATCAACATCAACTGCAGAAGTAGCACTAGTGGTACCAAGAGCAGCTCTTGAACAAGCTGCAGTTGCTGTCGTAACAGAGGCAGTCGTAGAAGTAGTTGTAGCAGTTCCAGGAGCCCCAAATAATTCATCCATCTTCGAACGCCGATAGGGAGCTATTTACCTTGATTGCAGAAACTGAATGATGTTACTTAAGACTATGTTAACCTTTCATCATACGAGCGCAACCTGTATGGAATCAGTACGCGATTATCAAAGTACTACACTGATAACATCTTTATCATATTGTTTCAGTGCCGACTGATATCTCAGGATGGCATCAACGTTATCACAGAAAACATAAACCACCCTTCATGGTGGGCGGTACACCTCACAAGGGTATTGCTGTAAAATGATTCTATTAACTTAAATACGAGACCTATTTCCGCAGTGTTCGAGCCCTTTTCCGGGGAGAGAGGTGTCTGCAACGGCAATAAACCACGCTGCATCTGACAGTTATGCCCTTATGTCATTGACACCGCTGACAAGCCAAGATTGTGGACAAGTGTCACAGCTCCTTGTCCCTTGGCTGTTAGACAATCACATGTTTATCAGATGAGTCTGTTATTATGACTGAGACTGGTTGACTTGTGAAGGACTCAACGCTTCCTATCACCTTCTTTGCCAAGCCGGTTTGACCCCGGGTCTGTGTTTATCTCGGCTTCAACACGCGGACACAATACATCGGCTTTTCCTCAAGCAGCTACCTAGCTTTTTACTTGACGGATTTAGCGAGGAGGATCTAGGCAAAAGGATGTATACGCAGGCGTTCACAAGGTAAGACCCTTGCTGCTCTTGTTTCGTTTAAGTCTGCGACAACCACGTGGAAACCATGCATCGACGGATGTTTACTCTGTGGAAAGTGGTGTTTAGATATACGACTGTGTGACGTAACGTCTTTGTCGGGCCATTTAAACTTTTACTGCAGAACCAAAGCTAGTGAGGAGCATGCATGCCCTTGGTCGCTCCTTGACAGCGGGGTTTTGGCACGTGGTGAAAGGCCAAGGTGTTAAGAGGGATATACCGTATCTATTTATAAACAAGCATTGATTGGGTTGTTGGCATCATAGACCATTCTGCGTATTACTCTGATGTGGTGTCCTAACCTGATGAAAAGACACGCGGAGAGATATTATCTCCGTTAATATCAATGGGATTGTTTTCAGCTTTGGCTTCCGCTATGGAACCATGGAAGCTTGCACGTGTTCTGGTTCTGGAATGGGTTTCCGATATCACAGAAAATTAAGACCACTTGGAATGCATTTTTGGTAAATGTTTGTAGAAATGAATATTAAAACCATCTTACTGAAAGTTATGCTTTGACACATAAGAATCAATGCACAAATTTTGCATGCAGATTCCGACTTATAATTGGTCCCAGCTGCCTCAGCTGTCAGATGAGTTGACCTAGTGTTTGTTTGTTATTGAACGCTACGCAGCAATATTCCAGCTGTATGCGACCAGTTACGAAACGAAACCAAGAATTCCAGTGATTGATAGTATAAGCAACAGTTCCTCCCTCGGGGTACGATGGCACGTAATCAACCTGACCGCCAGATTGATTTAATCTCACACTGAAAAAACTAACATCGATAACTGTTGCGTTGAAGAAATTACGTGCATGTTTTGTTAGACTTGTAACTACCATTGTTTGACCTTAACCCACAACTTGATTGAACGTGTCAGTATAACAACATAACCATATGTCACTGACGGTGTGCACAGCCCAGTGTTAATATTAATCACAATCTTGATTGGTTGTGCGATACAGATAATCACTCTCCGCCACCTATGACATTTCCCCTTTACGCCGGCTTCCCACCCAGGTGAGGATTAATACTGAAAGGTAGTCAGTACATTATGGAGTCGCTGACAGCATTAATCGACAACGGTGAACCAGACTAGGTTCTGCACAGGCAGCTTGACCTTTCGCACAGCGCAACCCAGGCGAAGGACCATTAAAAGTGTCACTTCCGGTCCACCTCATTATGGCCTCTGTGGAGAAGAACAACGGCCAACCACGGGGTCTCACACCGCAAACCACACGTGGACAGAGGCTGCTAATTATCTGATGGCGATAACAATGTCGACGGGATAAAATAAACTACACTGACACGCGCGCATTCACGGAATAATGTAATCAAATATATTGAACGTACGCTTGTTACACTGACCGCATCGGGTGACAAGCACCGCCCGAGTACTTCCGGCGTTGAGACTAATAGCGCTTGGTCGATTGGGACAAATGCAGCCTGTAATACAGTTGATTGAGGACTCGGAAATATGACCTGTCTTCATATTTCTTGCGCTGCGCGTTTAAGATGTTATGCATATATGTTTAACACTTTTTGTACTTTGTGAGATTTGCTCCTTGTTCTCGACGTATGACAGCTGACATCCTGAGTGTTATATATATATTCTTCTCACGTGTGGTCTCCGACAAAATCGTAAAAAAATATATTTCAGTTCGCTTCGGCCCATCCTAGATTATTTAAATATCTAAAACACAATTAATGTCTCTACGTACATGTACAGAGCTGACTTCATTCATATTTACAGCTAAAAATAGTGATTCCTCATTTCTTTTAATTGTAGATGTTGTTTCTTTTGGGTTTTTTAAACTATTGACTTGCCTTTGCACGTGTTTGTCTCACCAGTTAAGCAGGGTACGTACACGTTTGCCCGAGCACCCGTTATTTATTTATATATTTAACTCGATATAGTATTCATTGTCGGAATCGTATTCAGCAGAGTTTAATTATGAGCACAGAAAGAGAGATGTCGCTTGTATTCTGAATTCTCTTGTTATTAAACCATGGAATAAACAGTCTCCTCTCGTTAGATCTCATGTATCGTTATGAGACCATATTGAGGAAGTTTGCAAATAGTCATGTGATCCAGCTGGTGTGTTGAGATAACGCTCGTTGTTTTGTTTTTATGTTGTTAAGACCACGTACACCTCCTGTTGGGATTCCGGATAACAATAGGTCCTTGATCATTACATTGTCTTTCTGATAACAGCCGAATAAAATCGGGATGTTTGGCTCCTTGTGTGTCAACTTGCCGCGACGTCACCTCTCGGTTTTCATGTTTTCGGTCTCTTGCTGAACGGATATTGCTAACTTGCTGGATATTGCTGACATAAAAACACATTCACTTTTTTGGATTCTTTAATAACGATTCTGCAACGTAAATCTGCAAATGTATTTAAAGCTATGTTTCCTGTTTCAAGAAACCTTTAAATATTTGTAACTGGAATGCACCAATTTCAGGAACCTTCAAGAACGCTATGCATAGTTCCTTAGGGACGATGGCTTAGCTTAGTTGTTAAAGCGTTCGCTCGTCACACCGAAGGCCTGGTTCGACTCAAAACATGGGTACAGTTTGTGAAGCCAATTTCTGGTGTCCCCCGACGTGATGTTGCTAGACTATTGCTAAAAACGGCGTAAAATCATACTCAGTCACTCACTTACTCACTGATAGTTCTTTAACCACAAACGCATGTAGTCTTACTGCAGTTGTAACTACATTCCCTTGTAATATCTTGTAACTACGTTTGGGTACCATTAAAAATGTAACTGTGACTTTAAATGGTACTGTGTCCTGTTATATATTAACACCAGTATATTTATGCCAGAGCACGATTCGGTTTGGAGGACTAGGTCACTAAAACCGGTTCCCTGTTTGAATGCGTAATAACCTCTAGTCGGAAATCAATAGACTGGAGCCCAGTCTATGGGTCATCTAAAAACTGAATAGGTCACATTCAGACCTTGCCTAATCAGCAAGTATTACCATCGAGACGGCTTGAAGAAGAATCTCGTATTGATGGTATGATAATGAAGGCTTGAAGCAAACGAAAGGGTTTTACACATCATGGTCATGCTACCGCTCAACATCCGGCGAACATTGCAGCATGCTTTTTTCTCAAAAACGACTGATATTAGTCATCGTCCGTCTCTTTGTTTTCGTAGAATCTTGCAGCGAACGTCTCTATATGTCATGCACAGATCCACAGGCTGCTTGAGTTATAGACTAACAACTAGTCTCTGAAATGAACATATTTTACTGAAAAAAGTTCATAGTAAAAAAAAAATATATAATGAAAGGAGCCCTGAGACTTTCTTCATTGTCAGCCTGAAGCTGAGGAAATCTACTCTTGCTACATTTTGTAGACTTGCGTGGGCTTTTTGGATATATTTGCTTCAGTGTCTGTACGACAGACTACTTGAGTGTATTAAATTGCAATTCCTAACCATTCAGTCCCCATTCTTTAGGAAATACCATCATATTAAATCAGCCTTGGAAGTTTTTTATTTTCATATCTGGTTGACAGAGAGAAGAAATATTTTCCATACAACAGTTTACGAACGATAGAGATGAACTGATAGAGTAGTCATGGTAACTGCGGCTAAAGCCCGAACCAGGCGTATGATTGTCTTGTTGACGTCCATCTAAGAACCCGCGATACCAATCACTCAAGAATTTAACTTCCTTTCATGCCATGTAATGATTTATTGATGGCTTACTAATACTTGCGTAAAAAATAGATACGTGTTGATACATATCTCTGTCCTCGCGTCTCGTGGGTTGACTCGAAAACATCTCACTGATAGTAGAAATGTCAAAGTCTATATGGTTCATGGCCTCGGGTGTCTAGATTCTTAAAAATTGAAACTGGAGACCAGGGTTTCTACGTGCTATTAGTCCAGTCAGTATACTGCAAGTAAATAAATAATAGGTCATAATTATTATGGGGGATGATACGTGTAAGTTTATTAGTTGTTCATCTGTGCACACAGACAGAACGTATGTCAAACCCGACCATGTTAATTTCAATGTTAACTAGTCTCTGAAATGATCATAATTATTTTACAGGAAAAAAAACTCATAGTGAAAAAATACATATAATGAAAAGGAGCCTGAGACTTTCTTCGTTTTCAGAAGCTGAGGAAATCTAGACTTGCCACATTTTCTAGACTTGCGTGGGCTTTCTTGGATATATTTGCTTCAGGGTCTGTATGGCAGACTATTTCAATGTATATTTGTGTCATTAATAAAACATACCACTTTATGGATAACAACTTCTTGTTTATAGTATAGAGCGACGTTTCGGTGTAGATTCTTACACCGTATCACTTTTAGCTTGAAAACGGTGTAAGAACCTATACCGAAATGTCGCTCTATGCGTAGACTAACGCTTAGTCTCCTAATATACATAATTGTGATAATAACAAATAATCCCATTTAAATTGAAAGGAGCCCCAGTGAGATGGGGGAATCAGAACCTGAGGAAATCTAGACTTGCTTCATTTAATGCTTTAGTATTGAGGGAGCACTACGCAGTAGGGCGGGGATAATGGGCTTCACACATTGGTTCAGGGGGACTGTGAGACAGACTATTCCATGCCAGATGTTATTCATAAAGTCGTATGCTTTATTATTGACTCGCCAACTTCTAGAATGCTGATCAAACAATTATTTGTGTCATGTAGAAAGTTACAACTCAGTTTGTTTTACTTCACCTCTGAAACTTCAGTTTTTGCTGTACCTGGTATTATAAGCATACATTTCACCATAACTTACGTAGAACACGTTAAAAATGAGAGGAGGAATTTGCACTTAAGGTTTTTGTAATTGAAACTCTTAAGAAATACTTCGGTTTCAGCCCGAGGAGTCTTCAACCCACATTAGATCAAGTGCACTTGCTCTTCAAAGAAGAGCGTCGTTCTGAGTTACGTGCTCGTAAATATGGTATGATACGTACACGAAGGTCAAACTTATTTTGGTTTGGGGAATACGATGTTTTTTTGCTCGCATACCTGCCATTGCATGACTATGGGTCAGTATATCTGTGACGATCTGGTTAGAATATATCTGTGATGATCTGGTTAGAATCGATTTTCTGGAAACCCTTGCCTGTCTTGAGAGACAACTAACGGAAATGGGTGGTCACTCTCGTCTATTTGATTGGGGCATGGCATCATATCTCAGCCAGGTACACTCCATTATATCCTGTAGCTGGAATGTTGGAGGGCGGCATTAAACAACAAACAGAAACAGGTAGTATTTATTGTTTTGTAACAAAGTCATAATTAGTCCAGCTGTAAGTCTACATGTACAGGGCGGTAGCCTAGTGGTTAAAGCATTCACGTGTCAGCCCAGAGACCCGGGTTCGATTCCACACAGTGGGATATTCATACTGCTGGAGTGAGTGAGTGAGTTTGGTTTTTACGCCGCTTTTAGCAATATTCCAGCAATATCACGGCGGGGGACACCAGAAATGGGCTTAACAAATTGTACCCATGTGGGGAATCGAACCCGGGTCTTCGGCGTGACGAGCGAACGCCTTAACCACTAGGCTACCCCACCGCCCATACTGCTGGAATGTTCCTAAAAGCGGTGTATAACCATACGCATTTCCTCTCCATGTAAACGGCGATAGCCCAGTGGTAAAAGTGTTCGCTCGTCACTCCGAATATACGGGTTCGATCCCCCACATGGATACAATGTGTGAAGTCCATTTCTGGTGTCCCCCGTCGTGATATTGCTGGAATATTGCTAAAAGCGGCGTAAAACTAAACTTACTCATTCACTCGCTCATCTCTGAAGGTGAGCAGAGTGCATTAAGGACATAGTCTGTCTCAGACTCCCCACAGGTTTATCTGTTTTAATAGAACGGCCATCCTTCACATCTACAGAGGACGTCAGGCTCTACTTGTGATAAAAAATATAGCCCCCCAAATGAGAAAAAATCTTGAAAGCAGATCATTTGGGGAGATAGTGACTGATAGAACATCAAATTACAGCAGGATAATGTGCACCCATATACAGATTCAGGGCACGATGTATAAACAAATGAGCCCCGAACATGAGCAATATACTTTCACTCTATTCATCGTTTGACAGAGGTGAGTGTACTCACTGGTGGTGGTTTTGCATTTCCCGTGGTCCGTGTAGTGATATTATGGATTAGAGTGGTGTGTAGAAACTAGTGGCTAAGCACCCACACACCCCTAAATAATCAAGTGATTTCAAAACTCCTCTCGACAAGAGCTCTCGTATCCCACACCCTCCCCCCAAAAAAAAACACGAACAAATACACACTAAACGTACGAGGGCTTTGGGCAACGTTCAGTTTGTGCGTTCGGTTTTGTGAAAGCAGGTAAGAGCTTGCTGCCCATTTTAAAAATTCTGAACTTTGAAACTTTAATGGGAGGAACTGAAAACATGTCGCAGGCGGGCCACAATATTCATATTTCTTTTGTCTCCAAATTGAAGGACGGTCAAGATAAGAATATATAGAGAGGCTTCTCATAGACCTGTGGTTGTCTTCGTGCAAATATGATATCATTTATGTCATTCTTGCAAACATTTCCTTTTCATTCTACCTGACAGGGACAAATCTGTCTTGTCATGTATGACGCTACACAAATTATTTTGACAATTTATATTTTGATGTTAGTGTTCTGTGAAATATATGCTGGTGGTGGGGGTAATGAAATTCCATTGTGTAGGAAAGAAAGACGTCGTTGTTTAAGTCGTAATAGTAGCAGCAGAGGTGTCAATCTTAGTAGGAACAACAGGTTGGAAAGAACACCGTGATCGTAACGCTGACGGGTAGAATAGGTCTTCAGCAACCCATGCTTGCCACAAAAGGCGACTATGCTTGTCGTAAGAGGCGACCAACGGGATCGGGTGGTCAGGCTCGCTGACTTGGTTGACACATGTCATCGGTTCCCAATTGCGCAGATCGATGCTCATGCTGTTGATCACTGGATTGTCTGGTCCAGACTCGATTATTTACAGACCGCGGCCATATAGCTGGAATATTGCTGAGTGCGGCGTAAAACTAAACTCACTCACTCACTCACTCACTGTAGTAGCTGCTCCATACTAACCTCCGTAGATAGAAGTTGCAGTCAGTCTTGAGTTTGTTCAAAATTGCCTCTGTTCACGCAGCAGAGAATGGGTACCCAGTGGGATAAGTCATACGACTACTAACCCTCTAGCGCCTCACAGACAGCTTGGGTTATCCGGGGTAATAACGTCCGTCGTGTTGTATACGCTTAGAGCATGTCCCTGTGGAGTTTAGTAGGATATGGGTGGCCTTATTATTACTTTATTTGTGTACCTGTGTATTGTTTCATACGATGACCGTAGACTTGACATAATAACCAGGGCTGGTGGGGTAGCCTAGTAGTTAAGCTGTTCGCTCATCACAACGAAGACCTGAGTTCGATTCCCGACATGGGCACAATGAGTGAAGCCCATTTCTGGTGTCCCCCGCCGTGATATTGCTGGAATATTTGCTAAAAGCGGCGTGAAACTAAACTCACTCACTCACTCATAATAACCATTATATTCTTTGTATGGTTACTGTGGCATAACACACATAGCAGGGGATATACACTTTCTTATAGACCAACTGGTTGCTTATACTCCCAACGCGTTTGCAAACAGACCCGTGCTTCAAACAGCGTCTAGATCAGGGGCTTAAAACAATACTCTCGCACAGTGTCTCCAGATGTCTGAGCCACCAATTACAAGTAAAATAAAACAAGACGTACGACTTTCCCAATCGACCAGTTTGCCTTTCAGACCCTTCATTGCTGTATAAGTCAATAACAGTGGTCATTAAAAGACTAACTGCCGACAAACGTGGTGCGGTGATTATATGTGATTATACCCCCGGAAATACTCGGCTTAACATCCACATAAACACGGTCTGTGCCGGGCTATTTCACGCGATTTGAGCGCATTTGTCAGTCGTATTCAACGGCTGGAGATTTACAGGAATGCATCATGGACCTCAAATGCGTGGAAATAGGAATTTATGTATTCTTTCATTCGAGAAAGTTCCCACAAAGTCGCTGTGATCTGATTACATATTTAAGGAGTACCGGGTACTTGTAGAGGCCACTTCCAGGCTAATGTAACCACACCACTTCAATCGGGTGGATCAAATATCACTCCGCGGAGTCGTGTTGCATGCCAGGAGAGAAAAGACATTGTTGTCGTCCAGCGTATGAATACAATTAAGCTAATCCGGCTTAATTACCCCCGAACCACAAGGTCAGAAAGTCCCTTGAGACTATCGAATCTGATAAGGCATATCGGTATATACTTTGTTTGATTCATTGTGTTCGACATCAAACACTGCAGGTCAAACATATTTGTCAGTAGTCCCGTCTGTGTTAGTACATTGGTAGCGTTATTGTGTGGAATGAACAAAGTATTGACGGAATTGTACATTGGGCTATGGGTTTAGCAGAGAGTTTTGATCATGGAAATGTTTTGTGTTTGTTTGGGATATTTAAAACTTTTATTAATGTAAACATTACATTACAGATGTAGCAGGGTTATGAAGATCAAATGGCCGCGTTTGCTTTTTTAATCCAGTACTTTTGTTTTTATGTGAATGAGTGAGTGAGTGAGTTTGGTTTTAAGCCGCGTTTAGCAATATTCCAGCAATATCACGGCGGGGGACACCAGAATTGTTCTTCACACATTGTACCCATGTGGGGAATCGAACCCGAGCCTTCGGCGTGACGAGCGAAAGCTTTAACCACAAGGCTACCCAACCGCCCCTTGTTTTTATGTTGCTTTAAGCCAAAGTCATGACTCTTCCACCTTGAACTTTACCTGATGAAATATGCAACACCTGTACTACGATAACGATATCAACATACGTCCTGTTTATATTTTCAATCACCTCATGCTATAACATAAAAAAACATATGTGTCACAGCAATGTCTACAGTTGTCACGTGACATTTTGCGACACATATATACCAGATAAGAAGATCGATATCCTGGGGACGGAATAATTAACATGATCTCTCCGGTGACAAATCCAAGTCATCGCTAAATGGATGGGTGATGTTGCAGAACGCCATTGCATATTCCATTCCACAATTTCGCGATAATCAATGTTGAATGGAGAAAATGATCCGACCTCCGTATCTGCATACCTAAATATTAATCCCCCGTTCCACGTTGAGGGCGTTGTTGCTTGTTCTGCTGCAAATGCTGCTGTGGACACTGATATCTCTGATCTCAGAGAGAATTTCGTAAATAAATAACGATGCATACTGAATTCATTATTCCAGCCTTATTACTGAAATTCCACGGCTAGATCACTGAACAGGGGATTTGACAATGAAACCAACTCAAGCATAGGGTTTATATTTTTATCTCATTACATTCAGCTATTTTAATCCCTGGCCTCGTTTTTATCTTTTTGAGTGATTGGATCTCCATAGTATGGCTTCCCTACGTCTTATGTCAAATCAGTCTTTGGGAGAAAGATACAGTTGAGGCTTCCCCAGCATGCTGAGCAAACCGTTATGAAAATACAACTTTATTGATTTTGTGCAAGTAAGATGTATATGTGTATTTCCAATGAGAGCGAAGACCCAGTTAACATGTACCTAGCTTCAGGTTCCAAATAGGTTCCCTGAACACAAAATCTTTTCATAGAAGAGCAATTACATAATATTTAAATTCATTCCGTATCTTATTTATGTGAAAGCAGACCTAGACAATTTATCATGTTATTAAATGTGATTTGAGTTTCAGGGGTTATCCAATTACAATTGAATGTGGACATGTCGTGAAGTAATTTGCATATCGTGTTGACTGACGTTATGTAACTGGTAGCTAAATACAGCGGTTAAATAAATTATTTCCACAAGTGATCATTAAATATTTATGGCCATTCTACGTGTTTCATCCTTTTGGCGACTCACGTTGTTGCCGAGAGGCTGTAATCAACACAAGAGCTCTCGGAGTGGAATCGAGTTCAAAGAGTTCATTTCAATTGATTGGAAGGTGAGACAAATCGGTCGGAAATGATGCGTAGACAAACACGAAGAGGTCGGATTTGAGAATCTATGGGAGGAGAAATGCTCATTCAATCATTCAATCGTGGGTGTGATTATTATGAACGCTCTGAAGGGGGTTCTACAAGGATGCCATATATGTCCTTGCACGTTTTTATCACTGACATATTTTTCGTTCTGTGATATTGTATAATTTGTACAACATTAAGAAATTTGTGAGAAATTGCCTGTTCCGTAGGCACGTGAATGGGTACGTAGTACCATTAGTAAGTGAATGGGTACGTGAGTGAGTGACTGAGTGACGTTTATTATGAAAGAACAACTAAATCACGTTTGAAAGAAACCGTTTCAGTCTTAAAAACAAGTCAGATCAAAAATGGTCTCCTCATCCAATCAGAGGCACGCTCTCAAGACATTTTATCCAACCGATACCCACCACAATCCCATTTGCAAGGTGCATGTGGTCAAGGATAGGTTAATAAGTACGTGCATGTTGGGACCGGAAAGGGGGGGTGTAGCCTAGTGCTTGGTCACAGCGTTTTTAAGTGTGGGATTCGAGTCCCCAAATGCATAAATACATTGTGAAAAGTCTATTTTATCACCCTTTGTGGTATCTTCGAAAATGAAATAACTTCACTCACTCACTCACTCACTCTCCCACAAGGATATGCTGTCCATAAACACAAACAAGTCGTTTTGATATCACGTGATACCGGATACCGTAGGTGATAACAGAACGGATGTACGAGGATCACTGTTATCTATTCGTCAAGGGTTGACATCACTTTATGACGTTAGCTTCGGGCGTCCGTTTCCATAGTGACTATATTGCTACTATAAACCAATAAAAACAATGATAAGTACATAAAACAAGTAAATTTACTGAAACAATGTTGTTTTACGAAGCCAAAAAGGCGATTTATTATTATCAACTTTCTTCGCAATTTATAAACAAAAATAAATCATATGAGCCGGGAATAACCGAGGTCAAATTTCGTCCTTTGGGACTGAATCGTGTTTGGCTACACACCTTTGCGTTTACGACACAAAATACATCATATTTTCGATCAAGCAATGATTGAACCTGGTCAGACTCCTGCCCTTTACCGAACCTCGCGGCCTAACCGTAATCTGCTCTTCTTTTTACAACCATAACATGTGAAACCAAAGTAGCCTCGTTTGTGTCGCAAACAGAGGATTTAACTGATTTTCCGATACGCAAATGTAACTTATTACCTCAATTCCCCATAGTAACCAACATGGCGGAGACAATCTGACCAATCAGAGCCCGCACCATCTGTTTCTGCTGGCCTGCTCTGACGCCTGGAACTTTGATTTATCGATCCAAATGATTAATTACATAACACGGTCTGCTTTAATCATATTAGTAATTGCGTTGTTTTCAAGGCACCCTAAGGTATTCTCAACGGGAATCCTTTCCAGATCGATGTGGATTTTATTTGATTATTTCAATTTCTATGGTAACGGAGGTTCCGGTGAGCCGAAATACCTGTTTGTCTTTCCTTTCTGTCAGTACGACCCTAAAGACTAGCAACTCTTAACAGCGTGGAATGTGATTTTCTTAATGGTATTTCATGAGAGAGATGTCGCAAAGAACCAGTGTATGGAGGGAGCTGTGGAGAAACCACTCGCAGCGTGTGAGCTGGCAACAAGCGTACCGGTACTGTCTCAATCAGGCGTTCGGAAGGTGTTGCTGAGCGCTTACTGCTTTGCAACGCGCAAAGTTGTATTAATTTGTTCACAAATATGGCATTGTGAGGGTACCATTATCCACTGTTTACGAGTATAGCTTATATAGTGCTAAAAAGGTTGTTTCGGGCAATGGAAGCTATGCTAAATCGCAGATCAATGGCGGTGGTAATTAACTAAAACAATCTTGGGGGCGGTGGGGTAGCCTAGTGGTAACAACATTCGCTCGTCACGCTGAAGACGCGGGTTCGATTCCCCGCATGGGTACAATGTGTGAAGCCCAATTCTGGTGTCCTCCGCCGTGATATTGCTGGAATATTGCTAAAAGCGGCGTAAAACTACACTCACTCACTAAAACAATCTTGTTCATTACTTATATTGGCCCAGGTGATCAAAGGAAGTGTAACGTTTCGTGGTATTCATATTGGTAGTTGGTCCAGTGACGTATAACGGATGCTTTGGACAGGCAGCAGTCAGGACTCTGATGTTCATATTTGCTTCTGTTCCATTACGGAAACACTTGGGAAAATATGCATCTTTCATGTTTGCCTCTGGAAGTAACAGGATGCTTTGGAAATCGAGGACTTAACGCAATATTCAAATTATTCATATAGACTGGAGTCTTGAGTTCTAGAACTAACATATAAACGTTAACTGTTTAAAAGGTTAACAGTATCACCTCTATCGATGCCATATACTTCTGAATTAAAACCTTCTACTTTTAGCTTGACCCAATTGGATGAAACACGACTCACACTGGGACCAGTCAAGGTTAAAACAGCCACTGATAGTTCTCCTCGTCGCTCATAAAACCCCACATATATCAGATGTCGATCACGTCTTAAAGGGCACATTCTTCCTGCAGTTCCCGACAAGATCTAGTGTGTGGAAAAACTGTGCCCTCATCTTATGAAGGATACACACACTCGGCGATAAATGATCGACATTTTCAGGAAATACCCGTTGGCCTTCTCTGTATCATAGCTGATAGTTCTTAAAGGAAGCATCAAGAAAGTTTGGTGTGATACGGGAATATATTGCATATATATTTCAAAGGGTTTCAGCTATTCCTGATAAGCAAAATTGCTTTGAGTGAGTGGGTTGGGTTTTACGCCGCTTTCAGCAATATTACAGCAATATCACGGTGGGGGACACCAGAATTGGGCTTCACACATTGTACCCATATGGGGAATCGAACCCGGCCCTTGGATGTGACGAGCGAACACTTTAACCACTGGGCCAACCATCCGCCCCAAGTTCACTGTGTAAAAGGGGCGGTGACGTAGCCTAGTGGTTAAAGCGTTGGCTCGTCACGCCGAAGACCCGGGTTCGAATCCCCACATGGGTACAATGAGTGAAGCCATTTCTGGTGTCCCCGCCGTGATATTGCTGGAATATTGCTAAAAGCGGCGTAAAACCAAACTCAGTCAGTCAGTCAGTCACTGTGTAAAGTAAGAGGTCACGTGCACCTGTGAGTTATTCTGATCTCAGACTGACAAATTAAAGAGACACTTTACTGTCACCAGCACCATCCAGAAACTTAAAATTAAGCAGTACAAATACGTGACACAGGAAAGACGGTAGAATGGACATTTAAGAGACTTAAACGTCAAGCAGTCTGTAGTGAGCACAGGCTTCAGTGTGTTCACAAAAATGTTATTCACAATATATTTTTACCGTGTTATCATGCCCTACTTTAATCGTTAGATAGCCATTTCCTTCTTGAACACATCACTCCATCAAGCTGATAGCAGGTCCGGCCGCTATATATCGCTTTTCGTTGTCTGTGTCGTCTGCGCAGGGCACTTGAAACCTGCAGGTGATATCATACATGAGTGCCCGGATGTTAACTGACAGCAAGGCACTCGGCTTTAGGTTCCCCGGTGCTCTGGTGTCGGGTTTAGGGACTTGTTTGTGAGATGCGATTAATGTTCTCAAGTAATCGCAGGTGACATAATGGTATCTGCTCGGGGTCGTGTTTTCCTGGACAAGAGTAATATGAGAAGACGCCTCGTTCGGTGGTCGATCAGGGCGGTGTGACCTTACAGATATTGTAGAGAAACGGAAAGTAGATTTCGGCTACCTGTTTAGGTAGTGTGTTAGCGTGAGTGAATGTCGTTTTACATCTGAAGTTTTCGAGCTGTATTCCGTCGGCCTGTGGTGGTAGTGGCAGTAGTAGTCTATCTCACAGTCCTTGAACCACATTATTTTCCCAACAGTCTAGTCCTCCCTGTAATGATAAAGCCCTAAATGAAGCAAGTCTAGATTTCCTCAGGTTCAAGTCTCCCTGGGGCTCATTTTCAATATAAATGGGTTTGTTTGTTACTATCAAAATTATATCTGTTCAGAGACTAAGCGTTAGCCTATAGTAGTACCAAAAGTTGTTGTAGTAGTAGTAGTAGTAGTAGTAGTAGTAGTAGTAGTAGTAGTAGTAGTAGATGAAGACGAAAAAGCAACAAATGTTGCCGTAGAAGAGGTAATAATGATGGTGTTTGTATCGTGTTATACCTTGTTTGATATAAGATATCGAGACGTTTATCAGTTTTGCAGTGTGTGTTGTTATGGGGTTGAGATACAACGGTTTCAAACCTACGACCACCGGATCTCTGCCACAACAAAGGGCCATAACTCTGCATCGGGCACATTACACCACTGGGGCAACCTCTCATGTGTTGTAATGTTAAGAATATGTCGTGGTTGTGGTATGACAAATACCTGCACAGTCAAACTTCCATACTTCCTGGTACCCATTCATGCCGGCATGTCCTGACTCATATACATGTATAGGATTACCCATGCAGTGTAACAGAAGACCAGCTATTCGGGTCACAATAGTGTTATAGACTTCTGTCTCCGGAGATCGTACGTTTCGCTTTCTTATCTGTTTCTTAAAATACCCTTTTCCTAACAGAAACGCAATAAAGCAAATATAACTTCTCCTAGCTAGGTGTTTCAACACCATTTTGTCATTCTGTTATGAATAATAGTCCAGTTGCAAAGAACATTGTAAACTTAAGTTCAGAACTGTTCCTTACGATAATTTCACTTTCTTCTTTATTGACAATCGTCACGAAAACGCTGATTGATAAACCTGATATCTAAATGAGGAGTCCTCGTGACTTGGAACCGATCATGCTAGCTTCTCGGAACTTCATGATTTCACTAATCTCTCAAACTGATTACAAATCCATCAATCTATCTGAAGAGCATAATGATGAGAGTGTAGTCGTGATTGTCTGTTTTATCAGTTTGAAAGGTTATCATACAAGATACATTAGACATACGCATGCGTAGCTAGTTCCAGCCGCGGATCCACTGACAGAACAGACCAATATGGTGTACGTCCTCTAAGTCAATAGATTTGAAGCACTGACGGTTTAATGGGTTCTTAAAGTTCATTAATTACGTTCAAGTAAATTCCTTGGTTACATTTCACTTTTTACATCATGTAAATTCTTTGGTTACATTTCACTATTTACATCATGTAAATTCTTTGGTTACATTTCACTATTTACATCATGTAAATTCCTTGGTTATATTTCACTATTTACATCAATGTAAATTCCTTGGTTACATTTCACTATTTACATCATGTAAATTCCTTGGTTATATTTCACTATTTACATCATGTAAATTCCTTGGTTATATTTCACTATTTACATCATGTAAATTCCTTGGTTATATTTCACTATTTACATCATGTAAATTCCTTGGTTACATTTCACTATTTACATCATGTAAATTCCTTGGTTACATTTCACTATTTATTGGTTACATTTCACTATTTACATTTACATATTTTACATGTAAGTTCCTTGGTTACATTTCACTATTTACATCATGTAAATTCCTTGGTTACATTTCACTATTTACATCATGTAAATTCATTGGATACATTTCACTATTTACATCATGTAAATCCCTTGGTTACATTTCACTATTTACATCATGTAAAATTCATTGGTTACATTTCACTATTTACATCATGCAAATTCCTTTGGTTACATTTCACTATTTACATCACGTAAATTCATTGGTTACATTTCACTATTTACATCATGTAAATCCCTTGGTTACATTTCACTATTAACATCATGTAAATTCCTTGGTTACAGTTTACTATTTACATCATGTAAATTCCGTGGTTACATTTCACTACTTACATCATGTAAATTGTTATATAGATCATGTAAACTGATCGTAGGACCCAGTGTCATAAGAACTGGTTTAAACATTTTACGCCAGCTCTACAAAGAAAAGGTTACGGCTGCATCAGCAAGTTATTTTACCACTACAAATAGACGGTTATTAGCGCTGCAAACATCTCAAATGTTGTTTTCGTCTCAAACATACAGTGTCTTCGTCTACGTAGCAAATCACGTTTAGATAGCATGGACACACGTGCGTCACCTAGTCTGTCATACAGACCCTGAAACAAATATATCCAAGAATACCCATGCAAGTAGAATATATCGCAAGTCCAGATTACCACTGTTTCACTCTGAAAATGAAAAAGGCCTCTGGGCTCTTCTTCATTATAAATTATTATTATAATTCAGGAACCGGTTTGTGTGTGTACAAATATATTAATTTTTGACAAGATGTTAGTCTATCGCCAATGTTATCGGGATCCTTGTCACAAGACGACCTTAAAGCTTGGACACTCATCGCCTCACGATAACCGGAAAGCTGAGATTATCCCCAGGCTGATCCCGAGAGCTTGTTGGTCAGCGTGTACGGCGGCTGTAATGACAGTTGGTCACATTTAACAACGTTGTATTGTATTGCAGATCAATAGTGCACTGAGGCTTGATTGATCGGACAAATTATCGTTAACCTTAAGCTGTCTTCTTAAACCTCCATGAAGAAGAGAATTGTGTTGAAGTCATTACAGACCTGGAAGAGACCTTAAAGAGAACCAGGCGATCAATTAGCTGCCTGCCAGATGGTACATTGACAACACCACCATCAGTCACACCTCCAGTAAACACCAGTAGCTGTAAAATGTGGAACAAAACAGAAACGGACGTAAACTGGAAATGAAAATATGATTTATGTTCGTTGTTATAAACGATACAAACTGTACTTCCTGAAGTACGTGTGTCCAGTTGAATTGTTCTGTAAACGTTGATACATTCGAGACAAACAAGAATTTCGATCAATATCACCATATATATGACTGACTGACTGACTGAGTTTGGTTTTACGCCGCTTTTAGCAATATTCCAGCAACATCACGGCGGGGGACACCAGAAATGGGCTTCACACATTGTGCCCATGTGGGGATTCGAACCCGGGTCTTCGGCGTGACGAGCCAACGCTTTAACCATTAGGCTACCCCACCGCCCCCCATATATATGAATCCACATGGTTAAAAACAGATGAAACAGACCTTAATATGTAGTTGTTAGGGCTGGGACGGGTCCACATTTTCTTCCCGGGTACTCCACCCTATTTCCCTACCCGGATACCCGTTATGTTAATTCCTGACATCAAATTTGCAAGAAATTGCAATATATTCTTCAGCTCGGAGGCTAAAATTTCGAGTTTTCCAATATCTTAACCATGTATTATATTCAAAAGAAGTCACTGTAAATTATGTCTAAATCTTCAAAGACAATGTAATCATGAAAGAATAATATATTACATTGTTTTAATCTATTAGTCACATGATCATAACGGGTCCGGGTATTGAGACGGGTACCCGGGTCCAACTCATAACCCACCCGTCCCGGGTATTCTGGTTACCCGTCCCAGCCCTAGTACATGTTGACGTAGAAGACGTCTGTTGGACTCTTTGGGATAGATAGAGAGAGGGAGGGTGGAGAGAGAGAGAGAGAGAGAGAGAGAGGAGAGAGAGAGAGAGAGGAGGAGGAGAGAGAGAGAGAGAGAGAGAGAAGGAGGAGGAAAGAGAGAGTTTGCTGTTTAGGAGGGGGCCATATAAGCCTTTATTGCATATTGCGAATTATGAATTATTACACCACATTCCAACCTTTCATGTTATCTTTCGACATTTCGTTTCATCATCCCATCTTTGAATCAACCCCGTTTTCGATTCAGTGACTCGAAGCACATTAACCCCCACGTACCAAGTGAAGGTGTACCTCTATGTTAAAGATGTGCCCCAATAACTCGGTCTTTGTTAAGGGCCGCAGCTGTTTACTTTCGCTCCTGGTGTAATCCTCTTTTCCGAGGTATTAAACCGGAGGGGGCGTGTTGTTGAAGCAAGCATGGGCTCACGGAAGCCCACTGAACTCTTACGCGACAACACCGTGTACATTGTTATATCAGGCTTGTGAGGTCCTCGTGACTGAGTGAAGTACGTACAGCCATTTAGTCGGGAGCCATTCAACTGCAGTGTACCTTCGCATGACTTGACGCACTACTTCATGTAGTTTGCCTTCCGCGTGTGCCTACAATAGATGATGATAGCCCACAGAGTGTGTCTTCACGACGGGTTGCTATTGTACGAAACCCGTAACATGCCACCGTAGCGAGTCTACATAATGCAGGTCCATGCAACCATGGCCTTACTTACAGTCAAATAGAGAGACGAGTTCATTTTGTCACTGAATTCATTCACAGGTGAACATTCACGCCTATTGAATCAATTCATGTCATTTAAACACGCGGTTCTGCTCAGGTTGGAGGAAAGTTGTGACTTGATACACTTCTCGCTTGCAATCTTGTGAGCAGTTTTCCTTCTACCTACTACAAATGTCATGTGTTCCTGAACCTACTGAGGTTCCTGTACAACACAGAAATGCAAAAAAATGTTTAATAATCGATCGTGTAAATCCTTTTCCTTGTCCTGTTTTAAGGCTTGTCTGTGACAAAGGACACTCCATACACCGCGACACTGTATGTAAAGAAATACCTCCGACATAGTCTTCAAATACAACCTAAGAAACAATTAATACATTAATGCTTAACGATGTAAGAGCCGCACCAAGATCCGACTGTCATTAAACATTACATGGCGTTGTGCAGAGTTACTTCCCTTAGCCTCCAGGATCCGCTGTTCATAGGTTCCAACTTTGATTAAGGGCGTCCCTTTATGTTTTCATTGTTATGAACATGTGATAACTGGAAAACTATTTTTCTGAAATATATGTACTTTGTGTTCAACTCACTCACCCACCCTCTCACTCACTCACTTGTTAATATCATAGCTCGTTATAGTTGATTGTACCCAAGGCCTCCGGCCAGTATTCATGGTTTCACAATGACAGACATAGTATGGACAATGAGAATAGAGAAAATCATCATATGAATTCATTAGTAGACCAGCACAAATTTACCTCTTTCTTAAAGTTAATGGACCCGTGAAGATCCGGGGTAGAATAGGTATTCAGCAGCCCATGCTTGCCACAAAAGGCGACTATGCTTGTCGTAAGAAGCGACTAACGGGATCGGGTGGTCAGGCTCGCTGACTTGGTTGACACATGTCATCGGTTCCCAATTGCGCAGATCGATGCGGCGTAAAACTAAACTCACTCGCTCACTAATGTTAATGAATGTGCTGGTTTCACTGGGTCGTGTAACTCAAGACAACTAGCTTCAAGGTGTATATTATCACTGCTGGCGTCTTAGCCTATTATGACCTATTTTGCTAGGTTTTTTTCCAATTCACTGAGAAAGAAGGAATAAAGAATAGGACTTAGCAAACATCCTTGTCTTAACACTTCCTTGATTACTGTTCAGATTGTACAACTTATTGAATCAATGGATCGGTATGCACTACAACCCAAGCTGCCTAGAAGGTCATGTGACCATCTCGTCCCACCAGGTACCCATTCACTGCTGTGTGAACAGGAGGCAACTTAGAACAAACCCACTTGATGGGTGAGACCACATGTGTTAAAGTACTTCGTTGTGGAGCAGGACTGAAGTCCCAGAAACTCTCACGATTCAACTGCCAAACATGGTCACCCATCCAATGACCCTCGTTGCTCAATGTCATCTGATCTGTGACCTCTGCTCTTTAGCACTCGACCATAGATCCTACTTGTCCTGGTTGGCGTTTTCTTTCCTATTTTCTTTAATGTCATCATGTCTAACTCCTTTTTTCGGATAAACCATTCAATGCTTCTAGCGGATTAAAATAGGTAACGTACAATGAGTATTGCTGATATTCCGTACCTGTATAAGCTTTTAAGCGTTTTAACATACATGCGTTTAGTTATGTATACAACTCTAGCGGTATCTGCACTGGGGCAGTGGTTTACAGATATAAGTTAAAATCAGCGTTGTCTCGACTAACACTGACTGACTGGCTGAGTTTGGTTTTACGCCGCTTTTAGCAATATTCCAGCAACATCACGGCGGGGACACCACAAATGGGCTTCACACAATGTACCCATGTGGGGATTCGAACCCATCTCGACTAGCACGCTGTATCGACTTTCTGCGTGATGGGTAACGCACTAGACTACCATCTAGTCTCTGAAATGAACACATTTTACAGAAAGAAACTGTTCATAAAAAATAATCATAAAATATGTAATGAAATAGATTCCAGAGACGTTCTTAATTTTCCGGAAACTGTGGAAAATCGAGACTTGCAACATATTCTTGACTTAAATGGGCTTTTATAGCATATGTTATAGTTGGGATTACACTTTCTTAGTAAAGTACAGATTCTAGAAATTTTGTTGGGTTGAGTCCTATCCGGGATTCGAACCTATACCGTCAGAGTGAGACACCTAATCGCCATTTGACCACTTGACCACAACTGGCATTGTGTAATCATTGCATGGGCTCTCTTGGATATATGGGGCGGTGGGGTAGCCTAATGGTTAAAGCGTTGGCTCGTCACGCCGAAGACCCGGGTTCGAATCCCCACATGGGTACAATGTGTGAAGCCCATTTCTGGTGTCCCCCGCCGTGATGTTGCTGGAATATTGCTAAAAGCGGCGTAAAACCAAACTCAGTCAGTCAGTCAGTCTTGGATATATTTGTTTCAGGGTCTGTATGACGAGGTATCGCACATGTGTCCACGCTACCTAAGCGATAATTATTCTTTTAAAAATGTTTGTGAACCCAGCCTGTGTAACTACAACCAAACATCTCCAACATTTGCCTTTCTATTTTTCTCTGACTTGACAGATTGTGTGAGTGTCCGTGACACGCCCCTGCACTGGAAGCCAGACCCACGACTATTCATAAGTCGTCATCGTGCTGACATGACAAGGTTGAAATGTGATATATAATGTTACACGGCCGTGGAAGCCTATTTCCGTCAGACTCCATTACAAACACGGTCAACGGGATCGTTGACAAAGATCTTTGTCTCTCTGTCTTAGCAGGTTTACAGTGTGAGGTTTGCTTGGTACAATGGCTGCTGTCGTGCACATCAGGTGCCGTCAGTGTTACGTTCAAAGTTTAAGTAGGTTAAAAACCAAGTGGAAAGAATTGAACAGCCTTGAATTCGGTTGCTCTGGAGGACAGACTATTCACTCTGTGTGCGTCCGTGCGTGCGTGATTGCGTGCGTGTTTGGTTAGTTCCGGGAGTAATTACTTGTGTTATCTCACGTTCAAAGCTCAGAAATGATTTGCTCCCTTCGGTCCTGAAAGTATTTTGGGACCATAACTGTCACCAATATCAGGTGGTTGTAAATTAATATATGCTCTTGACCTCTCTCGCAAAGCCCCCGTTGCGCTACATTTATTGTAAACCCTGTAGTCTAAAATAAACCTAAAACAGACACGTTAAGATAGCTGGGTAATTGGACTCTGGATGATTGGGTGTCACTGTGGCCAGATCGTTGCTCATGCAGTCGACGGCTGCTTTTCCTTGCTCAGGTTGTCTACAGATCCCACATAGGTAGCTGGTGCGGCATAAAACATCATTCTGTACACTGGTCCCTAATATGGACTTCGGATGCCACGGTTGTAATCTCCGGATGCCGGTGGATGGTGTTCATATGTGCCGCCATATGTGCCGCCATATGGCAGGTACGCGAGGATTAAGCAGAATTCACAAAAGTGTTACCTTGACACCGCTTTTATTCCGAAAGTCGTCAAACAAATATCAGTTTTGTGGCTCGGATTAGGAGGCATATTTCCCAGTAATCCTTCAGACTTTGCAAATTGAAACATAACCCGTCACGTCATTAATGGTCTATATCCACACGAGCGATTGCTCCTAAAACCAAAGATTCCATCTCATCTTCTCCGCTCACGTCTTTCCCCAACAGATTTGCTTCAGATCCTTCATAATCTCTTTGGAAATGTTGTGGAATATCTCGTATAGCCAATTACATGTTATCCCTCGCCAGATGGTGGGGATATAAGCACCGTTGAGGAAGTCTGTAAACGAAATATGCCGGTACACCCAAAACATCACTTCAAGTATAGATCTTGAGATTGGTCCCTTATTTGTGTGTAATGCTTTCCTACAGGAAGCGCCTAGGTCGTCGGAGCAATTTGGAATCAGAATAGGAAATAATTACACCTAGTCGATTTTTACTTTGAAACAAGGATTAAGAGGTTTTAGCATTAATTGTCTGTCTGCTGCGCTCGACGGGAGTGCCAGAACCAACCGGGGGAGCTTCATTGCGGACTTAGTGAACCTGAGAATATCGGACGCGTTACACTCACAGTTCTGTCGGGAATGTCAATGTTTTAACATAGGCACTGACGAAGCTGGTATATCTAAGATATTGCTTTGTTTGTTTGTATAAACAAGCTGTGCATGTATTGACTTTGAGCCCGGCACGGAATGTGTTTCAACGTTGTTGTTTTTTGTCTCCGGGGTGTGTATTTTATCTAACTGTACCTGGAATTGTTGTATGTATTCAACAAGGACTCCTGATCCCTGCTTTATCAGTGGCGACTGTGTTCTGGAACAGAATTGATCACACTGAAGAAAATGGGAAAAATATATAATCACGTGATATTTCTCCGACACCTGCTGTCTGAACTTCCGGTTATCCCGGACTGAATATGTGTACGATATATTTAGTCCCGAGTCGTTGAGTTAGGAAGTTCACTGCAACTTTCACGCAAAATCTTCCGCCTGAAACCAGTACGCAAATGTATCTGTGTCCGTAGCTTTTTCTTAGTTGGAAGGCAGATTTGAATAAAATATATTTTATTGCGTTTCCGTCTAGTTTAAAGTGAATCTGAGGTGAGGTGAAATTGGGTTTTTACGTCGTGCTTGAGAATATTTCGCTCATATGACGACGTGCATGCGTGTGTATGTGTATGTGCGGCTGCTTGTACTAGCCCAGACTTAAGCTGGTTTTATAGTGCTAGCCCACTGAGATACCATGCCGCAGTGAAGCATGAATACCCCACTCAGACACATTATACTGACTCCGAGCCGACCAGTCCTTGTTGTACCCATTAATGCCGAGCGCCAGGCAGGGACCAACAAGTACCATATTTTAACGTCTTTTGGTATGACGCGGTCGGGGATCGAACCCGCGACCCTCCGCTCTCCGGGCGGACGCTCTAACCACTACACCACGGAGGCGGTCTAAAGTGAATCTGAAAGTGAATCTGACAGGAGACCGGGTGGTCTCTGGTTCCGCCCCCCCGCAGCTGTAATACCAAACGCTGTTAAACAAAGGTGCTTTTGCGTCAGGCCCTAGACTAATGCTAAATCTCTGGATATATATAATTTTGATAGTACTTGTGCTTTCAAGCGTTGTATGGCATAGCTTGTGAAGAAACTGGAAACAAATAAAGGAACACGTGTGCTTTCATGTCATCCCTTTTTCCCCCTCAGTATATATATAATTTTGATAGTAACAAACAAACCCATTTAAATTGAAAAGGAGCCACAGGGAGACCAGAGATTCTGAACCTGAGGAAATCTAGGCTTGCTTCTTTTAAGGCTTTAGCACTGCAGAGAGTGCTTGGCAGTAGGGAAAATAATGTGGTTCTGGGACTGTGAAACAGACTAGTCAGTCCCCTGCGCTCTGCAGTCAGGGGATATAACAAGGACTTGTCCACCCGCACTCGTACGCACGTACGCACGCACGCACACGCACACCTCATTTCAGTTCCGTCATGATCACGCAGACATGGAATATCGCCGAGCGTGTCGTTAAACAAGAAAGTAATCTCTAAGCCAAATTCCAGAAT
Source organism: Haliotis rubra (assembly GCF_003918875.1). Lineage (NCBI taxonomy): Eukaryota > Metazoa > Mollusca > Gastropoda > Lepetellida > Haliotidae > Haliotis > Haliotis rubra. Next base: position 309,040 of record NW_025767351.1, on the reverse strand, counting down.
GTATTCACTTAAGCTTCTACATTTGCAAATTTTACACTTCTTTTGGGTCGCTTAAAGAAAACTTCAAAGTGAAGTTTTAAAATAACCTGTTTTCCAAAAAGAATGAAAAGTCATGATATTGCACGCGAAACTTGCATTCAGTAAAGTCTTTAGACTTGTGACAAAAGACAGGGTAGAAATAATGTTGAAATATTTCCCTCTCTTAAATCCACCGATGTTTGTTATTTTCTATAACAAAATAACGTCTATTTAATGAGGCGAGGACAGAACGACACATGGTGAACTCATCACTGCGCGTCTACCGCGCGATCCCTCCGAGACACTGCTATTAGTCGTTGGTAAGAGGAGTTCCTCGGGGAGGGGAGGTTACTGCCAATGTGGAAACAAGATTGTTAAATGGTTTCTCAATTGTAATGCGCAGCCGTAAGGACGCATTTCAAACATGACCAAATTGGACCCCAGTGAGAAGGAACTCGGTCACGATTAGCAGAATAATTTACGACCAACCATTTCCAGAATATTAAGTTTGAAATCGATTGACATCTGCATAACATAAATTCAAACGATGACAATGTTTATGAAGTTACGGTGAATTGGTTTTGCGTGCGAAACAATTTAATCTCGCTGTACGTGTGGTTTTTGTAGAACAGACTACGTACCAGTGAATTATGAAACATGCTTTTCTGTGGGTGCGTCACAACGAGAAGAGTTTTATGGTTATACACTACCAATCAAAAGTTTAGACTCACTTAAAGCACTCACTATATGTTATGTATATACATATGGTTACATCGAAGATGACTTTCTCCACTAACTTGATGGAACAACTGCAAACCTTATGCAGATGAACTGCACGAGGATAATGCATCAAATTGCTGGAAAGCATGTGCAAATATCGTGCATGTGAACAGCTGCGTTTTGGTGTAAAGTTTTGTTAAGAATTCGCCAATTTTTACTGATTTTTAACATTTTTTGAACTCATGACAATAATCTTTTCAACTTTACGAATTTGTTTTACAATACATCAGTTCATGTGGAAACAGTATATTTAAACAGTGTGGTATATTTTGCAAAATCTAGTTTAGAACAGTTGACTGAAGTAAGTGGCTACATTTACACTAGTGAGTCTAAACCTTTGATGGGTAGTATACAATGGGTAATTAATATTAAAGAAGTTGTATATCCATAGAACTCTCCTCGGTGTTCATATATGACAAGGGTGTGGTAAAAACACCTTGTGAATTATTTTTCTAACATACAAATGGATATTCACTTCGACAAGATATCGCACGACCCACGGGGCCACACCATCCTGGGACCTGGGTCCAGATTTTCGAAGCTCTCTTAGCGCTAAGTTAGTCGTAAGTGCCATACATTAACATTAACTTACGACTATCTTAGCGCTAAGAGAGCTTCGAAAATCTAGGCCCAGGTAAATATTCCATCACGGCGGGGGACACCAGAAATGGGCTTCGCACATTGTACCAATTAAAACAATCTTACCGCTATGACTGTCGTAACTCTGTGTTAAAGTATGGGAGCTACGGTGGTCGTAACCCTGTGATTCCTGTGTGAAAAGGCGGCCCTGGTGTCGACAGTTATGTCCCCAAGGGGGACATCTTCCACTGCGGGGCCACCTTGTTAACTGTCTTGCTTGTGGAAGACACTACATGACGAAAGGGATCAGTGATAGTTTGAGCTATGTAGGCCACTATCTGAGAACAAGTTTCAGCTATTATTGTCTTTTGACTGATCTTTGACCTTTTGACGCAAACATATTCTCACGTTCCAGGAAAACGTTAATGTTAAGAATTTAAAAATAACATTATACGAACAAAAGGTTATAATGATGTGTGTTTTGGATGATGAATACCATGTGTTTGGAAATGTACACAATTTATGTATTTAGCTCACTGAAGCTCCTTATTACAACGTTTATACATAATAAATGTAACCCATGAAGATCCGGGTTACAGCTAGTTGATCTTCAGCAACCAAGGCTTGTCGTAAGAGGCGACTAACAGGATTGGGAAGTCAGGCTCGCTGACTTGGTTGACAAATGTCATCGTATCCCATTTTTGTAGATCGATGCTCATGATTTCAATCACTGGATTTCCTGGTCCAGACTAGATACGTAAGAGACCGCCGCAATACAACTGGAAAAGTGCGACTATAAAAACAAACAAACAAAATAAATAATAATTGCCATCCGCACACACACCAGCGTGATAGCCTCGGGGTAACATTGTATATGGAACCCACCCATGAAGATCCGGGTTAGAATTGGTTTTCAGTAACCCATGCTTGTAGCATGAGGCATCTAACGGGATCAGGTATTCCAATTGCGTAGATCGGTCATTTCTCACGATGCTGATCACTGGGTTGTCTGGTCCAGGCCCGATTATTTACAAACCGCCGCCATATAGCTGGAATATTGCTGAGTGTTGCGGTAAACAACCAACCAGCCAACGATATGGAACCCGTTTAGTAAAACCCTTGACCAGCTGCTTCACCTGAACCACTCCAAACCCAAAGTGGAACCATTTCTGAGTGAGTGAGTGAGTTTAGTTCTACGCCGCACTCAGCAATATTCTAGCTATATTGCGGCGGTCTGTAAATAATTGAGTCTGGAACAGACAACCCAGTGATCAACAGCATGAGCATCGATCTGCGCAATTGGGAACCGATGACAAGTGTCAACCAAGTCAGCGAGCCTGACCAACCGATCCCGTTAGTTGCCTCTTACGACAAGCATGGGTTACTGAACATCACTATTCTAACCCGGACCTTCACGGGTTGGAACCATCTCTAAGCACTTTTCTGGTAAAACATTACATAATGCATTTATCATGCTTTCGATGATCTGGAAGTCTCTATAGATACGGCAATGTGTAAATGTTTTGCTTCAAATTCAATTCAAATTGCAGATGTAACCATTTGATAGCTTACAAAGTGACAGCGGAAACCATCTGTTGTCTGTTTTCAGCATCGTAGTACACAGATGTCCCGTATTCCTGGAGCGGGTTGATGTATATCTGAATGTATCGCCAGTTGAACGGTAGCAAGAGCTTAGTTGTACAGCTTTGCTTGTTTTCATATTCATAAGTACATTCGTATTTTAGTTCTGGAACAGCTGTGTTTAGATAACATCTGTCTGACACTATAACACGTGACGTAGGCAGGCTATAATAAAACGTCCTGCGGGGAGATCCACTCAGCTGGGCATGGGTACAATGTGGGAAGCCCATTTCTGGTGTCCCCCCGCCGTGATATTGCTGGAATATTGCTAAAAGCGGCGTAAAACCATAGTCACTCACTCATTGAGCTGGGCCCCGTTCCACAAAGCGACCGTAGCGCTAGGGTGATTGTAACTCCCATACTTTATTATACACTTACGACTGCCGTAATGCTACGATCGCTTCGTGGATAGGGACCCAGGGTGCCTTAGGTAGCGTTGCGCTCAGGTGATCGCAACTCCCATACGTTGTTATATATACTTACTTCAGTAGCGTACGTGAAGAGTTGCCTCTCTTAGGTGAAGTTCATTGAGCCGCTCAGATTATGATAGCATGGTTGTCTAGCGGGAAAACGTCCAACTTTTCCAATTACAATCTCGTTATCCTAATTTCATGATAGATAAAATAAAAATAAAAAATAAACAAAACAGTTTAGCTTGGGGAAGCGCCATATCCATGGGTTTCACTGAATTGGCAATTAATCGTCTCGACCTTCGGCGCTTTGGCGTTTTTTTCTTATATCTAGCTGTAAGGAGTATCGTCCAAACAGATATTATGCCCAACTCTCTCCAGTGTACATAAATACGATAATCGTGATGTAGCTGCATCCTACTATGGAGGAAGTTCGTATTGCGTTTCTTTACTGTCATTCACATAATCATTACCATAAGTATCGTGATTAACCAGTCTAGGTTTCCTTTAGATCGTTGATATCCCATGACGTGTGTTCCTTGACTACATGTTTGAATAATCAAGGTAAATCGTGCACTGTTTATTGTTTCTTTTACATGTAATACAGAATTTTAATGAATCTTAATATTCGGGTCAACAGTCATCCTTCTTAATTTTCGTATATTTTGATCTGTTAGGATATACAGGTGTACTAACGAATGATTCTTGACTAATTAATGAGGCATGGATACTTAAAACAGTTTGTAATCGTCTTGAGAGCATGGTCTGGCCTCTCGTCCAGGGCGCTGCAATTCGCCGTGCGGTGTCGCGTCTGTGTGGGTACGTTAGAAACTATGATCGTGCCCGGGTTTTCTCACAAAATGCTTCAAGGTTTGCCAGCACTACCCGTACTTCTTGTTCTCATCAAAGTGGTAAAGTTTTGTGACCTGCACCACTTAATTCCTCCATTACCATAATATGGCCCTATGTCGCGTTAAACCCACCTTCCTCAGCGTAATCGTCTAGGAATCAGATATCCAGTATAACGAAGTTCATCTATGCGTTGTTTGGTTCTAATGCATTTGAAGTTTAACCCAAACCCAACGACAAAAACAAATCTATTTCTTATTGCGAGGGTAAATTGCATACTGTATTCAAGTAAGACGATCTCAATGGAATACAAAATGTATCTGATCGAAGTATCACTGGTTAAGAAGATGTTTCTCTACAAGGCATGTTTATCTACATTCTGCTAAATAAATACCTTGGTACACATATGGTGTACATCAACAGTATGTTCAAGAAATAAGAGTTTTTTAGCAAATATCTTTCTTTGCTTAAAACATTTTCCAAGGACGTTATATGTCATATTTGTAAATGGAGCACGAGCACGCAGGCGTTTGTCTGAGAGTAAATGGCCGTTCTTTGAATTCTAATGGTTAAATGACGTCATCATCAGATTCTTGAAAACATAATATTTGTGTTAGAATATGTTTTACTTATTCGGATCCGGGCTGCGTGTTGGAACGCACGTATGCATACATATGTTAGTAAACGCCGCGTTCAGTGCATGACAAGTGCATAAGGGGGAATGTTCTTGTGTGTGAGAGAAACGTCTTCTCAAAATGGCGAGAAATTGATCCGTGCTGGCACAGGTGTGTCCGCTTGCCTCTGTGTTCGGGGATGTAAGTAAATACCAAAACACCGCCATAGCGATGGTCTCAAAAAGGCCAGAGCATATTTCTCTGGGGCTAACGCATTGAATCATCTGCTCGAAATGGAAGTGCAGATTGGAACCACTCATTGTAAATTCCGGATACCGTACGACTAGTATAGTCTGTTTCGTTATTCGCCAGGTGCAATGACTCCAAGAAATATCCGCCATTAATCCAGAACATGCCGAAGTGCAATGACTCGTTTTAACTCGGCCTTTTCCGTCTAGAACGGGGTATACATTCTAGGAACGAGAAGCTAAAGCTGCGTTGAGTTCGTTCCCAACGCCCCCTTCATCATCGCTGTCGGGTGCGCGTGCGCCAGCGACAATTGCAAGAATCTTTGAATTTTTATCCCAACCCCAAATGTTGTGACATTTACAAGCCTTCTGAAATATCATTTTAATGGATTGGGAAAAAGATTACGAGTGATTCTTCATATCAATTTGCTGTCATTTGTTTAATCAAGCTGATTCGAGATTACAGGCTACCGGAAAATCAAACTTGAATTGAAAAATAAAACAACAATAGTAAAGAGAGGAACATTCGGCGCCATGACGGTTGGTCAGGTGCGTGTTCAACTCCTTGCATGACTGTAGGTCGTCTAACGCAGTGGGGAGTTGTGACTGCTGGTAGCAATGATGTAAAATGTTCCACAAACAAGCTATCGCTGTGCGGAGCTTGATGCTTTGGCGAGTTAGTTTTCCGATATCAGTAGACGGGAGCCTAGTCAAACTACAATTAGGCCTCAAATAGCCGTAATTGCAGTTAGGAGATTGACTGGTTGTTTATGTGATTGGGACCGAATGACTGTAATGCTCTTGTGTCTTTTTTCAAACTCCGGACTAATAATTAGATACCGGTCAGAACGACAGGGAGGCTTGATGAATGGACGGAACTACACGATTCTTCAGTATGGATTCGAACCTGTACTGTCCAATGATGGATAACTATACGTCTCATTGAGTTTTTAGACCAAGTGAGTGAGTGAGTGAGTAAGGTTTACGCCGCTTTTAGCAATATTCTAGCAATATCACGCGGTGGGGAACACCAGAAATGGGCTTCACACATTGTACCCAGGTGCGGAATCGAACCCGGGTCTTCGAGCGGACGCTTTAACCATTAGACTACCCCACTGCCCCTTTAGACCAAGAATGGGAACAGAATATACATGATCATTATATTAAAAACAAACACAACGGGTTAAAGAAGTTTGGGGTTGTTGTTTTTTCATTTTAATGGCCATGCATATTATTCTATCGTTTAGGTAAAATGGGTCTTCCTCAGTATTAAAACGTTACCCGCTACGAAATAGCATCTCATTGTGAACTACATAAGCGAACTTGACCTGAATAATAATTGTAGCTATGTAATGGGTATGACGGATTGCTTGTTTTGGTGCTGTGACTTTTTATGTTTGTAAACGATAATGCATAAATAAATATGTATTTTAAGAAGCTCATTTACATTTTGTACTGAAAATGTGTATGTATATGCAGACTTGGTCTTGTCTCTAAATGGCTGAATAATGCCGATGCGACGTAAAATTCAACTCAGCTTAACTCAGCTCAACAAAATAGCCACTCCACAGCCTCCTGTCAGTGGGTCGCCTTTCATTCACAGAGCCCTTGGTATTCGCTGCAAACGTAGCGTGATAGTATTGTTATACAATTCCGCTATACCAGCTTATGTTGGGGCTGAACGTCAGCTGAGGAAGTCTGACTGTAAAGTATCATGGTTGCACATGTATAGTATTTATTCTGTATTGATGATTCTGGATTTAAAAATTTGAGGAAGGTGACATATTCCCACGAGTGCTTAAACCTTAGCCTGACATGTCACATTACTGGCAGTGAACTCGTTCAACTGTGACCAACGCGTTTGAAAGCAAATGCTAATGTAATTGTGTACTTACACAACCCAAATATATTTTTTGTCGAGTTGCCGGTTTTATGTATCATAATCAGCTGTTTTCCTGTTTAGGTTTACCTGTTTCAACGGATGTTGAATTATTCATACTAGCTAGACATGAATATTTTAGTAAGGTAAACATAGTTAATATTATTATGTTGCCTATACACTATAGTATGATGACATATGTCATGTAAGCATGAATAACAGTTAGCAGGATCGAACGTAAGAAGAGTAAATATTATACTAGTCGTTCCCACAGTCACTGAACCATATCATTTCCCTTCCGCCCGCCACTTACTGTAAATCAATAGCTTCATACGAAGCAAGTCTAAACTTTCCGCAATGAATGAGTACGTTTAAACGCTCCTCTGGGCATTATTCCAGTTATATCATCGCAAATCAGTGAGTGTTTGAGTGAGAATGGTTTTACGAAGCTTTTAGCGCGTGACACCAGAAATGGACTTTACACACTGTACCCATGTTGGGAATCGAACCTGGGTCTTCAGCGTGACGAGCAAACGATTTAACTACTAGCTATAGGCTATCCCGCCGGCCCCATCACTGGAAATCAGCTTAATGTAGGAGGCGAGACCAAAATGATGCAACCCCAACCTTTACCACTTCGGAGAAACCCCACACGCACGGGTATGGTGTTTACAAACCTTAAAACATATTCGGAACTAACCGGGATTCGAACTCACAGTCACAGGTACATAGCGTTTCCAGTGGCTGTCTGGTCCAGACTCGATTATTTACAGACCGCCGCCATATACATGTAGCGGGCGTAAAACTAAACTCACTCACTCACTCCAGCGGACGCAACTTTGCACAGCTAATCGCAGTGCCTATAACGACTTGGATACCTGCAGCATCCACAGTTTCTATAAACGTGGAATGTGCATGGTTATTTAATCGATAATGACCACAGCATGTGCATCTCATATGTCGAATCACCCAATCACCCATCCCAATGGAGCTCCTTTTCCGATTAAATTGTTTTGGGTTATATATTTTTATCAAAGTCGTTCTAAGCGTTTTGTAAGGTATGTTACTTTCGTCATACGCATAGCAGTAAAGAGGAATGAAGCTAAGTACTAGTGCACTAGGACACAAGTATAAAAAAAACACGCGCGCACGCACGCACACGCGTGTAACCTTTTTAAATATCTTAAATCCGTAAAAGGGTAGGCCTACTGGTTGGAACAAAATAACATGCTCATTATTCCATTATACATGGTCGGAATTGCTGCTCTCGCAATTTCTGTATAATTAACCAAAGTGATAATCTCAGAAGCATGACTGTGTATTCGAATTATAATTTCATTAATAAAACGAAGTAGATGTGATAGCTGTGGGGGTATTATGATAAGATGTTTACATCAGCAAGAGAACTGTATAAACATCTCCATCATGCTAAACGAGTGCATGTAAACTAAGTAAACAAAATATGAAACGGATTAATGAGGCAATAGCTAGTATGTTGTGCTATGGTTCATTCCTGATTATTTTGATACAATGACATAAATTCTTAAATACATCTTGGCAATGTATAATCATTGGCGGATCCAGAGGGGGGGTTCAGGGGTTCGCCCCCCCTCTTTTGAAGAAAATAACTTAAGACCACATTGAAGATTTTGTTTGCGTTGGTGGAGCCAATGGGGGGTTCAGGGTCCCCCCCCAAAAAAAAAAAATAAATAAATAAATAAAAATAATTATAATCATAATTCCTGGATCCGCTTTCGCTTTGTAGGAAGAAATATTTGGACTGGTTAAGTTAGTGTGCCTGTCTTTATGTTAATATACCGATAGTCGATCATCGAGGTTTCATCGAGTTAGTGAGACGTAAACGATATTATATTCGGTTAACTCTGCTCTATAAACCGAGACGGGTCACATTCTTTTTATAGCTCCAGGAGTAATTTAAGACAAGGTGGAAATAAAATAGGTTCACTGAGTTGCAGTCCGTTGCGTTATGTAGGTTGGAAGGCGCATTTAATACTGTCTAAGTATAACGATAAGCGTGTTAACTGTCATATGGTTCATTTTATCTTCCTTATCGTCAGTGAAAAAGATTTCGTTGCGTATCGTGAACTATCTTCCTTCCAACAGAGTTCACACACGTGCTTTGATGCGCGCTATATGATTAGGGCACTAGAGGATTGTGGGTATTGCCGTCCGCCATTTTGTTGTGTGTTTGTCCTGTCCTGTCTGTGTGTGTTTTCACGTGGATAAAAGGTAAGATTTTCGAAAGCAAATAACCACAAAAACTTCCTCACAGCGACATTAATGTGTGTAGATTACATTTATATTGTAAATATTGCATGAGCAGTGTCTCGCTTTGACTGTGCAGCGAGAATTCGCCGTCGATATCAACTCGTGTTTACTGTAGAGTTAGCCACTGGTTGAGTGCGGAGAATGCTGTATCGAAGCGAGCAATGCCAGAGAACTACCCAGGGTGTTGCGGTACAGTGCTTTCACTGTAGCTTGGGAATAAGTGAAACTAGTGACTAGAACTGTGAAAAGATTATATGTAAGTTATGTTAGGATTGTCAGAGCAACATTTACAAAGTTCACAAATTCAGATTTTGACAATTCGGCTTCTAAATTTAGAACGTTGTCAGCGAAGAAGCAGGTTGTAGATGAGTTTTCATCTAAAAGGTTGAGACTAATAGATTTTTATCTGAGACCCGGCAATTTCTTAAATTCTCATATTTTATAGGATTTTGCTAGCAGAAAAAGGGCAAAAACAAACTTTTTTCATGGCAAGATTATGGCAACTGCGCTTCGGTTGAGATGTGTGTGAAAGCTCCGAGCAGGTGTTTGGCAGTCGAAGTGAAAAATCATTACTTGGGAAGCTAATCAATCCTGGCACTATTAGGATGTCTGCTCTCGGGAATGCATGTTTGAACTTGTAGGAAATAATTCCATTTTGTTCTCTGTTCATGCATAAAACAATATGTGAGATTTGTCAGAACTGACATCGGGGAAGGACAACGTTTAGTAATCTGCTGCAAGCCAGCAGTCTTTGGCTATCTTTTAGTAATTCTCTGAATGTTGTGACTTCAGTTCAAGTTGGTAAGACACACTTTTCTCCGAATAAATTATTTAATCATGTTTAATATACCATGTTTTTCCATTGTTGATTATGTCAAATTGCAGGCCTGGCTTCATTTCTAATCTATCTCTTTGCTCGCATACTACAGAAAGCTGTCTATTACTTACATTTATAAATTATAAAATATTTTTCTCCAAAATTTTATGTTAGTTTTACTTTTGAGGATATGTATCATTTTTGTTATCAATAATAGGAGTTGCATTTGGGTTGAGGTTTAATGATTATACTTCCTAATCTGTAGTACAATCAGTATCCGATCAGTTACTAAATAAGAGTACCTTAAAATGGGCGTGGGCAGGTATACCGCTCTCACTAGCAGACAAATCCCCTTTGTTGCCACTCGAAACTCGATACACTAAGTAATACTATATGCAAATGAGAACGAATCTACATTTCAGCCACAGTCTTTTCTCCTTACATCACAATTTAATCCAAAGTTTTCTCTTTCACGCCAGGGCATGAGGGGCAAATCTTTGTGCTTCTGTAAGCTTGTCAAGCCAGTAGCCTGTATTGTTGACTCTGAAAGGGTTGTATTAGATCTAGATAAGTAGCTCTGAGCTAATTCATACTGTAGATTTGTTGCCTGGCATTGATCTTGAGATTAGCTGTGGCCAGGTTCTGTGTATGGCTCAGCATGGAAATATGTAATATAAGATACTCACCCTTTGTTTTCAAGGTAATCTTACTTCATAATCAGGAATGAATAACTACCTCTTTTGTCCCACGTTAGAAAGTGGTATTTGGGAGAGGGTTGTTTAGACCTGCACCAGTCACGAAGGGAACTTACAACATCCATGTATTTCCTTTTTGATCAGGAATAGACCGAGGTTGTGCTGGCAGATTTGGAAATATCCGTCTTGTGAAAGAGTGTTTTGGATACAGACATGGAAGTTATGGTGTAAGTTGCCAAATTTAGATAAGATCTGCTGGTAAATGTGTGGTTGTTCTGAGGGTTGAGCTGATAAGGCATACATGCTTTGCCTTTTTGTGATAAGTTGATCTGAATATTTGCAAAACTATGTTCAGTTTAATATGCACCCATTTTGAAGTTCAGGTCTCATTTTCATTTGGTTTCGTCCTTGCAAAATTGTTTCATGCTATAAAACCATTTATATTCACATTTGCTTGTGGTTATGATATTTTGCAAATGTTAGAATATAATGTAAAAATTAACTCGCTGTTGAAGCAGTGTTTCAGTTTCATACCCTTTTTTAGTCTGTAATGCTAAACAGCTTTATCAACCTACACTTCAAACATCCACATCATTTCTTGCACTGGTAATCCCTTTCACTGAACATGCTGAATGAGGCCTAAACCAGTAGGAGCTGTGGGCTGTGGTTAAATAGACATAGAAACATCTAGCCATGTTTTACAGCCCTTGGTGCCACTGGAATGGACAGGCTGTTGATGCTTTGATACTGGACTGTTAAGACTGGACAGAATGTGAACAATGACTGCACCAGTGCACATGGTATCCATTTCCAGTCCTGGATTTTGACTTGACAAAATCATATGATTGAAAGCCGGGGGTTCTGATTAAAGATTGCCAAAATGATGTTGGCACCACGTCTGTTCAAACTGTATAGACAAAGTCACTTTTATAAAGTTTATGATACAATTCATTTTTATAGAAATTGCTGCCTGTTACTTGACCTGACCTGACACAAAAAGAATGTCATGTTTTGCCTAATACAAATAGCAGTGTGTGTATGTATTAAATATGCTATGTTCTGATGAGGCATGTTGGAGAGGAAAGTTCTCATCTATGTGTTAATTCATGTATATATTTTTGTCAGTTTAAGAGATACATGTGCTTGGTATACCAGTAGATAGGAAACATTAACCAGTGTTACATAAGCTGCCTGATGCAGTCAGATTTAAAAGTTCTAAGTTGACGAATTTGTACTGTCCCTGTTCTAGATATGAAATTGTGATAGTAATTATGACCCGAGTTTCATGCATTTCCTGTAAACAGTTACCAGGAAGTATATTATTTATTGTCTTTGCTCAGATTGTGCAATTATTATGTTTATAAATGGCATTGAGGTGTTATTGTATAACAAAAATACACAGCCAGTCTGTGGTAAACTGATAAATCATTTTTTCCATTGTCCAGTCTTGTATTTGTCATCGTGGCTGTAGTAATGGAAGAAGAAAGTTAAAGATGTCTGCTGCTGGGGTGGTTAGCAGGATCCTTTTTTTAGCTGAAAACAATGCTGATTCTGACATAGTCATGACTTTGTGTTGTCAGTTCGCTGACAGACCTAATTGTTGTTCATTGTTAATGGATTATGAGACCACCACAGCAAGAGAACACATTAGTTTAGCATCATGGAGAGCGAACACATCAATATTTCAGAATCATGAACCTGCAACCAAGCTTGAAATAGATATGAATTTCTGAATGTAAAACATATTTACATGATATTGATTTTGCTCGTTTTCGCTCGAGTTGAGTGTGGTACGATTTTGTTGTTTTGGATGATGAGTTCTGGGTCTTTTACATCATGTAGTGGCTGGAAGACCATCCTTGTGGTCTAGTTGATAGAGCACCTGCCCACAAAGTGGTCAGTGGATGGGTTCCATACCCAAAAACGGCAAAAGGTGGTGCTTGTTATTACTCTGCCTCGTGATTGAAGGGAATAGAAGAGCATTTGTCTGTATACTATGTCGAAGTCAGTATCAGTGTAAAACTGTATCATGGTATATCACTGGGCTAGCACTATTAATGTAGTATTTGGTCCAAAGTTAGCGAAACTGTCTCAATTGTGGTGTTCTGTTTCAGATGTGTTTTTATGATTTTAGAGTTGTACTTGTTTTTGAAGATACTGATGCACTTGTGCCCAGGAAAGGTTTCTGTTGGACACAGTTAAGAAATAGGAAAATGTAACAAAGGGAATGCTTGCAGATCAGGGAAGGCATTGTTCTACTGTTGTAATTTTGGTAATGTTTTGCTTTTACTCTGAAGTAGTTTCAGAATATGTATTTATTGATGGATTATTCTCCTGAGACAAGGAAACATTCACCTGCAAATGTTTGTCATAGAAAAATTGAAAGGGTGTTTTGCTCACCCAAATCACATACGGTAACCAAAGGGAAATATGAAGCAGGAAATTGGTCGCTTTGATTCGACATAAACACATTTGTTAATAATACTTTTTGTTGGAAGAAAGGCCTTTGTTGACCCTGTGTTGACCCTTTGTTAAACATTGTGGTTATGAGACTGAAAACTGAAAGTTGCGTGTGAAATGACTTTGATACTGCCCCAGTTTCTTGCATGCATTTCTGCCACAGTTCCCTTGTGTTATTGGTTTGTTAGCAGGAAGCGGTGAAGTTAAATGTCAAAGTAAGGGACAATGCTGACTGACATGACAGTTTAACTTCCCTTGCGGGTAATTCCTGTCTACAGTCCTGGGACAGATTGCCTCCAGCCATCAACTGGGGGTCACTCCAAGGTGGCAGACATCTTCTGCATTACAATAGGTATCAGGTACTGAGCACAGGCGGTACAAGAAAGATGGAGTAAGCTGTAACTTGCACTGCAGCTATATTATTAGACTAACTCTTAGTCTCTGAATGTATATAGATTTGATAGTATTAATAGTAACTAATAAACCGATTTAAATTAAACAGGAGCCCCAGTGAGATGGGAAATTCAGGAAAGTTTGATGAAATCTGGACTTGCTTCATTTATGGCTTTAGCATTGCAGGGAGGGTCAGGCATAGTGGTGGTCCGATTAATTGAAATAATCGAAGATTGGTCGCAGTGACTAAACGACCAAGCAATCGGTCATGTTTTCTCATAATTGAACACAAACAATTCTGGAACACTTGTTTGCATTAACAATATTTTTCACAAGGTTGGTTTTGTCTGTTACATTTCTTGACCACTACAAGTTTGTTCCAATTCATGGTTGAATTTATCTTCAAGACTCCCAAGAAATTAATGTTCCTAACCTACTAGTCATCCTTTAAAGATGTGAAATTTGCCAATGCCTTTTGTGCAATTTGCAAAAACACCAAAGAACTACAGTGTTTTTTCTTTATTTTTTTTATCCATTAACAAAAATAATCGGGAAAATTTCATAAATGATGCTAACCAATTATTTTCAATGATTGATCGGTGTAATGAACCAATCATCAATTATGAGATTTTGACCAATTCCCAGCACTAGTCAGACAGTAGGGAAAATAATGTGGTTCAGGGACTGTGAGACACACTACTACATTATGTGTATGGTTACATTGGGGTCCCTAGATGCAAATGCCGTTGCAAATCTCTTATGCTGTTCGGAAAGAGCTTAGTTTGAGATACCAGAAACTGGGTTATCAGCATGATCAGTGTTTATCATAACAGTAATATGTCTCCCCAAACACTGGACATGGACTGGACATGTGTTCAGGGACCAGCCTGTTAAGGGAGCTGGTCTGGCATCAGTTGTTTGAATACAGTGTTGATTGACTGCTGGTTGAGGTGAACCCTATTGACAGTACAGTTTCCAAGGTGTTGAACTTACTGTACTGGGATGGATATCAGGATTTAGGGTGCAACCTCATGCAGCAGGTGTCCTCATTAACCAACCAGGACAGCTAGGAATTCAGGCATCAGTAGTGACAATAACCACATACCTACAATCAAATATTGCTTTTCTATAAGTAATATCCTATCCATTATTGAGTAGGCTCAGTTTATTGGTCAGCATTGTTACTGTCATCGTTTGGGAGCATATGGTTATGTAAAATATTGGTTTGGTAACATGTTTGGAATTGTATTGATGTATTGTGATGCGTTTATTTGAATGCTTGTGATATCTATGGTCTGCAAGTTCTGATAGAATGCTTTAGGAAATTGATAAATATTAAACTTCAATGCAGATTTATTTAGAAAATCACACTATTCTTCGAGCTTGATGGTATGGGTGTCATGAAGAGAAGTGGAATTTGAAAGGTGTGTTTTCGACTGTGGTGTCTACGTAGTAAATGAGGTAGATCAGGGGTGGAAATAACTTTAAAATTGCTAGTGTACTCCGGTACAGTGGCACATGTAAAATCACTTGCCCTGATAATTTTTCCACTATACCGTCCGTTTTCTTGTTGATTTTTTAAATAAACAACATAATTAACACTGGAAAGTCTACCGGACACCGGTCCAGTGTGATATACAAATTTGCTTGCCCGACAGAAAAAAACACTGGACTCTGACGTCGGGCAATGGGTTATTTCCACCCCTGTAGATACTCAAAGAAACCTTGAAGTTCATAGGAACGGAAACAGATGCTATTATATTGTTTGGATGACTTGATAAGTCATGGCAGGATGATATGTAGAACAGATGAAAGTCTGATCATGTGAAACCTTGTTAGCCTCGTCGTGTCTAATTCCTGGGTTTGATTCCCCACATGAGTACAATGTGTGAAGCGCATTTCTGGTGTCGCCATCCATAATATTGCTTGAATATTACTGAAAGTGGTGTAAAACCATACTCACTCACTGATTATTGAAATGGAAGGGTACTTGAGCAAGAAATATGTTTGCAGTGTTTGATATCAAGTAGGGTCTAGCTGTTTTTATATTTGAATATAGGGACCCTTTCATATGTACCTTTCAACATAAGGGTGGGGACAAGGACCCCTTGCAACACTAGAAATTAGTGATGTGATTTAAAAATATTATTTTCTATCACTGCTTTGACTTTTATGTTGAATTTTGAAAACTGTATTGTCCTCAGAGAACGTCAAGAATTGATGTTGAAACAGCATGTACAGTCTTGAGTGTTTGTGAAGTATTTAGACAG
This sequence comes from Haliotis rubra, assembly GCF_003918875.1. Taxonomy (NCBI): domain Eukaryota; kingdom Metazoa; phylum Mollusca; class Gastropoda; order Lepetellida; family Haliotidae; genus Haliotis; species Haliotis rubra. Next base: position 293,098 of record NW_025767351.1, on the reverse strand, counting down.
GTCAGTAGCTTGTGTTCTTTCTGAGTGCTTCACTGCCTGCGGTTGTAGGTAGGATACTTTCTGACATATCAGGTAGCTTGCTAAAGAATAGACAGGACAATGTACCTGAAATAGGTTTGTGCAGTGCACCTTTTTGCCATTCCGAATATACAATAAGGCTTCCAGGTGTTTTGTAGCTTTGAAATCTTGTCTTGTCTCCAGAATATCAGCAAATCTGAATACAGACAAGAAACTGAAGTTTAAGAACCAAAGACATGTTTTTGACATGGAAGGCCTGGGTTTGATTCCACACATGTGAACCAGTTCTCGTGTTTTCTGTTGGCACATTTCTAAATCAATGTAAAGTGTCACTTTCTGTTTTGATATATGTATTGAGTACATATTGCTAGGTTGCTCAGCATGTAAAATGGTCAGTTTGATCTATTTGTTCCCCATGCTATTGTAGCCTGAAATGTTTCTTGTACGTTATAAGTGTTGTATGCATTTTTCCACTAAGGAGACATTGGCTCCAAGCATGTTTTTTCTTTGAGCCAATATGAAATGCAAAGATGCAAGGGGGGAAGTGGAAGGAGTCACTCCACAAGGCTTTAGTCAGTAATGTGTGATGCAGTTACAGCATTCTAGTTCTTTAAACCCATATAAAGCATAACAAGCCTATGGGTAAGTGAGTTTAGTTTTACACCGAACTGAGCAATATTCCATCTATATGGTGTCTGTCTGTATATCATCGAGTCTGGACCAGACGAACCAGTGATCAACAGCGTGAGCATCAATCTATGCAACTGGGATACGATGACATGTGTCAACAAAGTCAGCGAGTCTGACCATCCGATCCTTTTAGTCGGCCTCTCTTATTACTGAAGATGATTCTGACCCACAGGTGACAGAAGCCTATAATAGATTCTCTGACTTTCAACAAATGGTCAAACATGCCAAGCAGTTAGGTGATAAGAGAGCTCAGACAACTGAGAATGGTTGACAGTCATTCTGCCCCTAACCAGTTCTTACAGATATAGTGCCATCAGCTCATGAGTACATGTAATCTATTTCAGTTAATTGCTTTTCTTACATAAACCATATTTCTATCTTTAGAGCTATTTATTTAGCAATCTAAAAAGTCTTTTAAATCTACTAGCACAAATTTAAGCTACAGTCATCAATTTCTGTAGATTTTGATGTTCCCCTTGGCGTTTTACCACCTGAGCTTACTGGACAGTCTTGGACAAGTAATTAACATCACAGACTAATTTATTAACATCAGGAGGCCAGCTTGATTTTTCTATGTCGTCAGGCATATTTGTAGCTGTGTGAAATTTCCTTTGCTATGGCAACTAAATGAATCCCAACATTGTGGACTGATAAATGGCTTTTGACGCTCGTTTCGTCAGTCCCTTGTTTGTGGTCTCCATTGTGTTATGGCTATAAACCATCAAGGATGTCGGTAAATAGGATGTCTTCATTATCTCGGACCACTTTTGGGAAAAGTTGTTTTAACTTCCTCATCTAAACTGGTTTTCCTGCAACTCCATCTACCTGACTGATGACTGACATAAGAGTGACAGTGACATCTAGTTGCGTTCAAAAATTTATTAACCTGCAAACCTATTTAAATGTTTTATGACATATTTTCAATGAAAAACATGTGGCGGGAAGCTGCTGAATCAGTTAGATGTTCGTATATCAAGTGAAATCTTACTCCAGCCACTGAATTAGCCTAGTTACGAGGGCATCAACAGGATGAATATTTTATCAGCTCTCAAATGATAAGACAGTCCTCTCCTGAATTATTTGTATTGACAGTTTACCTCCCATATAGTATTACAGATATCAGGTTTCTTTTATCATGTTTTATTCTTACTTGAAAACGATAAAAGAACCTGTATCGAAACGTTGTGCTCTAGAATAAATGAAGTTGTAATCCATATATACTTGTTCTATATTTGGATAATGATTATGATGATTTTAAAATGTAGTATTAGTATATTATCTTGTTATGTAAGCTAAATGTTTATAAATTCATCTGACGTCTTATATTCTGTATGACTAGATAAATGTTCCTTCTTTATGACGGTATGTTTTATTAAAATATTTATCGTGTTATATTACATTAACATGAAGTGAAAGCAACCGAAACAAATATGAACCATAAGGTTCGTTAGCTGTATGATAGGGTAACAAAGATATCATTTTTTACATCGTGCTTAATTGAAGAATGTTCACATTTGTAATGACTGATCAGTCATTGTGTCATGTTTTAAAAACTTATTTTGTCTTCCAGAAATATGAATTCCCAAACACAGAAGACCGAGCCAGACCCGGACTGTATAAAAATGTTCGTTGGTCAGATTCCTCGGTCAATGGACGAAAATGACCTCCGAGAACTGTTTGAGGAGTATGGTCCAGTCTTTCAGCTCAATGTGCTAAGGGATAAAGCAACAGGTCAAAGCAAAGGTAAGGGTTGAAAATATGCTTAATATGTCTTCCCAAGCACCTGGTATCCCGTAACTGATAGAACCGGAGAGCGGAAGGTCGCGGGTTCGATCCCTGTTCGCGTCATACCAAAGGACATTAAAATATGGTACTTACTGTTCCTGGCGCTCGGCATTAATGGGTACAACAAGGACTGGTCGGCTTGAAGTCAGTATATTGTGTCTGAGTGGGGCATTCATGCTTCACTGCGGCATTGTATCTCAGTGAGCTAACACTATAAAACCAGCTAAAGTCTGGGCTGGTACAAGCAGCCATACATGTATACACACCATACAAGCAAAATATTCTTAAGTGCAATATTAAGGCCAAACAAAAATCATGTTGTGGTTCCAATTACACCTCTTTAAAATTTAGTGTAAGGTAGGTAGGAATTTGTTTTTGTTTTTACATATATTATTTTACGAACTCATTTATCAATGTGTAATTGTTTATTCAATCAAGCTTGCGGCCATCATGTCGACTTTCTTTATCAGAATGACCAATGTCCATTGGTGCTAGGAAAAAATGATGGTATCTGAAAGCTTATTTTATTTATACCTCTAAAAAACAGAATTCAAGGGTCGGTCAGGTAATCGGAACCACAACACTTTTTTTTTAGGCCTAAACCCCATTTCACCTCACCTGTAACTGATAGGTTTGTGGTTTATCATGCTTATACTGTCAACCACTGGTTTACATGGAACTTGTGTTTGCTATCAGCCTATTGTATGTCTGGAACTGGGGTATTGTTTACTGGCTGCCATGATCTTGTTGGATAATGGAGGTTTTAAACATAAGTCCTTTATTCATGGACCCAGAGTCTCCACTGATTAGAGGTAAACAGGCCTTTGTGATGTTGATGAGGACTTTGTCTCTCCATAATATAAGATGCATGGAGTATGCATTGATTTTGGAATCATCCAACTGTCCTTTCACCATGTTAACTATTTATAAACTTAGCGTTAGGACAAAATATTGGATACTCACATTACATTGCTGTGAATCATGTTCTTATTAAAGCCAAATAATTCCTATATATCTGAATTTTGTCAACATGGGGTGAGGTGACCATTTCCCAGTCTGTCTTCTAACAGGTCCAGAGCATCACAATTTGCTTTGTCTCCCATGTGCCTTCTTTGATCTTATTTATTTTGAGTTTGTATCCCAAAATTCTTCTGGGCAGTGGGGTAGCCTAGTGGTTAAAGCGTTGGCTCGTCACGACGAAGACCCGGGTTCAGATCCCCACATGGGTACAATGTGTGAAGCCCATTTCTGGTGTCCCCCGCCATGATGTTGCTGGAATATTGCTAAAAGTGGCGTAAAACCAAACTCAGTCAGTCAGTCCAAAATTCTTCTTATCACTGGTATGTCCACATTATACCAATTCTTGCTGGATTAATAGAGGTTCTAAGACATGCATGCATGTCATCCCAGATTAACCTGACTGATTATGCTGTAAATTAAAGGCCGTATAGTCTCTTGATCTCTCACATTGTCTGGCTCTTTACCCCATCATGATATTACTGGAATATTGATGATGGTCACTGAAAAAGGAGTATCATGTTTATCTATTGGTTCAAGAGGAAACATCTCTTTGGATTCATTTGCAGTTATTGAACCACTTTGTACCTTCAAGAAGACTATTTGTTTGTGCATTTATTCCTGGAGCTGTATACGTTGTCATCATAAAACAGCATTCACTCAATCAGTTGCCAGTGTGTGAAGTTGAAGGGCATCAAGCAGTTCTTGCTTGCTCCTTTGCTCTGTGAATCGCAGGACCTCAGTCAGTATCTATCATTTTAAAATGTCTTTATATTTAAGTTTGAAAACAGGATAGTTTGGTATTGTTGTTTATGTGTGTCAGATTTTGTTGTAAGGTCTGGGTCATTTCCACTCTCAGGTTGTGTAATGGGTAATGGTACTAATGACATGACTGTTTGCATTCACAAGTGGAACCCAAGTGGTGAGACAGGAAACATTCTACTTTAATTTTGACGTATTGATTAATTCGATGAGTCCCTAACCCACTTCAGTTATGTGGGAGGTAGCTGCAGCCATTGTGAGCATCCCCATCGTGGAGCCAGCACTAATGAAGAGTTATACCATAGCATGGAGAGAAGGAACCTGGGGCTTGTTCTCACTGACCTTGTAACATGTGCTAGCAATGATGACTTTGGGATGGTTCCATAGCTGCCACCAAATCTACTTCCCAACTTCTCTGAACATTGCTAGCAGGCGGTCTGGTCACACCAGGGAATTATCGAGTGTATGCCAATAGGCTTGAATTGTTTTTGGAATCAATAATGAAATTACACTTAACAAGATTAAGGAACAATGTTGAAGTTTTCTCTGCAGTTGAACAAGGCAAATGGAAAGGAATGGGCCAGACTTCATGAGCTAATTAATTTTATGTAATGATTGAAATAAAATTTTCTCGGTAGATATGTTTTGGTTTTTGTGACCAGTTTTGGCCATGTAGTAAACTGACTTTGATGGGAATTGTTTTTGTTTTGTACTTTTGATCAGAACAGATGCTTCTGCAATCATTATGTTGTTTTTCACCCGTTTGTGAAGGCTGATGGGAAATAATTGTCCCAAGACTTGATTAGAAGTCATGTCAAGGTTTTTAGGTGCAGCATCTGTGCATTATCTGTGCATCATGTGTGCATCATATCACTCAGCCAGACAGGCTCCACATGCACTGCAGTAAATGAATTCCGTGGTCGTGGTGTTACACTTGATGTGATCAATACCATCTCCAGCCCTTGGAAAACTGAATCCATTACTCAGTGGGAATTGTTAGTGACTGAAGTTGACTATTTTCATTCTATTCCGCAACCAAGGATCAATTAATCCCTCCTCACATCCACAGGCTTACATCTCAGCTTGATGCTGAACATTGAACGAGGACACCATGTGAGGCTTCTCGAAAGAAGCTATTGACGTACGCACCCACAGATGACGATGATTGTTCTGTATCAAGTTATTCTTGTACAGTTAACATTCATAGAATTGCTTAGCCTTCGAAGATGCGACAGTAATAATGGTCAAAAACATATCCTTAATATTTCAGCAAAGAAGTGTGCAAGTTATATGTTGCTTCCAACTCTCATGGCAGTCAGGAGGAGCTGAAGTTTCTTAACTACTCTCAAAAATGTAAATCATGATATTTTTAGGTGCAAACCTGTCGGCCTGTTTTCCTGATGCATGCAAGATACTCATCTTAAGCCATGCAGGGTACGTCTGTTAGAATCTGTTGGAGTAAGGGAACATGATGGATGTTGACAAGATGGGGGGTGGGCTAAGTGTAGTTGTGGTAAATTTCTGGTATGCTGTGAACTGACTGTTGCTTATGTAATTCACATGAAGCTGTCAACAGGATTTATGGTCCTCTGAGTCTAGTGGCAGGAGTGAAGTCAGCACTCACTTGCTAACATGGACATGTGTGATGCTAGGCACTGGGGAATACGGCTCGTAATGAGCATGTTACAGGCTTTCTGCGGGAATAATATCATCATATTCATAATTTACCACTCAAACCGCTAGATGAATATTTGAATAAGGCTGCTTTCAGGGGAGTTTATACGACATTTCAGCTTCTGCAGCAGCAGCAAATCTGATTTTATGTAATTTTTAAGGAAAATGTCCTTGAATTATTAATCAATGTGAATTATTAATGCAGTTATAACTTGCAGGAAGATTGTAGTTAATTTTATGTTGTTGAAGTCACAGACACTTGGTAAATAAACTCAAGGAAACGAATAAGGGAACACATGAAAGTACTAGTGTTCCTTTATTCTTTTCCAGGTTTCTTGACAAGGTATGTATTGCACTGTGGGTGAAATTCTGGAAATAAATAAAGGAACACTTCTACTTTCGTGTGTTACCTTATTCGTTTCCATGAGTATAGTTATTCAGTTATGATCAGATAGGCGATAGGTAGACATTTTTATCTTTAAAGTTATGGCTAAATATAATTATTCAAATTCTTTGTTCTTGATTGTATTCTGAGTACTGTGAATCAACAAAACAACACTGTTGATCTGAGTGTTGCAGTAATTACTGTACAGTTGTTGTAGAAGCAAGTGTCTCCTTGGGCTAGCTTTAAGGGACTGACAATAGGAAATATTGTCTATGGAAAGAATTTTTGGTGATTATCAATCTGAAAAAAGTGTTATTGATCCATTGACAATTTTGTAATGAAATGAAGTTTTGATTTACACACACAGTGTACATTAAGTTCCATATTTTTTTCACATACTGTTTCTAAATTATGTCCAGCGGTTTGTATTAGATATCCATGCATAAACATGTTACCAATGGCATGTATTTGGTGATGTCTTTTGGACTTTAAGCAAATCTGCTCATAGTTACCTGTCCAATATTTATTGATGTGTATTTCGTTAAGCAAAATTCATCTCTGTGATCTTTAACGCCAGCCAGTCCTGATGTCTCACCATATTTCTGCATATAATGTCATCGGGAGGGAGCCTATGTCATCATGCAGTGCAGACCTGATGACAGTAGATGTTGAGGTCACATTTGTATGCAGAAGTAGTTCAAACACATCAGCATTTGTGTTCATGTATGATGACAAATGTTTCATAAGACTGGTGATTGTTTAGTCCACATGAGTGAACAGTGTCGTATCACTGGTGAAACACAAAAGCAAAGGATTCACTGTGAACTTCTGACTAAAGCATTGAAATTGAAAATGTACTGCACTGTTATTCCTTGTGAGTTGTTTCATTTTGGTATTGTTATATGTTCTTTGGTTAATTTACATTGGATCCAGCTACCAGTGTAAACATTGTAGTGGACTACATTTACAGTGTGTGATATCCAGAATGTGCTAGTGATACCTTTGTAAATCTGTTCTGGATATATTTTGTATGGGTCTGCTTTTGTTTGCTTACCAGTGTAAATGTTTTGGAGAAATAATGCGCTGCAAAATGGCTGTTTACATTTTAATGTCCCTGAACTACGCCCCTGTTGATGAAGCAGTTGCCTTCAAAAATGTAATGTGTTACACTGAGAAGTAAACACAATCTAGCATTAATTGTGTTGTGGTTCGATTTACATATGGTCTTGTACTCTGGTTCACAATATGAATTGCCCATTCTGGTTCATTTCTATCTTTGCTCTTGAGTGAAGATATATCTCTGTACCTTGCGTTCGTCATAAAAATAATGTTTTAGAAATGTGTTACCTTGCTCAGTGTATCTTAAAGCTATTGCAACCAACTATTGTAATAATATTTTTCTCCTTGAATTGTCTCATTTGAAGTCATTTCCCAAATGAATGTATAGTTTATAACATATGAAATAACAAGTTGAAGTAGTTTCAGTCACTTTTAATAACTGACGAGAAACTAAAAAACACAGATCAAGTAAACAGTTAAAACATTAACTTATTGTTATTCACAATTTCAATGTTTGCCGCCATGTTTGTTTGAGAGGTTACAGGGCAGATAACTATATGTCAAAGTGTATGAATCTGGTACTTCCTGTATTTTGCACTGTGCATTTAGCAACGGAAGTCAATTACTAAACTATCGATAGTCACACATACTATCAATGCATCAACGGTTTTTCTTTTCTACCATCGATTAATCGCTCTCAGAGACTCAACAGTTGCAATAGTTTGGTGCATACACAGAAGACAATCTAAACATGAAACCAATTTCAGCACCAGCAAGACTAATACCAACTCTTAATGGCGAGTCTGAAGTGAGGTGTCACAATCAGCTTGATGCATATGTTATAGTGTAGTGCATATATTGATCAGCTGTAATCTCTGGCGCCATCTTCAGCTGTGGTGGATGAGAGACAGGTGCTCACACCTTGGGTCACACCTGGCTCACGGTAATAACACCAGCTAGAAGACCCACAGGGTGCCAACCATAGTGTTGCTTCGGTCATCACTGGCCTTTAGAACTAAGCCGTCACAACAGGATCTCATCATTGATTGCTAAAATAACAGCAATTACCTTGGTAACAGGCATCCTAGCAACATTTTGCTTGGGTGTTAATTGTTATTTTGATGAATTACTAAGATTAGACTGTATTTATTGTTGACGCTGTTTTCCATTATGGTCAGATTTATGATCTTTTCAGGAACATAAACATTGTCATATTTTTTAAAATAACACCATCATGATAATTACTGTTGCTTGGGCCATCAGCAAGTTTCACATGGTGAAAATGTCTGACCAATAAAAAGTCTTTCAGATCAGATTAGTGTCAAGTTGCCCATAATTTCAGAGAGCAAGTAAAAGCTAAATTGTACATATTGAATCTGTTAGAATAGTTAATTTACATCCTCTAAGATTATATATTTAGAATATTTACTTTCACTTCATGTCCCCATTGACTGTACCATGTTTCCAAACAAAATAGTTTCATGAGTAACCTTACATGGACAGTTTTTCTGTGAAACCCAATATTCTCTGTACGTCATGCAGTGACATAGGATATTTGACTCTTTTACAGCCTTTTGTTCTAGTTATTATGATTACCATGTTAACATAGTTTACTATCTCAGTGCTAAGAATAAACATGTTTCTCTTACCCTGAGGGAAGAGTGGTAATGAATTTGTCAGACCTCCCAGCTATTTCCTTGTAACCATTCCTGCTGTACATAGACCACTTCAGACATATTTCCCTCCTTTTGGATGCTATCAAGCATGTTTTTCTCCATGTTGTGGTTTTTTTCTGACATAGGTGTCAGTCATTGACAGTATTTTTGGAGAAGGTCAAATTCTGAGTATTTCTTAACATGCTTAATAGGATTGTGGAGTTGTGTAATGCGCAGGCATCATGAAGGTCATTAAAAACTCCTGTGCCATAAGGCAGAATCACGTTCTGGGAGTTCACCCCATGCGGCACAAGTGCTTGGTTGGCCCCATCATGATGATTAATGATATTTGCATTGAAAATATGTGAACGGTTGTGACACTCATACTTCCTTTCATTCACAAGATTTGCGGTTATCACTTTTACAGTCATGCAAGCGTTTCAGATTGAAGGAGCCCTCAGTCATCGACACTTGCATGAAAAACACATGGCAGAGCAGTCTCCACACGTTGCTGAATCTACCACCCAAACGTGTATTATGGCCTAATTTTAGGTGGAATTTATCTTGGTATTCTGCCAAATACATGCTCAGCTGACCATGCTTCCTCGACCAGGAGATATTTAACAAGATTCTGATATCAGACGAGTAGCTAAAGTTGTAGACGTGTCATTAAGATTTGTCCTTTGATACAATATTACTTCTGATTCTCATTATTTCAGGTACATTAGACTCATAACTATTCAGATCAGGTCCGTTTTTACCATGACTATTATTCTGGTTTCAGTCAACCTGACCTTAAAATTCCCTGAAGTCCTTACTTGTCTATTCCAAAATCACAGACATACTTGTCTAAGTGTCAGTCTACTTTTGCTTTCAGTAAGCTTAGCAGGCCTTGTGTATGATATCCCTTACACAATCCCCGGCACAGGGAACCCATGTAATGAGTGCTCGTCACCTTCCTATGGTCATGGCTCGATGAGCAGTTTTAACGTGTTAAAAGACTACCTTTGGGAAAAATCGGGAGGAAGCTGTAGTGAACATTTTATTGCAGGTAATTTATCTGCGCATTAAGGGCGGTGTAATTCTAGCTGCAGATGAAGTTACTTTAAGCTTGATTACACATTTTGCAAAAGCATGATTTAGCTGTGGTAGAGTAAAATGTATGCCTTGCCTTCCTTGCCAACAGGAAGATGGGATGATTTTCTGGTGTCTAAAGGTTACTGGGCAGGCATATGGGGAATTCTCAAACGGATGCTATGAATTATTTCACGGGTATTCTGATCAATATACAGGCTGATGCCTACTGATTGCTGAAGTAATATGCTTGGTGAGATTCTATGTCTGTCAGCACTAAAATTAGGAGATCATAATGTAGGTGGTATTCAAGAAGCAGTGACGAGTGTTGACATACTGATTTCTTATTCCATATTCTTTATTCTTTCACTGCTCAGTCCTCAACAATTACTTTGATTATCACTGAAGAAATATTAAATTATAGTGCTTTTTTTTTTTAGGAACCACCAGAAGTAGTATGCTATCTTAATGTGACATGAACATATGTGGATACTATTTGTCATATTTTCCTCCTCAGTCAACCAAACGGGAAAAATATATACATTTTTTACAACCCCAAAATGTATTGAATGAAAATAAATGATCATATTGTATTATTAGTATTTCAGGAAATGGTAATGGTAGAAATCACGCTTAATACTGGCAGAAATATGACCTAATCATCGCAGGATGGATAAGGTCATTCACTATGATAACCTATGTACGACACCTATCTATGACAGCTATGTATGACAACCTATGTATGACAACCTATGTATGACAGCTATGTAGGAACAAGGTGCACCTGTTGCTTCAAACACAGTTATGCCTGCCTCTCTTGCCCTGTATGGCTGTGATTGACAGCTCTGAGATGGTCTGGCAGGTACTGCCATGTTAACTCTTGTAACATGGAGAAAGCATGTGTCCAATGTGAAGATTTTAGGATTTGGGAGACAGGGATCTTTGATTTAAGTGCTTCAGGCACCAGGTATAAATATAGATAGGATTGTATTCGACATGCCTTCAAAATGTCCAGTATGGGTGTGTGATGGATTTGTGTGATATGATCACAGACGAACAAATCAAGGGAAGACAAAGATATTCTTATCAGACAAATTGTAGTCTTCTTGAAATTCGCTGAAACTTCCCAAGTTTATAGAGTTGTATGTTTTTCTAATTTCTTTACAGCATGAGAAATAATCTTGAAATCTTGAAAAAATATCAGCAACCCTAACTAGGGCATTCCTGCATGACTAGGCAGTGGTAGATGTGGTGAATAACATGTAGGAATGTACAGTTGTTTCTCAACACTCAAAGCCCAGTCAGTTTAACCTATTCTTCCTGCTACTTCAGAGTTCTATGTCATGGTCACATTTTTTAAAACTCGGATGCATAACATACTTTTAGTTTACTCCTAATTTCATTCATGTCGGGTTGTCGTCTCAGAAAAAGTCCAAAGTAATGAGATTTGTGGGTTTCACACATGACTCTGTCAGCTGTGTTCTACATGTTTACAACAGGTGAAGTGTTATCTGTAAATACTCCCTGTGACCAACTCGTAGACTAACAACTAGTCCCTGAAATGAACATATTTTACTGAAAAAAAGTTCATAGTAAAAAAAAAAATATATATAATGAAAAGGAGCCCTGAGACTTTCTTCATTTTTTAGGAAATTTAGACTTGCCACATTTTCTTGACTTGCGTGGGCTTTCTTGGATATATTTACTTCACGGTGTGTACAACGGACTAACCAACTCTGTACTGTTTCATTTAAACATTCTGATGTATTTTGTTTTCAACAGTCATGAGTAATCTTGGATAGACTTTTGTCTATAGTATGCCATCAGATTTAACTACATAACAGTAAATATCAGGAAATGTACACTTCAGTACTTTGGGGGGGATAGGGTTTTTTTACATTTCTTTTCAATACCCAGTCTGCTATATCAGTGAGATCGTCTTTACCAAAGAAGAGTTCAAGGACATGCTGTCTTCCCTACTTCTACGACTCCCATTAATTCTCACCTTCTGATCTTTCACCCAGACTATGATGGGGTTAACAGATGAAAGGAGGCAGTGACTCAAAATATCAGATCAGTTACCTTTCTTGGACATTGACAGATTGTCGTCTAAAATATTGTCAAGAAGTTTTTCATATTTGATAAATGTTGAAATATCTCCAATACAAATCTGCTGAAATCATGAAAATGGTGAATCCTGCAGGCTACACAGCACTTTACAGCACACATAATAGCATGGATGCTGCCACCTCCGCCATCATCGATACCTCTATCTCTGAAGATGGTGCTGGTGTGTAGGGTGCTATAATTCATGGCCTGACAATGCGATACACAAATTTGGTATTGATTTTCAAACAGGAATAATTACTGCATATTGCAATAACCCAACCTGACAATGTTTTGGGTTAGTGTTAATTTACCAGCTATAACAAGACTAGATGCTTGGTCTGAATGTAAAAATCGGTCAGGACAAGCTTTAATGAACTAGATAGAGAGCCTGTTCTGTAACATGGAGAGTTCCTGCTTCTGTACATGAGGTATAGGTATTGTGACAGATTTTGTTAAAAAAGGCATTACTTTCTTTTCTATATACAATAGAAGTATAGGGGTTGCATTTCTGTAATGTTATCAGGAGTAAACACATCCTAATATGTTTGTAATATATGATTGTTTGGTAATGACTTCTGGTTTAACTGAATGTTCAACCATGTCAAATGATTCATGAATTTTGAATGTGTATGATATGCCCAACATATGCTTTGGCTCTAGAAGATATCTTAAAGACAAAAGAACACATGCCATCCTCAACCCGGAAAATTCACTGGAGTCAGGTGATAATAGGGAATTGTAAGTGATATACCATTAAGTGAAAGATAATACTGTTGCCTTTTGATAGGATATGCATATATATTATTAAACAACCTGTCAAAACAGTTCTAGTATTTCAGTATCGTTCCAAGGACGTTTATGCTCTTTGGGGCTATTAGTATTATGAAAGGGATTTATCTTGGCATTCACTGAAGTCATTATTGAGCTTCATGACAGTAGCAAATGTCAATAAGAATTCCAAGTTTGATTTATCGTAAAAAATATATGTTTTAGTTTTCTGGTATTTCATTGATGATAGGTCTCATAGAGAAAAAAAAGACTTGAATTCTTAATGTTACATGATGGTACAGAATTTTTTATTTTTTTCTCAATTTCAATGTTTTTATTTTTAGAAAGTTCCTTGTTAAAAGATTGAGTATCTCGGTACTCTCAGAAAACGAAATGTGGATTTTCAAAGCTGTATGACATTTACAATCTTCAGAGTATACTTGTTGAAAGAAATTTACATTTTACATTTAAAAGTGAGGTAGTACAATATTGACAAATTTATGGACAGGAACGTTTTCATTTTGTGAATGTGATGTTTCAGTAGAGATTCTTGTTCTTCTGTCAAGCAGGAAAGTTGACATTCCTTCTTGACAATAGTACAAGAATCTGTATCTAAATGTTACACTCACAAGCTAAAAGAAGTTGTTATCCATACATTTGTCTGTATTTTACATGACAAGTCCCATTACACAAAGCTATCTTAGCTCAATGAGTGATTTATTATGATTTACAACAGACCATGCTAAGAAACCAGGTTGAATGATGACATGGGTCTTACTACTGTTAGAAAGGTTCACCTTTGGTTTCCTACAAGAAAGGACAAACCTGTTTTATCAACCAGTCCACTTGGTCAGGACTGATAAATAAATGTTGGTTGTAAGTGAAACATGGAAGACATGTTAAAATCCCTTCAACACTTCAAGGTCGAGTCTCAGGTGAGACAAAAACCATCTGGCATGTTGGATTCTGGAGAGATAAGGAAATGGTTTGTGTATATTTTATTGTTACAGTTACAGCACTGAGAATGGTTGTGACAGCTGGTATGCCTTAGATGCTGTATTGAGCCTGATAACAGGGTATTAGTCAGCTTTGTGGAAGCATCTTCTGTTTATCATGGTGTTTGTCGGGACCTTCTTGTTTATTATTCTTACAGGAACTGTTGCACCACGACATTTTGGCATTTCCTTGTGTGACTTCTCCTTTGAACATACGAAATCTGTCATTTATTTTGATGGACTCCGTTGAGGAGCTTTTACATGCAGCATTGGACGTTCAAGGATCTTTCTCCATTCTGGAAGAGATTTCTGTGATGGAAATGAATGATAAAAGTATTTGTGAAGAGACTCAGGGTTCCAGCCAAACATGATGATTTGCATATGCGTGGAAAGTTGGTGTATAGGGTATAATTATGCAGTATGTTGTTTATATATGTATGCCCTTCAAGGCTCAGATTTAAAGCATACATTATGACTAATCATTATGATAAGATAATGCGCTGGAAATAGTACCATGGTGGAACATGCACTCTGATTGCATGTAGTATTTCAAACATACTCTGGCTGTATGTTAAACCAATGATTTTCTGAATTTTAAAGGGAGTTATTGGTTGTCCTTATGGTTTTATGTTGTGTAGCATGATGCTATTGATATTCCAGATATTTTCCGTCCAAACTGATAAAAGGGGTAGCCACTCTTCTTTATTTATAGTAAGAAACACATTTTCTGTGTTGGTGTGCTTTGCACAATGACAAAAAAACACTCAGGTTGTCGTGCTACACTGTTCATTCAGCGGAGCCAATGTAGCATAGATGTAATTACAGCCTTGTCAAGGGAGTATATCAAACACTAATCCCATATGTACCTTTCATGGTAGGGACAAGCTCAGCATTCAAGAGACTCAATCAACACAGTATCACAGCAAAGTAATAACACTGATTTGTTGGTCAAGCAATTTGACAGTGTTGATGGTACAAGGACCTCTGTATGGCATTGGACATACCTCGTGTTGGGTATTGAAAAGCCTTTGTAGCCAGTAGAGAGGGGCCATAGAAATGACAGAGGCACAGCATGTCTGACAAGGCCTCTTTGATGATAACATCATCTGTCAGTCAAGGCTGTGTGCCTCACAGACTGACCTTTGTCTTGGGTCATTGGGAATAGAGGCACTGCTTCCCCCACCTCTGACTGGAGGTCAAGCGTGACACCTCTTCACTCCTGCTTGTTTCTTACAGAAGCCCTGGGGTCGGTGTCCTCAGGCAACTGATTTTTGGGGGTCACCAAGTATTGTAACAGTCTTGTCTATATTTTGAAACTTTGTTACTTCGACTTGGTAGAATGATTAAGCTATTGCTTTGCTTATGTGAGGTCTTGATTTGTCTGCTTGTCGGATCCCAGTGAAAAGTAGTAAGGCTTGTAGTTTCTCACAAAATTAAGGTGAATTATTTATAATGGTGAATAATTTTGATTAAATCTATATTGTCTACTCTTGAAGATGTAATGTTTGCTGTTCTGTCAAAACATGACGGATTCCTAGAGTAACTGTTTCGTGGTTTTATTGATACTGGCCTCCTTTCAAGCTTTTGCACCTTTGGAGTCGGACAGGGTGATTTGTGAAAATAGGTTTGCCTCAGTCGTTCAGGTACAATTTCTGTACAGTTTTGATGCCTTGATGCCGCCAGTGGCAGCTTTCTCTCTTATTAATGTCACATGTGGCCAATCCACTTGGATGATGCAATCCCACCAAGTTCTGGAATCTGTCTACAGTAGCCATGAGGTGTTTAGTGAATGCTGACCTCGGCTTGCCCCAGTCTGGTGTATATGGTGATTGTGTCTGGCTGCTCCGTACAACATGGGGACTACAAGTATGCCCTCATCCTCTTGCCTCCACAAATGACTTCCAAATGTCCCCTTCCACTACCTCTCCTGATTCTATGTAAGGCAATTTCCCCCACTGCTTCAGCTGAATCAACACACAGACTGTTTGCCTAACATGTAGCTTTACTGAACATCTAGGGCCTGCCTGCTGCCTGCTGCTGCTGCATCAATACTAGACCTAGAAAATTATATTGGGTGTTGCTATTGTTCCTACAGGAAAGGTTAGATTTCAATACAGGGCATGGACCTTGACTTGACATTCACATGCAACCCTGCAGAATTTATTGTTTGCTGTGTATAGATCTGTGTGCATTATTTTGTTGAATGACTTCAAATTATTAGCTTTACACTATCGTCTGTGAGTGTTACAAAACATTAAGTGATATCCATAATATTATTTATTAATCCAGGTTCATGCATTTTGTATGAATATATGAAATTGAAATTGAAATCTATTCAGGTGAATGGGAGACCAAGTTGAATTGTAATTGAGTCATAACACATTGCTACCTGGATCTTTTATGACTGAGTGAGTGAGTGAGTTTAGCTTTACGCCACACTCAGCAATATTCTAGCTATATGGCGGCGGTCTGTAAATAATCGAGTCTGGACCAGTCAATCTAGTGATCAACACCATGAGCATCGATCTGCTCAATTGGGAACCGATGACGTGTCAACCAAGTCAGCGAGTCTGACCACCCGATCCCGTTAGTCGCCTCTTACGACAAGCATGGGTTACTGAAGATCAATTTTCAAACCCGGACCTTCCAACCAAGCTTCTCAGTACATACTGCAAATGGAGGCATTATGTTTACTTCAGAAATGTGTGAGAGAAATACACAAGTGAGTTAAGAGTGTCATTGGTAAAATTCTCTTCAATCTGACATTGATATCCTCTAAAAGGGGAAGGCTTCAGGAGATAATATGCAGTAATATGATGTCAGTTATTTTTATAAAATTCCATTAAACAATAGCAGCCTTAAAAATAGATCTGGGGTATATCTCTGCCTAAGAGTGTCCATTAATTATTGTATCTCCCTCTGGGGACCAGTGGATGGAGCCTCTGCTCAGACAGCAGACAGCTGGTGACTTTGATACCTGGCTGCATCCTACAAAACAGCATGAAAAGATGACACTTGTTGTTACCCTGCCTGGGTTTTGGTATTTCAGTTTTCAAAATGCTTCTAGGGGTGGTAGAGTAGCCTAGTGGTTAAAGTATTCGCTCGTCCCTCAGAAGACCCTGGTTCGAGTCCCCACCTGGGTACAATGTGTGAAGCCCATTTCTGGTTTCCCCTGCTGTGATATGGCTGAAATATTGCTAAAAGCGGGGAAAAAAAACTCTCACGGTTCTTCCAATGAAATTGCCATGTATCATCAGCTATAAAATATGGGTCTTTGTTATGACCTTGATGTTTCCAATTACTGGGTTTAGATCTACCAAGTCGCCTGATCCAGTATTAGGAGTACACCCAAAATACCCAAGGAATCCCCTCATTTTTGCACTGGTCTGGTGTGGACAAGATTATTTACATGCCATATGATGTTTTACATTGCTGTCTGACACACTTCTTGACCTTGAGGTTTCTCACACTGTGAAGTCATGAAGACTCCTCTGTATGTTTCAACCCACTCATCTCCCAGCAGAAACCTGTCCAGGGAATCCATCTCCTCCAGGCAGCTGGCATGCTTCATCTCTCACAACACTGAGTGTCACTTGGCCTATCTGTGTGAGCAGGGGCAGGCCACAGAGGTGACATTTAGTTCTGTTGTCTGGAAGTGTAATTGAATCTGCATGGTGACATCACAGTGAACATGCACACCCTGAGGTGATCTGCAGGGACGCACTAACCCCAGCCATTACACAACAGAATGTCACAGCTGCTGATGGACTGATATGTCATGTCCATGTCTGTGTTACATGTTTAGCCAGGAGTCAGGTAATTTTATAGAGACAGCAGCTGAGAGGATTGATTTGACTGGTGAGGAAGGAAGGGATGAGGCAGGCTCATTCTGAGGAACTGGGTTCCATTCCCCATGTAGCATGGCGCTGGGGCCCTGTTTTTTTTTCCCCATGTGATTTTGGAGGAATAGCAGGGATCGAAATAGTGCTTAACTTGCATGCCATAACACGCTGGATATTGAAACAGCATGGAAGAAATAATTTCAATGTGCCCTGGCAGCGCAGCTAAAATAATACTCACCATGATAAATTCGATCAAATACTTCAAAACCTATTTTTGCACCTCATCAAACTGTTTATCCATGGCACCCTCAGTCTCACAGCTTAACTCGGATGAGGCCATTTTGAATGTATAGTTTGTGAGTTACTCTTTTGGGTCAGGTTTACGGTTTTACATGCGGTTTCCTGATTGATAAATTATAAATTCAAATTGTTGATGTTTTCAGTTTAATTGGATCATCAAAAGGTATGGGTACACATATATTCATAAAGGCACATCTAAATCCCGGTGGCCAATGGCACCCCTAAATACATTGCATTTCTATCCCTGAATAGTTTGATAAAGAGCAGCATTAATCAGTACTGCTGCTGTCACTTGGTCTCTGAACACTGTCAGTCTTTAATAAGTACTTTTTTTATTCAACGTTACTTCTTAGGTGTGGGTGGACTTTATGAAGTTGTTTCAGATCAGACAATTTAATATAAGGAATGATATTTTTCATTATTTTTCCAAGTATTCTCCGAATTTATTTTACTTCAAATGTCACTTTTGTGAAACATATTATTACATACATTACTATCTGCATTACAATATACATATTCCAATATTTGTATTACAGTATTTGTACACATTATAAAGTCAGGGGGAAGGCAATTTTCAGCTGATCCGTGGATTTCCACCATTCTCCTTTCCCCCTTCCCCTCCCTTCAATGACACAATATTAAGTTTTCAGTTGAAAATATATTTTCTTGTTGCCATCCGTGTAAAGTACCCCAGATTCTTTGCTAACATTTTAAAAAATATATTGATCCCTGTTATCTAACTTGAGGCACTACTTGAATATCATTTTATAAATATTCACTAAACTATGAGCAATTCAACAACAGTCAATTTCATATTATGACCTACTTCTATGTATCATTCAGCTACATTGCAGATATAGCAAGAACTGTTGTTATAAATTAGAATCCCAGGTCAAAAACAAAATCAAGCCTGAGCTGCCATGTTGCAGCCCTGATTGAGCAATTTTGTTCCACCCATGTAGACGTATAGAGCTGCATCAGCCCATTTTGTTAGATGAATTAATAGTTGGTGATAAATTCAGCCTGGATAACACCGAGTTGTTTCACTGCTTGCATGTTAGTCGGACTTTGTAATCAGGTGAAGGGAGATCATTGGATTGTAAAATTGCATTGATTTATGCGAGGTGTGGTGATAACTTTACAGATGTGCTTGATTTATGCTTGGACAGATAAGCACAATTAATTCAGAGCCTCCTTCACAAAAAACATCCTGTTATCGTTGCAGTGTAATTACAGTTATATATTTCCAGGGAAACAGCTCTATTCAGTCAACATTTTGTTGAAATTCAGTATTTACAGTACTGAAAAACACCAGTATTGCCTACTTGAATTTAACTTTGAGTTTAATTATTGTAATACTTCCGTTACTGGGAATGTGTTGGAATTTTTACAACCATCATTTGTTATTTGTCTGTTTTCTTTACTTGTTCCCAACCTACCAGTCATGATTTGTCACTTTTCCTAATATTTTCTTTTTCAAATGTTGGAAGTGAAAAATGCTGTTGATATATGAAAGAAGTTGCAAATTGATGAGTCTGTTACATGTAGTTCTGTGTTTAATTATGGCTAGACTAATGTCATTACACACACTTTACTTGCTCTCTCACCTTGCTCACTGACTTGTACACATAGACTAAGTTTACATTTATTTGACTGTTACTTATTTAAACAAAACATGCCCACCCTTACATTCTCAGTAATGTGTCAACACTGGATCTGTAATCCTGTGGGGGATTCTGTGTTAGAATTGGTACCCAACAACCTATACTTGTAATGGGATTGGGTGGTCAGGCTTGGTGACTGGGTTTGATGAACACCATTTTATCCCAACTGCAGTGTTTACGAATGGTGTTTCAAGGTAACAGGACATTGGGTCCTGCAAGTTTCAGAAGTCTGTCTGACCCATTGAAAATTCACAGGACCCATAGAATAAAACTAAACATACATTTTGGATTTAACATTTCTTATAATTGGCATTGAAATTATTAACAAACATAATATTTATAAACAGCAAACAGGTGCCACATGTCCCATATAACAGCTTCAGTCAAAGTCATTGTGAAATATACAGTCAGACACTGGGGCAGGTGGGTTGTAGACTTCTATCGGACCATTGGCAAATCTGCCGGATTTGTCAGACACTATTCGTGAACACTGAACTGCATTGATCAGTGCTTGTGATTTTAATCACTGGATTGTCAGGTCCAGACAGATGTCTGTCGTAAATCTGGCACTTTGCGGAGTGCTGCTTTAAACAAGAAACAAGCTACAGGAGGCCAAATGAATTGGGTGGCCAAGTGCAGTGACTTGGTAGATTCCTTTAAATTGTGCTCTTCATGATTACTCACAATGACAATGACTGGTCTGTTTGATTAAATACAGGAAGCTGTCGTAAAGCTAATATTTGCTGAGTGGTGTTAACAACAAACAAACATATATTCCAGTCCATGCCTCTCTGTACCTTTAAAGTCTTGAACAGGGAGTCCTGTATTTGAGGGTCCCTGGGACTCAATTTTCAAGGGTCCAGACACTTAAGTATTATCATTAACACTGTTATTATATTGTGTATCATGATCATCACATTGTTACAGTAATTAAATTGCCAAAAATACCATAACCCAGCTAATAGCAAATTCAATGATAACTTATTGTCACTTGATTGGAATTTGCACAAAAAGTATTTGGACTTTTTCTGAGTCCGTGTGGACATGCTAATAAATTTTGTTGCGTCCATTGTCAATTTTTATGCATATAGGATGCAGGAATTTGCGTCCTGTAAATCCCTGCTTGAATCTCCAGACTTGAGTCAAAGATTTTTTTAAATCAGCTTCTCTATTTGTTCAACACAAAATATCTTTGACTCGTGTTCATCACTTCTAAATGCCCCTCAAAGAAGTCATCTCCAGGCTGGCCAAGTTGATTCCTGTTGTTAATCAGTGTAATATCCCCCTGTGTATTGCCATGATGAGTAGGATTAAGCTGTAATTAAGTGGTGAACACCTCACACCGCCACTTCCACAGGGACATTGTGTAATGAACTACTGGAGTCCACCTCATTAGTCAATGGAGGATATATGCTCTTAATTAACAGAACATTGTATTGGTGGCAACTGGGAATGACAGCAGGTGAGCCAGCGGATTGTAGCGGAGGTCTGATTGGCTTGTATTGTTGGAGCTGCTTTCCTTGGAGTTATGGGAATAAGTTCTGTAAGGTTTTTGATGTGTTAAACAGGATGTTTGATTACAGAACTGATGTTCTTTTCATTCTTTGATGTGTTTCTGACTTGAAGTACACAAATCTGTTTTGTGCATGTTATATACAGTTAGACCTGCTGTTTAGTGGTTGTTGGGTAGAAGAGGTTTCCAGTACCTCATGCTTGTTGTAAGAACTGACTAATGACGATCAGATCTGGTTGTTTGGGTCATCATACTCCAAGATGTCTTCCCAGTGTTATTCTTAGTATGTACATCTAAAAAATAAATACCAAACATGTTATCATGCGCATGTTATTGTGGAGAATATTTTGTGTCATTTTGAACTTCTCCAAGCAACAGGAAATAGGGGTAAATCATGATATAATTTTTCCCAGGAATTTCCATGACCCTGTACTTCATCCCTCGTCCCTACCCCAGCATCCCCCAACACACACTCTAACACCCTAGTATGTAGCTAAACACACATACTTTTCAGAGGGGAGGTGGGGTAGCCTAGTGGTTAAAGCGTACGCTTGTCACTCCGAAGACCCGGGTTCGATTCCTCACATGGGTACAATGCGTGAAACCCATTTTTGGTATCCTCCCTCCGCTTTTGCTGGAATATTGCTAAGAGCGGCGTAAAATCAAACTCACTCACTCACTCTCTCACTCACTAACAGGTTCATTTTCTCATCCAACAAATGTGTTGATTCTTTGTATGATTTTTTGGTTCTATACAGTTCAGTCACACCAATGTTAACAAATAAATCATTACAATGAGATGTTTCACCAACTTTCCAGTCATTAAAGTTCATCACTTTTATGGATCCACATTTCTATCTTTTAGATAGTGCTGTGTTTTAAGTTCTTAGTGTAATGTGGGACTCTGAACCTTCTATGGTTTCTCCCTGTGTTCAGGTGCATGTGCCCCCAAGTGGAGGTGATGCATATAGAACTCTCAACACAGGGGTCTTAACTTCAATGATACGCAAACAATCTTGCCTCCGTGTACTATTTAACATCTCTAAGACAAATAAGTAAGATTTTCTGTTTACCTCTATCTGTTCTTGTTTCAGGATGCTGTTTTGTGACATTCTATACCAGAAAAGCTGCTCTGGCTGCCCAAAATGCCTTACACAATATCAAAACAATGCATGGGGTAAGTAAAACACTTAAAAAGTTTCTTGTTATTTTGAGAAGACCTTCTATTTTCAAGAAGACTTCTTTACTGATCTAAGACCTATCAGAACGCCAGAACTTTGGAGTGTTTTGGTAAGGCCTAAGAAAGTCCCACTTTTTCAGTGATACTTGCTGTTGTGACAACAAAGGGGGCACATGAAAATATACCAAATGCTTATATTTGTTCTGACAAACAAAAACATGCAAAAAACACTGCTTTGAAAAAAAATGAAATAAAATCCAACCTGGCCACCCTATTTTGAAACCATGTGTAATCAGAACAGTGTTTGCATTTTTGTTAAACCTCCTGTCTTCCAACTCATTATGAGAAACCCAATATTTCATCTTTCACACTTTCCACACTTCCAATTGCAAAGGTGCCTAATGAAGCATGTCTGCTATGAATGGATGTAGTTCTGGTAATTGAGTTGTACAAGTCTCAAGGGAAGATCAGTGATGCCATGATGCTCTCAGCTGGTTACTTAATAAGATGACAATGGCACATCGACATAATGACAGCTACAACTGGGATGAAAACCTTGATCAGGGATCATTTGATACCCTTAATTGCAGTCCGCCATTTGACACCTTGTGATTTTACTCATCATGGTACTTTGTCTTTCTGAATAAGTCAGAGATAGGCAGTGCTGCAGCCAGACTGCATAATTGCGTGATTCCGGCTAATTGTACTTTTCTTGGCACTTTATTTATAAATGCACATACATGCATCAACAATGGAGCATATTTACAATTCATAACAAGTTTTTATATATCGGGTGAGTAATTATTTTCAAATTATGACTATTTTCATTGAAAGCAATGTCAAATATTTGGAAATCAAAATATTTGAAACTTCGAGAATTCAAAACAAGGCTTCCTAAGCTCTGCACCTTGCTGGTATGTCTATTTACTTACGAAACTGTAATATGAATTGCTGTAAGGAGTTCGTTTTGCTGTATGGAGCTGATTTGATGCATGTAGTTTATCATAGTTTTGGTGTTTGGTGCACGTTTTCTAAAGTTTTGGAAATCCAAGGAAATCCAACTAAATCCTGGCTGCAGCTCTGGATGGGCATGTTACATTGGTTTGGTCGAAGCTTGAATGAAGGACTTGAGATAAAGAACTGTCTAGACATTGATGGAGCTTGAGGAACTTCAACTAGTTTATTTTGAAATATGTTTTATGTGTATACATACATAGAATTCTTGGCATTTTGTCAAAGGAAGACAGCACATCTGTTTTGGAAAATCTGTCTTAAGTATGGATCTGAACAATCTCTGGTATATAAGGTGTTGAGTGACAGCTCCATTGTATGTTGTATGGTAGATCAGCGGTTACACTTGTGAACTTTGCAACTTTTGCTTGATCCATTTTATGTTTATGGTTGGTGTACTACACCAATAAATCATTGATGGTAACAGCTGAGGGTTTATGTATTTTTGTAAAATTTGATTTCAAAGTAAATATTTTTGAGAGAAGGTATCGTGTTGGTTGCAATGTGTATGTAATGTATGGACTTTTTGGAAAGTTGTGAGATAAACAAGAAATATTCTTTGACGCTTCTGGAAGATTACTTATTGATACATATGATTGATTATTCGGGCAGCTGGGGCCAAGATGATGCAGGAAGAGAACTCTGAAACCGAAAAATACTTTTGGAGTAACAAGTACTAGTATTCTTGATTCCCATTGCAATTACTGTGGCCAGTGAGGTTAATCCTCAAATCAGACTGTTGGTCAGAGTGCCCATTAACTTTACTGACTTCCAAATGACTTGGTCTGTTAAATTGCAGCTATCTTAATGAAGGATCACGATAGCTTCAACAGATTATAGATTTTTCATGATCTCGCCTCAAACCTTGATACTCCATATTCAAGATAGTTGGAGTCTGTATAATTAATCATCTGAAAATGCCACAATGTTGTGAAATAAAAAGAAGAAAGGAAAGCCAGAATGATGCTGGCCGCATGAAGCATTATTTCCGTATGAAATATTCATCACGAAAGTTATCTAACTTTTAAGCAATACCAGTATAGCACAACATGAATTGTTTCCAATATTGCAAATGCCAATAAAAATACAATTATATTGTTAAATGGGAAATAGAATGGAAACCCCAGAATGCAGAAGCTGCATGAAAAATAATACAATATGAAATGTTCATCAGGAAAGTTGTCAAAACTTTAAAGCGATGCTGCATCAACTCAACACTCCAAGCCAATGTTCCACCATGTGTTGTACCACACAGCAGGGGGACCACACCAGGCGTCCTCGGAGACCACAACAAACAGATGCTTGTCTGCTGTATCTCCTCCACACCATCATGTCCTTCATATATCATGCTGCAGCAGGGATGATGATTGGATGGGGTTATTGATGGAGCTGCATGTTGGGGGATGATTGCAGAATTCAAACACTGGTCCCAGCAAGGTTGCTGCTGACATTTGGGTGACCTGTACAAGAGCCCAGGCTTGGAATATCAGTCTGATAGAAGGGTTTCATCATGCGAGACTGACCTCTTGACGAGGCATGGGTTCTGGCTTTCTGCATGATTGTAAATGTAATTGAAACTGGGGCAGTTTGTTGGTTTCACAGAAGTGATTGGAGTTTGTCGTCATAGTTACCAGAAAGTGAAACAAGTCAGTTCTGAATGGATTTGCGAGTAGAGAAGTGTCCCAGATAGTATGTTGTGAGGTAGAGTTTAAAGGATTTAACCTTCTAAGCTTGATGTAAGACAGCAAGTGGTAGGTGTATGTTTCCCTGTCTATTTCTTATTACATTCTCAAGTTTCAAATGCGGTTTGCTCTGGTGATATGGACTTTGGTTAATTTTTTAAATGAAATCATTTTTAAACTTTTTAATTTGATCTGTTATATTTTAGATCACTGGATGCAAGACATTGAAAAGATAACACTGTTTTTTTAACTGTGTCAAGTCATAGGTTTATGTTACATGAGTGGGTTGAATATGCAGTTGAACCTATAATTGACAGGTAAAATGCTCAAAGTAATGTATTGATGAAATAACTAGTTTTATTGAAAGAAAAATGGGAACAATATTTACAATAAACTTATAAGTAATGGTCATTTCAAATGTCTGGAGTATAGTTTATTGGCTCGTGGTAAAGCAAATAATCATTTGAACTGTTTTCGAATCAAGCTGGAACAATGAAGAAAATTGATGAAGACAGAATAAGGTAGCCCCCTTTTGGTTGACCTGTAACAGAATAGAAAAATACAAAAAACATTGTGTCAGACCATTGCTTTTCTTCAGTTTGATAAAAAAAAAAGATATATATATTCATCAAGAAGTCATGAAATCATATGGAAGCTGCAAATATCTTTTTTGACAGTTTGGAATTGATCTGTAGAGGCATCTTACCTGAATAATATATAAGAGTGAGATGAAGATAACTCCCATCAGTGTTGACATTTTAACATAATGGAAACCTGTTATAGATTCTTGTATTATTTAGAGAGTGCAACTTGCTGGTCATGAGATGTGATTTACACATTTGCTTTGGTTGGTTGTGATTCTATCTAAGGATGTAGGGAACCGCCTCCGTGGTGTAGTGGTTAGAGCGTCCGCCCGTGAGCCTGGAAGGTCGCGGGTTCGATCCCCGACCGCGTCATACCAAAAGACGTTAAAATATGGTACTTGTTGGTCCCTGCCTGGCTCTCAGCATTAATGGGTACAACAAGGACTGGTCGGAGTCAGTATAATGTGTCTGAGTGGGGTCTTCATGCTTCACTGCGGCATGGTATCTCAGTGGGCTAGCACTATAAAACCAGCTTAAGTCTGGGCTAGTACAAGCAGATACACATACACACGCATGCACGTCGTCATATGAGCGAAGTATTCTAAAGCACGATGATAAACCCAATTTCACCTCACCTCACCTAAGGATGTAGGTTCCCAGCAACCTGCTTGTTGTAAGAGGCGACTAAATGGATTGGGTGGTCAGATTTTGTGGCTGCATGGTTGATTGCATGTCTCTGTAAACGCAGTTGCTTATCTCACTAACGTCAATGTGGTCTGTCACTGGGTTTAAAGACAGCCATCACAAGGCGGAAATATTGTGTTCTACTTCATCATTAACAACAGACGATGTGGAACACTCATTCCACTCAGTAAGCAAAGAGAAATCAACTTGGTCGATATTCCAACCTCTTGCTTTAACCAGTTTAAGACACATAGCCAAACTATTACCAATAAAATAGTTATATGTTTTCATGGCCAAGGATGCACATATAACTAGCAGTTCCAATTTCATCTCTGAAAAGTATTTATTTGAATGGTTCTGTTGAACTTCAATTAATAGTGCTCCTCTTGCTTGCTCCGACACTAACATTACATTCCTAAATCACTGGAGTTGACCTTGACATATTTCTGTGAGGATACCATGACCTGCAAATAGTGGAAGGTTAGCTAGCACTGATCCTAGTGTCAGTATTAAGCTGGGTCATGCTTTCAATCAGCAATGCTTGTGTAGGTCTGTGAGTCAGTCAGTGATGTTTGTTACAATCAGTTTTCTATGCCCCTAGAGTATTGCTGTAAACAGTTAGGCTTGTCCTGGTATAAGTGCTGTGGGATGGGCAAGCTTTTATATAAGGAAATAGTAATGGCATTTGGTGTATTTTCACATGATCTATAGATGTAGTGTTTTCATTTTCCTTGTTAAGCTGCAGGTGTCAACTTCCTTGATTTATGGAGGATGATTATGTGTGAATGTTATAATCTGGTGGAATTCATTGTGACCAGGAGAAATATCGTTTATATTTTTTCAATCATCTTTTGTCATGTGGGTGAATGGTTGGGGTTCTTTGACAATAAGTGAATTCATGAACTGATGGCTAAGTCTAAACATTTGACATATCTTCATATGTTGCGAGGACAGGATATTTCATTTGCAAATCTGCCTTGTACTTAGTGTAGCCAGGGGATGGGATGCTTGGTTGGTCAAACATCCATGTTATGAGGTTACATGTAACTGCCACACTGTTCCGTCCATGTGGTGACACACTATGTGTTAACATAGCTGCCTAATGTCTTCTTTCATACTGGGGGTGGTGGGGTTGGCTGGTGGTTAATGTGTTGGTTCGTCACACTGAAGACCGGGTTTGATTCCCCACATGGGCACAATGTGTGAAGTCAATTTCTGGTGTTCCCGGACGTGATATTGCTGCAATATTGCCAAAAGCGGCATAAAACTAAACTCACTCACTCACTCATTCACTTTTCATACTGGTTCAAAACAATGATAGTCTATCGTAATTGTGATTAGAATTTTGTCACATCAAGCGTTATATCTTCACGTATGAAAGTCTACTGGACCACCAATAATGATTTTTAGGGTCCTTGTAGTAATGGTGGTCCGATTAATTGAAATAATCAAAGATTGGTTGCAGTGACTAAACAACCAAACAATCGATCATGTTTTCTCATAATCGAACACAAACAATTCTGGAACACTTGTTTTCATTAACAGTATTTTTCACAAGGTGGTTTTGTGTGTAACATTTCATAAGCACTACAAGCTTGTTCAAAGTCATGGCGGTGGGGTAGCCTAGTGGTTAAAGCGTTTCCGCCAAGACCGAGTTCTTCCCCACATGGGCACAATGTGTTAAGCCATTTCTGGTGTCCCCCGCCGTGATATTGCTGGAATATTGCTAAAAGCGGCGTAAAACTAAACTCAGTCAGTCAGTTGTTCCAAGTCATGGTTAAATTTATCTTCAAGACTCCAGGAAATTTATGTTCTTAGTCATCATTTAACGATGTGAAATTTTGCCAAAACTGCATGGTGTTTTCCTTATTTTTTGTGCATTAACAAATTTCATAATGACGCTAACCAATTATTTTCGATGATTGATCGGTTGTAATGAACCAATCATCAATTATGAGATTTTAACCATCTCCCAACACTACCTTGTAGGCCATCTGAGGTTCCTGGAAAGTATTGAAATGGTGTAGTGTCGTGTAGGTTTAGATAATTACTTAGATGCTGGAATGAATCTGATTGTGTGGACAGTGGTAATGATTGATGGGTGAAATGACAGATATCTGATCTTGATGTGCTGAGGTAAACTGACAGTATTATTGTTTAGCTCCTGTATTTCTCTTTCTGCTTCCATTCTCTACATTTGTACATACAATTTGTGAGTTGCCTTAAACCTAGCCTTGCTCCAAGGCTGAACTGAATGCTGAGCCCATGGATAGTAATTCTATCCTTTTAAGAGGCAAGTCTTGATAAGTGGACTGTACTAAGGATGCCAGTCTGTTGTTTATATATATTTGTTTAAAGATTATTTAAACTATTAATTATTACCATAGAGACTTGTGCAAGTCTACATTTAACCCTACATATCCTCCAACTCTTGGTGGTCTGTGTGTGTGTGTGTGTGTTGTGAGTGTGAGTACTGTAGGGTGTGTGGGGATGGTGTTGAGTGTGAGTACTGTAAGTGTTGGGGTGCATGTGCCCAAGACTCCATGTGAGCGAGGAATGATGCTTTAACCACCAGTTGCCTGACCCAAACTCAATTATTTATGGCTGCTGTGATCATGATGACACAGGTATAATTTATAATCCTGGTGGCAGTGTAATACAATACTCCTTCACAACATAGTGCTGCATGCTGGTCAAATTCCAATTACTCACTCCCTAGATCAGTTCATTTTGAACCGCAAGCGTGATATGAAAGATTTTAAAGCCATGTTTTTGTTTTCAGATGCATCATCCTATACAGATGAAACCAGCCGACAGTGAGAAAAGAAATGGTGGGTTGAAGGGACTTGCACTTTTGGCCAGAACAGTTTTGATTTACAAGGGCTATGACCCATCATTTTTCTTTCCTTCGGCCTCACTGTCTTCCTAACGACTACTGTCAAATCTGATGTATGTTAAGGAAACTAATATGAGATAAATTTAAATACATGACAAATTTTTGTAAAAAACTTGAAACAGAATGTAAAGAACTTAAATCATTTATTGATTAAAATCAGTATGAAGGCTTTAATGATATTTTTTTTATGTGTATCACTTCTTATGCATGTTTCTATGTAATGTGTGTCTTGTTTTGTTTGGAAAGAATTCCAGCCTCTTATTCCATTTCAGTAGAAGAAAGAAAACTTTTTGTGGGGATGGTGTCTAAAAAATTAAGTGAAAATGATATACGGATGATGTTTGCTCCATTTGGCACGATAGAGGATTGTACAGTGTTACGGGATGCAAACGGTGCTAGTCGAGGTGAGTAAGGGGTAGAAAAAACACATACCACTTCAAAGAAACTAATTGGAATAGGTTTCTGTAAAAAAGAAAACACTCTTGGAAATGGAAAATGCTTCAGAAAATTATGAGATGAAAGAAACCAGAGTTAAGTTCTTGCACACTGGGCATAACTTTACTTGAAATTCTAGTGAAAATTCAACCTCAGAATAATTTTGTTTTGGAATTAGTTCAACTTTACTGACATACAGACCCTGAAACCAGAGTGTCCAGTACAGTTCATGTCTAGAATATTTGGCAAGTGTAGATTTACAAATGAAAATGAAGAAAGTCTCTTTATGGCAAAGATTTTAAGAACTTTTTCTGAAACATGTTAATTTCAGAGACAAGCTTTTGATCCTGAATAAGAATTCCACTTGTTTGATGAGAGGCATTTAGTTAAACTTTACTGACATATATGGACCCTGATATAACCTGAATTTGTCCAGTATTCAGCCCATTTCAGGTGATATGAAGTAGCCCAGAAACGCCATGTTATACAATGAAGAAGAAGTTGTCATCCATATACTCGTCTTAGAGATTCCACTTGTTATTATTGGCAAATGAATTGAAAGAAGAGATTGCGTTAGTTATAAAAAAACAAACAATTTTTGTGAAAACAAAACATATATCCTACAGACTTGCATACATTACTGTGTTTATGGTTATACACAGCGAAGGGTGATCTGTTCATTCAGTATGTAGATGAGGATCGTGATGTCTTGTATGTCAGTAGGACATGTAGATAGCCTCTGTGTTGTGAAGGTGTTCACAGTATCATCTCTTTGTTTCAGGTTGTGCATTTGTTACATATGCCAATCGCCACAGTGCACAGAATGCTATCAAGAGCATGCATCACTCACAGACTATGGAGGTATGTACATTTTCGGTAACCCGTGAAGGTCCGGGTTAGAATTGGTCTTCAGCAACCCATGCTTGTCGTAAAAGGTGACTAACAGGATTGGGTGGTCAGGTTTGCTGACTAGTTGATACATGTCATCATATCCCAATTGCATACATCGATGCTCATGCTGTTGATCACTGGATTATCTGGTCCAGACTTGATTATTTACAGATCGCAGCCATATAGCTGGAATGTTGCTGGGTGCAACGTAAAACTTTCTCATAAGTTTTCAGTTTCTGTGTATTATTGATGCCAACCTCATCTGTCTGAAATTAGTTTCATCATGTTTCCACCCCCATTGGACAAGTGTCAACCTTATTTCACTTGACGTCAGTCCAGCTTTTATGCGGAACCAGAAGTTTTACAATGGTTACTTTAACTGTCAGTTGGAGCATTGAAATCAGGTTCAGAAGTTACAGCCTTGTAAGGATAAAAGTTTGTGAGGACAACTTTTGCTGAATTTTTCCTTGTCCCTGGCACAATTTAACCCTTTCAACACCGCAGGCCGAATAATCGGCCACAACGTTATGAGTCCCCAGACACCGGAGGCCGATTAATCGGCCAGGCAGTAGTCACGTCAAAATGAGACATAATTTTAGGAACCTACCTGACTTTTGATTCATATATCAAATCTATCACATTTCACAATGTCTGAAAACACTTATTAAATTTCAATTTATCATATATTATCAGCAAAATTAAAATTATAAACTATTTTTCGCAATATTATTGAAAACAACGATTCTCGGACACATGCTTCGGCAGCTGGTCCACAATAACATTGTCAAAAGCAAAGTAACGATGTTTCGAGAGAAATTATTAAATAAATTGAATAAACTAATGAATAAAATCAACAACAGCATTCATAAAAGTTGTCAAACGTACATATAAAATTACTATTTCCATCTTTTGTGCGCATCATGTAATGCAAGTCAAGTTACTGACAAGTGACATCTCGGCTCTCCACCAATCTTCACTGCCGGACACGATGTTTAATGCGAAAATACATACATGAAGCATTTTTGTCACAGGTCATAACCTAGCACGATATACCCAATAAGTTCCATAATTTACGATTGGTCACGATTTCTTCGCTTAATATGTTCAGAATAGCATTATTTTACCCAAAACTTTTGTCCAAATCTAAAAGATTTCGCTAATGAGGAGGGTATCCATTGCCGAATATGATTGGCTGCCTTAGGTCACGGTCTGATTTTGACCAATCACAACCCTTATAGCAGACTGTGGCGAAAAAGCCGCCATTAGAAACCAATCTTTATCCAATAAAATCGCCTACAACTGTGAAAATACTCTTGGCAAGGGTACAGTGATATTGTTGATGTTCAGAGTTTTCGAACGATGCCCTACATCAAACGATTTGTCACAAGATGTTATTCATATACGGCTTCAAAACGGAGGTATTTTCAGTTGTTATGTCATTTTACCGAGCAGAAAGCCGCGAGATATCGGGAAATAGGCTACCATACATATTGTTTAAGAAATCTTTTTATAATAATTTTCTGATTACGTGAAAATGAAAATATAAAAGAAAAAAGGCACGGGCAATTTATGACATGTCACAAATGGAAAAATCGCCATAGTTTTGCTCCTTTCGTGGTTTATCTGGACGCTACAAATGTAAGCTTGCATTTTCATTCAAATATAAATTTATTTAAGTTGTAGTTGTATTATTTGAATAATATTATAAAAATAAACTTCATATTTATCAACAGTAGGATTAGATCTTTTAAATGGTGTATGGGATGTAGTAGCAATAACGTTTTACAAGCTTATAATTTCCTTCACAAACATAGGCTTCATCTATGACCTCAGAGTCTCTGGGAACTCGGTGTCATGGCAGTAAATTCCCCTGGTTGACTGGTGTTGAAAGAGTTAATCACCTATGGCTATGTCAGAACTGACATTAATAGTTTTTAGTGGGCAGCATATAATTTCTTATGATAATGAGGCAGTGGGGTAGCCTAGTGGTTAAAGCATTCGCTTGTCACACCAAAGATCCAGGTTCGATTCCCCACATGGGTACAATGTTTGAAGCACTAGTGTCCCCACACAGCGATATTGCTGGAATATTGCTTAAAGCGGCGTAAAACCAAACCCACTCACTCACCCTTATGAGAATGGTTAGCATGACGGTGATTAACACAATAATAATATGTCTCTTATATAGCCCTTAACACACACATGCCACATCTGACACTGGTTCCGAATGAACGTGCAGTCATTTCGCCTGCAACACTGAAATGTTTAGCACATCCGTCAAGAAAACATTAAAACTTTTTTCTCTTTTTTTTAAACTTCTGACCCATCTCTGCCAAGCACTTCAAAAGACAGATTGTATTCAAACATTTTAGTACTGGTACCGACTTACTTCACCTAAACATACTTAACTGAACTAGTTTCAAGTGTGGTTGCTGCTTTGCAGTTCCACAGTCTGTTTACAAATCGCTTGAAGTGTGTATTGGGAGGTCCCCTGTGTTTTCTTACAATCGTGACAGTCATGCTGATCTGTATCTCGGGCACCAGACAGAGCCAGTGTCAGCTTCTTGCAGAGATATGCCATACAGTTATGGAAAACTGGTTAGGTTAAATGTGAACGATTTTTAAAATAATGTTTTTAAAAATTCACCCTCAATTACTGCCTCACGAATCCAACTCATTGCAACAATGAAAGTGTCCTAGCTTTCATCTGCAAGATGGCTTTATGGCACAGGGTGTGTAAAAATGGGTTATTTCCATTTTTTCTCAGCTTAAAATAGAACCTACAATCTCAACTATTTGGAGTCGTAAATAATGTTTCATGCAGCTATGAAAGGGGAAGTCACGGCCAACTGTGAAGAGAGTCACGATTATCTCATAAAACTCCGAGTTAACAGATCAGGGCAAAAGCTCCAGTAGATTGAATTTCAGGAACTTCTGGAGCAATCGTATGCTTATAATGGAAACTCCAGCAGGAACATTTGGTGTCTGTGAATGATGCTCTGCTATGGTTCTGTCATGGTCATTAACACAAGGTACACTCACAATGACATCCTCATGCCATTGTTTATATGTAGCTGTTGTGGTTTCCCAGTAAGCAGGCTCTGATCCAAATAGTATGAAGCAGGAACTCTGGTATCTTTTATCAACAGAAACATAGGCCTGAAATAATGGTTGTAGCTGGTGCCAGTGAGGAGACACTGCATTTTATTGGCACAGTGGAATTAGGTTTGTGCTATAGGCTCCTGATGGTGTTTGTTTTCCTAAAAGGAATTCCTTGTTAAGGCAACAGAGCATATCTAGCAACCCAAGTCTGTATGGTTGTATCATTTCAGAATTGTCAGATTTTTAATACTTATGGATAATACTTACGGGTAAAGCCCTTTGGAGATTCTGGTTGAGAAATGGTTCCAAACAACCAGTGCAGTTGTATTGTATCACGTGTTCAGACACTTTCATCATTGAATTACATGTCGGGGTCCTCCAGTGACCTTATGGGGACCTAGCGAGAATATGTCCCCATTCACACTTATATTCCCATGTCATGGTATTATGCTCATTATATCAATCACTGGTTTGTCTGGCCCTCATGCAATTTGTTCAGGCATGCTATCATATAGCTGTCATATTGTTCCTAAATGAAGGGTCTTTGGCTTTTTCAATGCTGTGATGTAGCCTCAAGCATCACTGATATAATTGCATGGTTAACTAAGGTCAGTGGAAACTAGTATAAACTTGTAATTTTAAATAGATTGTCATGTGTACATGCTGAATGTTGATGAGTTTAACTAAAGCTTTTGAACATTGTTGAATCCAACAGCTGTTTTGAAAAACTTCTAATAGTAGTTTTAATTTTTTTAAAATTAATTTTGTTTCACATTTTGCCTAAAGAACACCACAAATGGTTATTACACTTTGCATTCATTTATTGATGTTTAAATTTCTTCAGCATTGTAGCTGTAAGTATTTCAACTAAAAACGTGGATTCTGAATAGGTTACACCAAGCCGTTTTCTTACCCCTATGAATTGTGTCAACCCATATCAACACTTAGGAACTTTGAAAATGCATTGAGAAGTGTTTCCTTTTTGGTGTCCTTGAAAAAGAACAATAAATAAGTTTGTGATGTTTTTATGATGCTGTGTATTTCTTTGGCCTGTCTGAGGTGTCCTGCATACCTCTCAGTAGGATCTTTACTACATTCTCAGAAAAGAAAATTGGGCATTTTGAATCTTATTGATTGAAGGTAAATAGCACTGTGAAGAGTAAATAACAGTTCGTTTCGGTATGGGAATAGCATTGTTTGATGTTACTTGAGATTAATGTTAGGTATGTATACATTATGGTTTGTAAATGAACAGTTACAGAAATATTCTTGTCATCAGAAAAACAGACTTCTCATACTGATGCTGGTTGTTGCTACCAGTCTTTGCTGTGAATAGTTAATACGTGTTTGTGTCAGTTATATGTATTGCCTGCCATAAGAAATGCATTACACAGTGAGGGTACCATCTATTTGAAATCATATACTAAGTTGTAAGGACAGTTTATCACTGCTGAGTAACTACGATAGCTCTGTAAATACAGTTTCTTGGGTGCATGTAACTTATTAAGGACAGTTACGCAAGCAGTAAGAGGAAATTAGTTCACTGGAACATGCTTCTACCAGATTCCTGAATGAAAATTAGCCAACGTGGAAAACTTCAGACTAGAATTGCCTAATTGATTTGGCATGAAGAATGAATAGTTGTACAGAAGCGCCACAGGAGTTGAACAGTTATGTTGCCTTTACCTCGCAATTACCTAGATACATGCTATATTTCATTGATGAGAATGTGGAATGTCTGTTCTCGTTTGTTTGAGAAATTAGGTAATCTCAGTGATAGTGTTTGATTCATTGTTTGTTGAAGCCCATTACGGTTGTCCCCTGCTGTGATATTGCTGGAATATTGCTAAGGTGTAAGCTAAATTCACTCACTCAGTCATTGTGTTTGTCTATTACAGGGTTGTTCCTCACCGATCGTTGTTAAGTTTGCTGATACACAGAAAGAAAAAGAAGCCAAGAAAATGCAGCAGATGACGACAAATTTGTGGAACCTGTCACTTGGGGGGATTGGGGGCACTGGGGCCTCAGTATTTAGCAGTAAGTCAGGCTTGCAGTGATGGCCCGTACATTCTGAAATCTGTAAAAGACACAGAATTACTTACACTTTGACAAATATTGTTTTGTGTGATGTTGAAATCATATTGAGTAGGAACTTGAGTTAGAATATGGATTTATTTATGTATTTAATCCATGTTACTTTTGATGGAAATAATGAACAATTTGACACTTTACTGTTTTGCATGTGCACACTTGAGAAAAGAATTTTTGAAAGGTTTGACTTCGTTTTCAGTTACTACAACAAGCAGCTGCAGCAGGGAACTTGGGAATGTTGAATAACCTTGGAAACATGGGTATGTGGTCACCCAGTCTTGATCCTGTAGGGCCTTTATACCTTACAGTGGTAACCCAATCTTGATCCCACAGTGGTATGTGGTAACCCTGTCATGAGTCGGTAGTGACATACATAGATATGTGGTAACCAATGCTGTAATGATGCCATAACACAGCATTGTATCACAAAATGGGGCTCATTGCTTGATACATCGATTTTTAACTCCTGTATAGCAATACATACTGTATGTCAAGCGTCAAGCCCTAGGTGTCCCCCGATATGATATTGCTGGAACATTGCTAAAGCGGTGTAAAACCATACTCACTCACTTGCTCACTCCAGGATAATATAGGATATATATTGTTGAGTACAATCAGGGCTTGATTTAAGAGATGTTAACCTACTTGCACCAGGTGCAACCTAAGATAAAAGCCTAGTTGCACCAGCCAAATTCCAGTTGCAACATAGTGTGTTAAAACATCAGAGGTTTCGGTGTATATAGACATATTTCTGTCATGTAGTATCATTGAAACCATAGCAACACAGAGACGCAGCTGATCCCTGTTTACAATCTTGAGCTGTCATAGCCGAGACGTGTCTATGAATAGCAATGTTTCGTTGCCATAGCTATTCAAAGTTTAGAACAAAATGGATATTTATGCTTATATTGTTAGATTTATTGATTTATTTCTCAAAAAATGACTTGCACCTGGTGCAAGTTAGACTAATAACTAGGTTGCACTTTGCAATATTGGGTTGCACCAGTGCAAGTAACAAAGCACTAAATCGAGCCCTGACAATGCATATCAATACAATTTAATACCAGCAGATACTTTGCTGGTATTACACGTCTACTTTGATTGTAATAGATTTGATCGTAATTGTTTCCTATTAGAGAGTACCATGCCTCCAGGTACAGCCTTATGTGATGTGTCAATAAATCAGTTGCATCTGTTGTTTTTTCCAGAGCACTGTAACTCCGGCATCAACAACCTGGGTGTTCAACAGCTCGTGGCCGCCGCAGCAGCAGCCGCAGCGGGCAACAACCCTGGTAGGTTGCATCCTCGTCATGCCTGTCTTCCACACTGGAATGGATGTTTCTTAACCTTGTTTCAGCACCTTGCATACTGTACAATTTGAGTTGAAAAGCACCCAGTTCCTCTTGTTTCAGTTGTACTCTAATCAGGTGTGAGAAGACGCAGGAACAATGTCATGTGACGGCTTGTG
This sequence comes from Haliotis rubra, assembly GCF_003918875.1. Classification (NCBI taxonomy): domain Eukaryota; kingdom Metazoa; phylum Mollusca; class Gastropoda; order Lepetellida; family Haliotidae; genus Haliotis; species Haliotis rubra. Next base: position 255,764 of record NW_025767351.1, on the reverse strand, counting down.
GCATGGAAAAACTCATGACATTCTTACTAATAAATATTATGCTGTAATGGTAGTGGAATACCAAATAGAATGCCATCCTGTCAGTTTTAATGTGAATACAAATCCTAAGCGTCATCATAGATTAAAGAGAATTCTGCATGTTTGACCAGTGTATCCCTTGTACGTTTCTTCAGAAGCGTCCTGAGTGATCCTCCTTGTCAGAATACTGTGGTCTTTCTACTTTCTTTACCCTAGAGTGATTGGTGTGTCATGAATTTCATTTTGTTACATATTATTTATTACTCCATGGTAGAACTATTTTGTCCATGCCTGCAGATTTAAAGTGGTGTTGGTAAAATTGTGTGACCCTTTCCCAAGGTTTTTTGGTCTGGTGTGAGTGACTTTTTTTTTTTTTCCCAGTTGATTAAAATAATCTTCAAATGTTTCATTTTGGTCTACAAAGTCTTTAGCTTTTGATGGATAAGATTGGTTATGTAAAGAAGCAAGTTATAAAGAAAATCTGCATTGTTATAAGTAAATGAACACATTTAATGTTAGTTTGCAGTGAGTTTAGTGTCAAGGTTATTCTAAGTCAGGACCTTTGCTCATTGAAATCAATGTTTCTGAGACCCGAGCTTCTTCCAGCACCACGGTCGTATCTTATGTGAATGCATATCAATGTGTAGTGCAAGAGTTCTATTTTGTTTTGCTTTGAGATGAGACTTTTTCCAGCTAATTTTGGTTTTTTTACTGACTCTTGTTTTGTGTGGGTGTGCCACAGGATTGCTGGCAGCACTGGCAAGCCTGAGTACAGGCAGTGGCTCCATGTCAAGTAACAACAACTGTAGCCCCATGCAGACTAGCACAACCTCAAATTCAAACAACAGTTCCTCAGGTATACCTGGTCGGTGGTCCGTCGTCGGCCTGAAGCCCCAGCCCGCAGCCTACCACAGTGGTTGTGTTGTGCATGCTGCAGCTGAAACTCTTGCTCTTCTATTTCAATTATCTGTTTATATTGTACTCCAACACTGTCCTTGTCAGAGCAGGGGAGATCTGTCCCAATAGGGCTATTGGCACTTAAACAGCATTGTGGCTCCCTATGCTGTATGGTCTGAATTCCTTGAATTAATGTGTACATAATGTTTACAGTATATAATATAGTGGGGTTAAAAAATGTTAGTAGCATGAATGGTTTTTTGATATTTTATTTCTGTCTTAAAGACTACTCCCAATTTCAGAAAAAAATATATCCTAAATACTCATGGTCCCTAACTTTTTTGCGTTCAGTATATTTGTACTATGTGATATATTCTCTGAAATTCTGTAAACATTGTGTATGTTCCATTTACACTGAGAATGCAGTATGTTCTGGGCATGTATGCTATCATATGAAGATGTAGACTTGGCTTTATGAGTAATGTACCTAATGGAACAATCTAAGTCATGAAAAATAATCTGTTCTGTAAGACCACTTTTTCACAAACCGACTCGTTTTAATATACTTAACTTCGTTTGAGATAGAAACTGGAATGAGGCAAGATTTCCCGGTTTGTGAATTATTTCCTAGGGTGTACCAGCAGTTGTCTCCCTTTGCCCTGACATGGACTGTGTTGATTGCACGTAGCATTCCTTCTCGTGGATTAGTTCACTGCAGTTTGCTGTGGATCACAATCTCTTGTAGCCTCACATCTTCTGTTGAGCTTACTTCACGCCGGACAACACTTCCCGGTTTGCTGAGTTTACCAGCCCAGTGTTGACGGGCTTTCTTCAGTGTGTATTTGCACTTAGTTACTATACAGTTTGTTGTTGAGATTGTTTGCCAGCTTGTCTTTGTTTGTGATATATGCATGAAGACATAACAATTCCAGTTCCTACAAATGACAATAATATTCCATTGCAGCTGTGTGTAACATTTGCTGTACCTTGCATGAGAAATGTCATCTGAACAGTGCCGACTGCCTTTGTATTAATATGATCACTTTGATTGTGCATGAATCTACCAGTAAGGAAGTAACTTGCGGTTTTGTGACAATAGTACCTCTCTCTGTCCAATATACCATGTTAGCTGATGTGCTGATTTCAACTGACATTGGCAATATGTCCAGCTGATATCGGCAGTCAGCTGATGAAGGCTTTCCACTTCTCTTCTCATTGTAGACATCACCTGACAGTGTTTAATCCTTGAGTTCTACTACAGTTCTCATCCTTCTGTATAGTTGATGGTGACAGTATACTAGAAGTGCCCTCTCTAAAATGTGGATCCATAACAATCTCTTAATTCACAGCTTGAGCTTAAAGGGAGGTAACTCCATCTGGCTTACAGCACAGTGTAATACAGATAACCCTTAAAAAATTCAGTGATTTTATTGAGGAAAGATATCAAGTTCTTGATTACAAAGTTTTTGTTGATTCTTTGACAACAATCTGTCATGGTTGTAATGGCTTCAGTTTGGCAGTGGTGTGGCATTTTGTATGTTTCAGTGACTTGAAGCTGAATAGTTCAAAGGAAACTATTTGGATAATATGGAATTAAATCTTCAGCACTTACGTAATAGTTTTTCATTTAACGGTGTAAAGAAAATTAAAAAAGAGGTTGGTCTTATTGAAGTAGAGTTGATTCATGAAACCACAACAAGATGCATTGGAGTAGAATCAATTTCAATTTCATCCCAACCAACTATTCAAGATGTTTTAATTGTGATATTGATTCTGTTTCAGCAGAAGCCCAAAATAATGTCCATTTACAGAACTTGCATGGTATCGCTGCCCTTGCGAGCTTAGCAAACAACCCAGGTATGTTGTCAAACTGGCGTAATGTCCCTTGCATGTATTATATTATGTATTATAAACGTCAGTATTAAATCAAAATTAAAACCTTAGTCACCTGACCAACATTAAACATTAAGTAATAATAATAACAATAATGACGACAATCCTAAATTGAGATTGATTGAGATGAACTGCATGTCTCTTTGAAAGGTAACCTCACCAGTTACTAAAAGTTGGTTTTGTGTGTTCTCATTTCAGCCACATTAAACACTCTGGGTGTTCAGAACGTAGCAACATTAAACCAATTGGCTGCAGCAAGCAACAGCACACCTATGTCCACAGGGAACAGCATTTACAATGGTAGGTATGAGTATGGAAGGCATTTGGGTTGGTTCTTGCAGATGTTGACAGAGAAATATTACTACCCAGCTGATCAAAGCATCCATCTCCTTGTTAGGCCATCCATATATCTGTTTACTTATCTTATCGCCAAGGGGCGGTGGGTTAGCCTAGTCATGTAGAAGACCTGGGTTCGATTCCCCACATGGGTACAATGTGTGAAGCCCATTACTTGTGTTCCCTGCCGTGATATTGCTGGAATATTGCTAAAAGCGGCGTAAAACTAAATTCCTTCACTCACATCTCTGAACTGAGCTGTGTCCCCTGTGGGATAGCCTAGTGGTTAAAAGCGCTAAAACTAAATTCGTCATGCCAAAGAGACCGGTTCAAATCCCACATGGGTACAATGGGTACAATGTGAAGCCCGTTTCTGGTGTCCCCCGCCATGATGTTGCTGGAATATTGCTAAAAGCGGCGTAAAACCAAACTCAGTCAGTCAGTCAGTCTGAACTGAGCAAGAGAATGGGTAGGTGAATATGTTAACCATAATTCAAGGATATTCCCAGCAAGCACGGGGTGAAATTGTCAATGGTCATTTCTCATTCATTTCTGAGCTCACATAAAACAAGCGATCATCACCCGCTACGGCACTTTCTTTGCCTCAGTCCACGATAATGGATGAAAGGTTATTGTTTTAAGGGCAGAAACTGAGACTGATAGAAGGTTTTATGATATTCCTGTTGAGGGTAAAGTCGACCTCAAGTGTTGAGATAATTTTTCTGAATTAACTCAAAATGTTATCAGTTAATGGAAGCAGATCTTGGATAATTGAGTGTGTGAGGTGTATAGGTTATATGTTTTTGCAAATAACAATTTGTAGGAATTTTTCCATGAATGTGTATGCAGTATGACAGCTTCTTAGTTTGACATTCGTAAGAAGATCTAGAGGCGCAGAATCTCATAAATTAGATTGCTACTTCTGTGCTGTAATAATTCTATATTTTGTAAGTGTGAGAAGTGTTCAGCAGCATCCAGTATTGTACTACCTTTAACCATGATTTTGACATCATCAAGGTCATGCAGATATTTACATTTTCGGATGAATGGAAATCATAAATGTTGGAAGTTGTACATATTCTCTCGCTGACTTGGTTGACTCATGTCATCGGTTCCCAGTTGCACAGATCGATGCTCATGCTGTTGATCACTGGATTGTCTGGTCCAAACTCGATTATTTACAGACCGCCGCCATATAGCTGGAATACTGCTGAGTGCAGTGTAAAACTCAACTCACTCACTCACTCACTTCTGAACCTACATTTGTTTTCTATCCCAGCATTACAAGGAAAAGGTTTACCTCTTGGTAAGGGAGTATGTAGATATTGTGTGTACACGCACCAAGGAGAATGTACTCTAGATGTTGATGTGTGATAGGGAAATCTGTATATTATTATGAAGGGAAGCACATACGTGTATGCACACAAGCTGCACGTGGTAACTTGTTGTCACATGTCTGATGTTGTCAAAGAGAAATCACTGCTCATTACATTATCAAGGACGACAATGATACATATATATATGTCAGTTTATCTGTTGACTCGTGCAGATCCGGATTAGAATTGGTCTTCAAACACCCATGCTTTTCGTAAGAGACAAGTTATCGGATCGGGTTGTAAGCCTCGTTGACTTAGTTGATACATATCATCGTATCCCAGTTGCGTAGATTAATGCTCATGCTGCTGATCACTGGATTGTCTGGTCCAGACTCTATATGGCTGGAATATTGCACATTGAGGCTTAAAACAACAAACCAACCAACAGTATATCTGTAGGTTCAGTAATGACAGTCAGTCTAATGCTAGTATTGATAATTGCAAAAGAGAATGTCATTGTCCTTACAAATGACCTGTATTAAACAAATGACCATATCAAAAACATGTATGACCATGTATGGCGTTATTAGGAGACTTGGAAGATATTGGTTTCGAGAAAGGTCTTTCTATGTTGCAGCAAGCGTAGATACAGTTGTCTGTATAGAGACACTGATTTTGATATCCACCCAGTGCTAACATATCCATCCAGTAATAGAGAATTATAGTGTCAATATGTGTTTGTTACCTTCATGTTGTTAGAATCTGTGTTGTAGCTGCACTAAATATGTGATAAATGATGAGGACCTCTCCTCTCCTAACAGTTGATGCAAGTTAATGATATAGACAAGCAGAGTAACAATTTGAAAGGCATAGTGATGAAATTACTTACTTAACATATCCAGATGACTACAAAATTTTATAACCAAAACCCATTGCTATTGACAGGATTATCAGACAAAAATACTATTGATAGTCTCAACAAAATGATCTGCAAGCGGTGGGGTAGCCTAGTGGTTAAAGCGTTCACTTGTCATACTAAAGACCCGGGTCCGATTCCCCAAATAGGTACAATGTGTGAAGCCCTAGACTGGTGATCCCTGCCGTGAAACTGCAGGAATATTGCTAAAAGTGGTGTAAAACTAAACTCACTTGCTTAATGACCTCCAGTGACAATTAAAGTTCCTGAAACAAGAATATTTGGAGATTTCATTCAAATGAACATGCTACTTAAATACTCTGGCCCCCAGTATTTAGTCGACTACGAACATTTGTTTTTGTCCCAGCGAGACTGGATATTTGGTTTCATTGGTCTTGTAACAAAATGTCTTTCTTCACAGGCAGCATGTCTGGCACAACAACAACCAGCACTGCCTTGGGTGGCATCGGTATTCCCAGCCTGTCGGCCAGCAATATGTCTGGTATCTCTGCCCTCACACAGGGCGGCATGAACGGCGGCATGAACGGCCTAGGTTCCACCTCCAACCCCCAGGGCATTGATGCCCTGAGCCAAGCCTACACTGGTATCCAGCAATACGCAGGTTTGTCAGGTTTACTCACTCCAGGTAAAGGTTCGTTTCTTCATTTTCTACTTTCATTTTGCAGGTGTGTGCCCGTCAGTGTCCGTACATCCGCGTGTCCACTTGTTCGTAGTTTTTGTCTCTCACCCAGCCGACCTGTCAACTCTCCGATAGTGAAGAAACAACCTGAACCTTTTTTGTTATTATACTGAAGACGAATACATTGATTTCAATATATATCTCTTTCCTGCACCTAACCAAATTAATTCTTTGATATAATGGATTTGGATTTTGCACCAGTGTCTGCAAGATAAGATTGCTGAGCTATATTTTAGTGATCACTAATTCTGCACTGAATCTTTACCACTGGTTATAAGCTGAATTAGAAGCATGGTTCCAGTGTGGAGCTCACACAAATGCTAATGGCTTGATAATGCACTTAAAGTCTTGGAAAATTAGCTTCAAATCCTTCACACTTGGGAATCTAAAGCTGAAGCATCGTAGTTAAGATCACTGCTGTATATGCATGGGTTTGGGCAGCGGAGGATCTGTGGCAGTGCTAGGTGGTATTGAAGGTGTAGCAGGATAGGTGGCAGGTCTTTTGCTATGCTGTTTGATCTAACAAGTCACACACTAACTGCTGCAGGCTTCTGCTTACCTCATGGCAGAAGGTGGAACCTGGGACTATCTCTTCACAGTTGGTCTTGATATGCCAGCCACAGGTCACAAGAAGCAATTCTGTGATGGGGATGCCATATTCTGATGTTGACAGGCATTGAGTATTTTCATAAGTGATATTTTCTGTTAATAGTTCAGGTGATAAGTGGGATGGGGGTAACCAAGTAGTTAAAGCGATTACTCGTCACACTGAAGACCCGGGTTCGAGTCCCCACATGGGTACAATGTGTGAAGCCCATTTCTGGAGTACCCTGCCGTGATATTGCTGAAATATTGCTAAAAGTGGCATAAACTAAACTCACTCACTCAGGTGATAAAACATAATCATGGGTTCACTCATTTATTTCTGTCATTATTGGTTGAAATTTTTTGTTAAATGTTTGACAACTGGCATTCGTCCTGGTGAAGAGTTGGCTCAGATTCTGAAAGAGGTAACATGGCTGACTTTGCCGTCTGCTCTTGAAAGTAGCAGCCTGCATTTTACCCTTGGAATGATGTTAAGTGGCATCAGCTGCTTTGTGTATGAAACCAACACTTCCATGAAAACATTCATATGTGAAGGGTGTGTTACTGACAAGTTTGGTTATCTCTCTCATTTGATGAAACCAGTTTGAAGAGTTTCATAGGTCAAGGTGATCAAGGAGGCAAATTGAAACTTGAGATACTGGACAGCTCTAGTTTGAGTGAAGCTTTCTCATTTCATTTCATTTGATTAATTTTGACAAAATTTGGTTTCATGAATGCGTTGTGAATGCTTTGTTTGTTTTTTCCCTGTTGAGTAACAGCTTCACCATGTTGTTTTATCCACAACTAACTCCAGAGTTCGAAATACCCCATATATTAGTGTGCCATGGCACGGTAATTATTGAAATGGCACGGCTAAAAAATGTTCTCGGTGCCCTTTTGACACTCCTGATTTTTCAGAGACATAACTCACAGTTAGTCATTTAATCCCCCAAACAATTATTTTTTTCCAAACTAAGTAATACCATACATATTTGAATGCTCATAAACCCATTTCTTTATTTAACAATAAATTTCAAATGATCATCATCATTGTCATTTATTCTAAAAACATGTGGGCACACTTGATTTCTGAAAGGCACACCTAAAATATTTGTCTGGTGCCCTAAGGCACACTTAGAAAAAAAAGTATTTCTATCCCTGAATATGATGGTCAAAGAATATGCATGTAGGTTTTGTATAGTATAATTGGTGCAGTGCTTTCATTGACTGGCATGTGAAATCGTGCATGCGGACCTGTCTGGATTAATCAACTCAGGATAGTAAACATTTGTAATGTTGAGCAAATGTTGAAATTTGTTATGTGTATCTCGGTAAATTTATCTGCCATTTTGATTCAACCACTATTGTCTAGTTAACTGGTTTGGAAATGTGCGTCCAGATTTTTCCTCATATTTGGTTCTTTGGTGATCAACTTCTTAGTATTATTAAAAATTATTTGAAAATTGTGTGTCACAGAGACATTGGAGCAGTGTAAATATGTCAGTGATTTCACTCATTTGATCTCTTAGTAACATTTTTTCAAAAATAACAGTCAATGCAATATTGAGATTATTGCTAACTAGCCTTCGAAGAGTGTTACAACTTCACTACGCTTCCTTATTATTGATTAGTTAATTCACCTGGTTATGAAGGAATAATCTGCACTAAGGTCATCGCAAGTCAAAGACCATGCAGGATCAAAGGGAAGCAACTCACATATTTTTCACTGCTTTTTGTTCATATGTCAAATCCTGGGTCTGTTTGTGTTCCATTTGTTCTGCTTTGCTTCTTTTTGTCACATTATGAATTGAGTTTGAAAACTGAAATATTTTATTCATGACTAACTGATCTTTAAGTATTATTGCATTGCATGTAATGACCCAGGCATCAATGACTATACATGATAAGGCCTCAAAGTGAGACGTTATCTGTAGGTGGCAACACAAGCTCCATGCATTGGCTGCATGGATAGCTCCTCACCTGCGTAAAATGTCCTGCACTCTCACAGGAATTTTATATACATGTGGTTCTGTTCTGATTCAGTTCTCTTGACAAACTTTGGATAAAAATGTATATGTCTACTCACCTTTTATATCTTTTATCACAACTCCATTATTGCAAAAATATTTAGCCCCAACAGAAATATGGTTTTGACATCTGATACTTACTGTTTGGACTGTTTTTTATTTCCTCTTTACTGATCCTAATTTGATCACAACTAACACGCTACTGCGTTTTGGATTTTAGTGATACTTGTCCATACACATTATTAAGCATGTTTTCCTTTCCATTTCAGCATCTTTCCCCAACGCTTTCAGCAGTCCAACAGCAGCAGCCCAACTTCAGCAAGCTGCAGCCTCTCCTGCAGGGAAGCAGACTGAAGGTGAGTTACTTACCTTGATGAGCTTTTCTCGATCCTTGCTTCATCAATGCAAATAGTTGCAAGACTTGTGGAGAACCATCGAGCAATATTTGCTTTTGGATACCAGAACTTTAAAGCCGTATTAATGTATCTTCAATGCTACTTGAAGGCAGTATTTAATCATATTGTCATCTATTGGCGAAAATAGTTTTTCACAGACATAAAGTTTGTCCCTGACGTCTCAAGTATTAACCATGTTGCACACTAACATCTGAGTGTGGGTGGTTGTCAGGAAGAACTAGTGTGACATTGGTGGAACTGTTGTAGCACTTGTTGGGTTTTCATTGTGTGTGTGTCCCAGCACCCTGCTTCTCTCTGCTTGGATTACTCACCTCATACTGTCAGAGCCCTCTGCCCTGTTTCCTTCCTCTCCTCTACACATTACTCACTAAGTATGTCCATGCGGTCAGCCTTCAGTAATTATCTATCTTCCTAATCTGTCTCAAAAACATAATCCAGCATCTGGCCCCAAACTGTTCATCCTCATTTTCAGAAGATTATGTCCAAAATAAACTTGTCTTGATTATGAATTTTCAATCCGTTTCAAAAGGTTCCTTCCGTGTCTAGTCCCAAACTGTTTGTCCTCATTTGCAGAAGATTATGTAAGAAATAAACTTGTCTTGACTATACACTAGATAAATCCATGTTGGGCATCAATTCATGCCTTGAAGATAAGTCCCAAACTCAAAACACTTCTGATGATGATTTTCAGGTTTATGTTCTTTTTTCACTGCATCCCAGTGATAATTCTGGAATTTTATTGATCAAAGAGTCAGAAAACCCTTTTTGGAAAAGATGGTTATATGTATGGGAGTGCTTTAACTACGAGTCAAAGGCGTTGAACTTGAATATTGGTTGTATAGAGCTTTTGGCAGTGGCTACCAGTATTAGATTCTAATATATTTTGTGAAGACATTTGCTATATGTTTTCCTCAGACACTTTGTTTTTTTTGTTGTTGCATGAAATTTAATTTGCTAAATGTTTTCCCTTCAGTTTTGGTTATCCTTTTATATCAACGTCTGCAGGAATTTAGTGTGTCTGTTGAGGACATGCAAGGTTCTTTCATCAGTGCAGTTCTGTCTTCCATGGCACTTCTTTCTGAATTCTCCTGGGTGTCCCAGTTGTTAGTGTGATAGTTTTGCTGCCAAAGGTTCGAGTTCAGTCCCCATGATGAACTGTTTGATACTGGGTGTCATGTACAGGGCTCTTTAATTCCACTCGTCCGCTCGTATTGATGAGTCAAATTTGTTTCGGGCAAGGTGTGAAGAACATAATTTGCTTGTCCTAGAGGACGAGTACGTTTTCTCACCCAAAAGTAACATTTTTCTTTTTCCTTGAAGTTAAGCTATCTTAAACTTTGAACGAATTTAATTTTGTCAAAGATTTTGTACAGACGACAAAGTAAATAATGTTTTTTCTAGTTTTATTCCAAGCAAACATTTTGAAATAAAAATAATTTAAATTTATATTCATTGTGATGCATGATCAATAGGGCAAGTACAAGTTTTAGAAGGACGAGTGGAAAGTTCATATTACACGCCCTGTATGGAGAGTGCAGATTTAATTTTTCGAGCCCTGATGTTGCCAAGTGCCTGAAGTGACATAAAATCTCTTGGTGCACCTTCGTTTTCTACATGTGTATGTTACCTTGTTAGGGAAACATTTCAAGCAAGGAACTTCAACTAAATATTTCAAGTAATTTGTCTTACATACAATTATTATTAGAAATTGTCCTGTGATTTTCATAGGAGAGATTGTAATACGTATTTACCCTGACTTTTTGTCTTCATCTTTTGAGCTCTTAGTAGTCACAGGGATGAAGTTATTCCACATGATACCATATTCCTCTCCACTCTCTTCTGTCCACCACTGTGTACTTACAAGTTACTCTATATGGTAAACCTACCATGGCCAGGGTGCACAGCCGTCTCTCCAATGCATGTGACACTGGTATATTCCTCCTATTTAAACCTGTCCTGAACTTAATCCTTACTAGGTGCTGTGGTCCTAAGGTAGCTGACAGGGTAGTAGGTAGCCCTACCAGGGCCAGGGTGCACAGCCCTGTCTCCAATGCACGTGACACTGGTGAATTCCTCCTGCTTTAGCCTGTCCTAAACTTAGTCCTTATTTGGTGCTGTGTCCTAAGGTAGCTGACAGGGTAGATGGTAGCCCTACCATGGCCAGGGTGTTCGTTCTCTCTTTCCAGTGCACATGATACTGGTGTATTCCTCCTATTCAAGCCTCCTCAAATGTTGATCCTTACTTGGTGCTGTGATCTAAGGTAGCTGACAGGGTAGATGGTAGACCTACCAGGGCCAGGGTGTTCGTCTCTCTTTCCAGTGCATGTGATACTGGTGTATTCCTCCTATTCAAGCCCACCCCCACCCCAAACCTCAATCCTTACTTGGTGCTATGTCTTAAGACTGCTGAAGGGGTAGATGTACCATGGATTAGTAGGGTACACGAGTATTCCAGTCCATCCATCCATGTCTCTACACCGGAAAATTGCTGTAGACCTACCTAGCTTGGTTATAGTGCTCTGTCCCCTTACCAGACAAGTCATATCAATGTATTCCAGCCTATACCACCATAATTCCTGGTGTGTTCAACGGGTGGGGAATTGTAAAGTAGGCTTTGGATGTCACTGATTTTCAATGTTTATCTTGTCTCGTTGGATTTAAAGAACATTCTAGTTCTTGGATATTTACACGGTTGATGGAACAGCAAATTGGTGTATAGCGACGACGTCATAGTCCTAACTGCCAGTTCACCTGATGAAGGGACCTGGAATGGTCTCGAAACATCATGAGAGAAATTAAAAAGAAGTTTAATCCATAAAAATATCTTGGACATCAATGTACAACTTCTAAATGCCACTGAAAGACAGCAAATTGAAGCTAAATCATTAAGACATACTTCTTCAGCAGGTCATCGAAATCAGGAATCAAAACAGAAATTGTCTAAAAAAAATTAAATATCTATTCTTAAACCACAGTTACTGCCAAGGTAGATTTGATGCATTCCCATTCTGATAACATCAGTAGACACATACCTAATGAAAGAAGCCAAGATGGTTATCCAATTTGAGTGGGTATTGTTGTAACCCAAGTCGTGCTGGTGATGGGATTTTAGGAGTGACATCCCCTTCATGTTGATGGGAGTGTAAAAGTAGTGTCCCTCCCTTCTGGTGTAGAAAGGAGGGTGGTGTCTGCCTCGTGCTGGTGATGGGGAACGTAAGAGTGGTGTCCCTCCCTCTAATGTTGATTAGAGCAATGCTACCTCCCTGATGCTGATGGGAGATTGAAAGAGGTGTCCCCCCTCCTGATGGTGATGGGAGTGTAAGAGTGGTAGTTTGACCTGGTGTCCGTTGTGTTATAGGAACAGAGTGGGGACTTTACACTGCTAGTGCAGGGGAAGATCACAGCAGTAGCTTTCAAGGGAAGGCCTTGTATCAGCTTTGTGGACTTTACACCAAAAATTACGGTAAATTAGATGCCGGTAGATTTTAATCTAGAAGGGTTGTGGGAACAAGACTAGGGTTTTTATTGTAGATGGTATTTTCTGTAATTTCCCTCATGTTTTTATATTACTGACAACAGCTTCTGTCTTTGTGAACTTTCTCTTTCTTTCAACTTTCAAATGTGATTAATCTGCACTTCTTAAAGCAATAACTTGCACTGCTTTAGCTATTGTTACATCATGCTTTATCTGTATGTGGATTCAACTTCAGAAGCATTTCCTTACAGGGACTTGACATTCATTAACACAATTTATTCATAAAGTGATCTTTCAAATTCATGTAACTGATTCTCAATCATATGATTTTACAAATCTTCTCTCAAAGTCAAATGAGTTCTGATATTTGTGACAATAAATTGAACATGTAAAAGGAATATTGAAATGACTAATTCTTATTTGAAATAATATGTATTCCAAAGAGTGCTACAAAAGTAAAATCATAATCCCTTCCATGCCCCATGGATAGATTGTTTCATAGAGATATCTGAAGTTTAGTCCCTATTTCTGCTGTGCAAGGTGAGACATGTTGTTTTCCATGTTGCTGCTGTGCTGTGCTGACCTGCTGTTGAGATTCACCTCATATATCATCAGTAGCTTCGATTTCAGGCCCGGAGGGAGCCAACCTGTTCATCTATCATCTCCCACAAGAATTCAGTGACCATGATTTAATGCAGATGTTTGTGCCGTTTGGAAATGTGATCTCAGCAAAAGTTTTCATTGACAAACAAACCAACCTCAGCAAGTGCTTCGGTAAGTAATGCAGTATTAGACAAAGTTGTTGTTCATGATGACCACCTCTGATTTAATCTATGACTGTCAAACTTTGACCATCAGTCATTGTCCAGTCAAATTCCTTTTGGAATTGGAAGTTTAGCTAATGATGATCCTTATGTTAAAAGCTCTTCTCAAATGATTGGTGAAGTTTAGAATAGCCCTTCAGGAGTCCACAATAATCGAAAGTAGGCCATGCTTGCCACAAGCGGCGACTAATGATATAGTGTGCTCTTTTTTTATGCATATTATTTATAACTGCTCACATCCACACTATTGATGTCAATCAGATCATTGTGTAGTCTAGACTTAATTTGTACAGACTGCCATCTTACAGGGAATATTGCTGAATGTCAGAGTTAAGACAACAAATAATTCCAGTGGAAGCCAAAGGCCAGTATGGCTGCATTTCTGTGATGAGTAGGCATGCTGGAGTCTTACAATTATTGTTTCAAAACAAACTTGCCTGTATTTCTGGTCTGTCAGCACCATGTTGCAGTTACGGTTTCCAAAATTGTAATATCGTTGACCTGAAATATGTGTGAACGGAAATAATTTTCAAAGCTGTATTAAATCAAAATTCGCAAATCTAAACACACACACACACACACACACAGAGAGAGAGAGAGTGTCGAAAAATAGAATAGGCTTGTGCGTCAGATGATTACCGGTTTGTAATTTCAGCAATAATCTGTAAGCCTTTGTGTTGATGTGCTCGAAATGTTTAGTCTTGATTGTAACAGTTTCTCTGCCTGAGAGCTGTAAGTAGTGACAATACCATACCCTGATGCAGGTTTTGTGAGCTACGACAACCCCATGTCGGCTCAAGCAGCAATACAGGCCATGAACGGGTTCCAGATCGGCATGAAACGCCTCAAAGTCCAGTTAAAGCGTCCAAAAAACGACAGCAAGCCCTACTAGCTAGCTGTTTGTTAGCACGGTGAGTACCCCCAAGGTAGGAGCTTATCAGTAAATGCCATGCTGACAACAGTCCTGACTGTCGAGTTCCACAGGTGAACATATGGTGGGCAGAGAGGTACATGACAGTCTAAACATAGGTGGCGTTGAGAAGAAGGGACACTCATTGACTCATGCACAGACAGATTTGTCTGTGTGGTGCTTGTCTGTTCTTATGATTTTCTAAGAAATGCAAGTTACTTGGTGATAAATTTTCATGTGTTGAAAATGTACACTGCAATCCTAACATTGTTGTGATGGTCTATGTCTCAGTCATTGTCCCAAGTCGAGATTCAGCCCTTTTGTTCTTAAATTTTAACACTTTCATTGAAGAATTTGTGACACACGTTTCGATAAAATGAACACAAGGTCAGATTTAATGTTGCTGTAAAGATAGACATATCTGTTATCAGAATGAAGTTTTTTTAAATCATTGTTTTAAATGTCACATTGGACAATGGATATGGCAGTTTTGAACAGTTTACAACAGCGATAATCATTGCAAGATTGTCAGATATACAGTATATATTCAGAATCGGTATATAATTTTAACCATTGGATTTATGAGCTGTTCTAATACTCTCAACACTGTCTCAGGTTGAAAGATTGTCATCTACCTCTGTCTTGCCTGTATCTGATATCCTGACAAGATGGACATGGTTTGGATATTGATGTCCTGCAACAGTGTGTAAACAGCAGAGATGACCCAGCTGTTTGTTGCCAGTGACTGTCCATCTTCAGTGTTTTTTTGTCCCCCCATGTTTGTCCTGTCCTTCTGTATGCTCTATCAATGAGTCTTGGCACCATTAATGGCATGCTTTGTCTTGGTTCAGGAAAAATAGGATGTGTGGGCTTTGATGTCAGTGGCAGTGGTCGTATAATATGGAAGGTGACGATAAGCTGGAAGGTTAATGCATTGGAAGATATATTTGAAAACCCACTTCTTCAAAATGGCATACAACTGAAAACTTTGTGTCAGAGCTCCTCTAAGCGCCTTCGAGCAGACTTTCACGTACAGGAAACAAGCGCTATGTAAATGACTAGTTTGATGATGAATAGCAAAAGAATATATTTGGCACGAATGAAACCATCAGACAGGGAAGGTTATACTGAAAGTTTTTACCTTTAGTAGAGAATATGTCGAGACCTTGTCATTTTTGACAGTGGATTGTCAGGGAGTAATAACAGCTTATTGTCCAGTGCTTCAGTGAGAAGTAAATTCAGGGGATACTCATGAATACGGAAAGGACACGGTTAAGTTTTTTTGATTTAGTGATAGTCACCCCAGGATTTGAATAAATTTTGACAGTGTATGGCTAGGAACTTATGGTATCCAAAATGTCTGTTATCTGTCAATGGGCAAGATTTATTCCGAAGACATCATATCTGAACTGATGTTTCTGGAGACACGTTTTGTTGTGTGTTAGGTTGTCCTGTACGGGTTGTCCTGTATGGGTTGTCCTGTATGGTCTCCTAGTGCTAGCCCCTCTGCGATTTGATAACCCAGCCACCTGTTTGTCTGTCTCTCCTTGCTCTCTGGCTTCTGTCTGGCCTTTGTGTTCTCCCTCATCCACCTGCTGTTGTTGGCCATGAGGTCCATGACCTGGCTCCATCTCTCTCCTACTCGCAGGACTCATTCTCTGGCTCTTTTACTTCCCAACCTTCAAAATGTATGAATCATGAACTTGGATTTTGGTGCATGTTATGAAGGATGTTTTGTACGGCATGGGCAGGTTTCTGATGTTTGTGTGGTGTGCTGTCTGTGTGGTTTGTTGTGTTTCTGTTGTATCAGGGGTTCAATTTTTTTTTTTAAAAAGCCACTTGCCACAAGTGTAACTTGTCCTGACTAATTTTCCTCTTGCCCTGATTTTATGACATAATCATGATGATGTAATTATGAAAGAATAAATCAACATGGTATTTGATGTTAATGTTTACTGGACTATTTATTGAAAATTGATAAATAGCAAAGAAAGATAACTCTACTATATTATCATTGCAAAATTTAATAGCTACATTTTGAGCAGATATGAAATTAAGATCCAAGTTTATTTGCAGTTTGAAACCATAAGTGGAAATTATCTAGTAGCCCACGGACAAGTAAGATACCATTATTTGATTGCCCGAAATGAAAACTGAATTGCCCCGGGGTTCGGGCGATGGGATTTTTGAACCCCTGTGTATGGTGTGAAAACTTGCCAAATACATGTCATACTGTGAAGTTGTCATAAATTGAATGCAGTTAAGGAACATTTTCATGGAATGATAGTGCAGGTACATTTCTTGTGAACTCAAATCAGTTTTTCTCAGCGTGATTATTGAGGCATCAGTCCTCCAATCATGACACTATTCTGTTCTGTCCCATTCCTCTGTGAATCCTTAACCATCACTTCTGTTAATCTAACAGTATCACCCCATTTAAACAAAGGCCAGACTGACTAAATCCAACTGCTTGGGGCAATGTTTTTAATTTGTTTTCTTTTTGCTTCTTTTCTATGTAGATGACCGTGCCGTGCGTCGTGGCGTGTTACCCATGTTGCCGTGCTGTCCTTCATGTCTCCTCAAACAAATGAGTTTGCCTGTCACGTAAATAGCTGTTGTCACTGTAGCCCGCTAGCTTCCTCCGACATCAACGATTGGTTGATTCTCTCGCCCGACCGACCGACTGACCCTGATCTTGGGTCAAGGTTAATCCTCCCTAAGCAATGTGATCAGCATGGTTCTGGGCTACAGACTGCTGAAAGTGATAAATAACTGTGGTTGGGCGAGAGAGGGAGATGTGGTTTGTTTTATTCAAGTTCTCGTCCAAGGTGTACATGTTTCTGTATTGGGGTACCATTGTTGGGCGACACGATAGAGATGGTGGCACTGCCTGCAAGACGACAGCGGAAATGTGTTCAGTGATTCAAGCGATATCACCCATCATTTTGGTGAAGGAATTGTATTTGATTTTAATTTTGTTCTTTTATGCTTATTAAGACTGCAGGGATTACTTGTATCAAGTTGAGGTAGTTCAACATCAGCCTTAATCATGCTTTAGCCATATGAATATGATCCATGCTGTGTCCATTGATTATCCAAAGAGTGCTTATGGATAGAGATTTCAGATTTGCAGTTTAGATGCTTTTTTGCTTGCATATAGTCCAGAGAAAGATTTCATACCAATTATTTCCATAACTATTCCATAAGCCTGTCTTGCCATTGTATTATGTCTCAAGCAACTATGGAATCCTTACAGTATTAATGTCGCCTCAAAATCTGCACTTATATTACTAATCCCCAAACTTACACACTTTGCCGATTACATATTACTTGTGCCGGGACAACCTGAACAGTTCTATCAAGTGAATCCGAGTCAGGAGAATGTTCCGTGGCTGTGTTGGAAACCTATCCCTGCAGTCTTATGATCCACCATGAATTGTTATGCTAGACTTGGCCTCAGAGCCCGTAGTAAGGATAGTTGGTTTCTATGTGGATTCTCGCTACTCCAGGCCTTACGTTCTGTACCCAGATAGATGGAAACTGTTTCAATGTAGTTCATTTTATTTTCAATTTATATTTTAACATGTTTACTGTACCAAAGGGATCATTGTTTCTAATTCATGTTGTTTCATGCCACGTTTCATTTTCATGGTGGTTCGGAGTCTTCGATATTCAAGCTCCATTTTAGTTAAATGTCTCTTCATGACAATGTGGAGAATGTTTGCATTTAATATTATTTGTCTCATGTACATATACATTAGTAGGTGGGGAATAAACCTGAGAACATATTCTTGAAGTATTTATTACAAGGAGAGATTGTCATCATGTTACTTGACGTATTCAGAAGCTAATATCCTATAATACTGTAAAACAGGAAGGGACTTGTGTCACAGAATATTGCTTGATTTCATCAATGATTTGTGCAACCATACCTCATTCAGATTGGTAAAAAGGCCCTTAATTTAACATCTTTGTTCAATTTCTAGCTGTATCATGTCCGATATGTATGAAATGCCAATAGCTACAGGTGTAAATTAACAGTTCATTGCAGATCGCATTATCATGTAGAGTTTGTGAATCAGGCCCTTCCTGTGTCTGTCAGTTCCCCTGCTGCAAAGGTACCCCATTATTTAGTAAATGCAAGAGTTAGACCTTCTTGACTTCATCGTCTAACAACAAATGCTGCCTTATATTGTGAAGGAGAGGAACATTTTAGACATGTAATGTACTTCAGTTCTTTCTCAACAAAGTGATAACTTGTTTGCAGTGTTCGTTCTTTTTTTTAAATGAAAAGTTGTTGATGTTTATCGAGTTTTCTTGTTACAATGTGTGAAAATCAAAAAATTAATCTCATTTAAATGTTGTGGAGTTTTCCCTTTAAGTGAAAGTTTGTTTTTGAGGACTGTATTTACTGGTGTTGAGTGAGTCGTTTGAAATCATATGCTGAGTAGAATGGTGTGTCTCGTTATCTGCTCGTTGAGGCAAAATAGCCTTGAACCTTAGACAGTAGCTTGGGGGCGTCCGTATAACTCTTGAACTTGTAGACATTTTACATTTTCAACTTTTGTAAACATCTATTCATATTTATGTCAGTTTTATAAATGTAGATGTGGCACATATGTAGCCGAAATACTTGATTGTTTATGTTGAAAATTTAAGACTTGTTAACATATCAGTTGTGTTTAAAATATTTTATAGAAGTATTTTTCATTACGATGCTGTCTCATTGCTTCGAGTTACCATTTCCAGAATCAAAAGTACTAAATCATGCATTGCAGGAAGAAATAAGATGTAAATGTCAAATTATGTTCGCCACTTCCATTTTGTGTGCTGTTGAATATGACCAAGTGTGACCAGCCGAGAAAACTGATGTAAACCCAGGTGAATGTTCTATGTAAGCAGCAGACAATCGGGGTCAGGTTAGGTCGAAGACATCGTCAGTAGGAATATATCCAAATTACTTCAGTGGTATCTAGTCATAAGCTGACCCAAAAAAGCGATCTTTGTGGAAAGAGTGATATTTATTTTGTGGATGTTTTGTTAACTTGATTAAAATCATACTTTGCAAACTTGAGTGTTCATCTTTTTGAGCCAATCAAAGATTTCTGCATGGTTTATGTGTAAGTTCTGTAAAAATACCTCATTGTGTCCTTTCTCTGTAGCTTTAAACTATTTCCCCAAACTTACAACGCTGGTTCTGTTTCTTGAGGTTACAACAGTAGTACAGTTTTTGTTTCATAACAGGACTCTGTTAAGCATACTGCAAAACAAAAGTTGAGGACCACTGATTCTTTGCTATGATTATTGTTAATCTGTCATGTTATGTTGTGACATGTTATGGCATGACATGACAAACTACAGTCGAATAAAAGAATCCGCGATCCTTAGCTTTTTTTTAGTGGTATGCAATTGTCTTGTTTAGTCGCGTACTTGCACAGTCGATGTTCTCTATAGCTGCTTGCCTTGCATGCTACATAGTTGAACCAAAGAGTAGATTTAGCATCTGCATAGACCATAGTTTTACAGCATATTTTTTAACTGTAGATACTTACTACGTAGTTAGACCATATCAAAATTTTACCATGTCTCCAATTTTTGTGGATAACCTTATATGTGTATTTGAGATTGGAAACTTACGACTTACTTGAACTAGTGATGTGTCATGTTTGTACATGTGTTTGATTTGTTTACAAGATAGATTTTTTTTTTAAAAACACACAAGACATGCTGCATGAGTGACTCTGGAAGTATTTTTTATTACAGTTGTATGTTCTGGTTGTGATCCCAATAGTTAATACCTTTGTCAATTATGAGTAAAGTTTGCAATTATTTTACTTGTTACAACAGTTCACAATCGTATGCTTAACATCATTTTAGGTTCCGCAGATTAGTCACAGTCAGCCAATACGGAAATAGTTTGTCCCTTTGAAGTTGCTCTTATAAGATGTACGGTTACAAGTGTGTTACGTTGTATGTAAGCCCTCCAATATTTGAACACTTTGAATGAGTGAGTGGCTTTGTAGTCCATGTGTTGACTTGTGAAGATCAGACGAAGATTTCATTTGCATGGTTTGGTATTCTTGGTCTCCGGTATGATGTGATGGCACTGCTGCTTAAGTGGTGGCAACTGTAACAGCCCATACCGTTTGGTTTCTGCTTCACAGAACAGTATTCACCAGACTTATCACTCTCATTTGAATTTGTAATCTTCAGTTATAATAATCCTTCCTAAAGCAAAACATGCATGTTGATGCCCTCAGATCCGTTTGTCTGGCTGTGACTTGTCTTGATCCCCGGAGTTGATTGGACCCCCCTACCAATTTGCTGTCGGCACAAACTCAGGACTATGTGTTCTCTGTCCATGTTGTTCCATTCGGGCACGTCTTGCTTTAAAAGCAACACAATTTATTACTGGGTACCCATTTTTAACGCACCAAGCCTAACCTGTTACTTTGCAGTCTCGTTTAGTTTCACAGCTGTTTAACAGTATTGAGTCTTTCCTGTTCAGAGTATGTTGGATATAAACATTTGTTACAAAATCTTCATACCTCAGGTTCGTTGAATGTGTGTACATTTGGTGATCGACCCAAATCAGTATATATCTTGTATTATGGACATAGCGATGCGCTGTGGATCAGCGAGATGTGATTCCTTGGGTGATATCAAAAACGTGTCTGTCTAGCTGATATTTGGTTCTGCCCCTATCAGTATTTTGCATTTATTTATCAATCAAAATCAAAGCATTCAACTAGCATTACAAGTGCTTCATGTTGCGTTTTCGTCACACTATCTTTTAAATGACCAAATGAGGAGGAAAATCAAAAGGTATGATTGAGTATATTATGTGTATTTCTACTGTCAATGATATTGTCAAATTTTACTTGCTGGTCACAGTTTACAATGGGACTGGTATGATAATTGTGTTCACAAAACTGTCAGCACAAGATGGTGGCAAGAGGAGACTGTTCATTTGAAGCTTTACCAGAATTTGGAATTTGGTGAAAACAGTTCAAGAAGTTGTGAATATTATATCTCTTTCATCTGAACTCGTTAAAAGGAGAGTATTAATTGGAAAGTGCAGTCCTATATACTGGCTACCTTTGAGGTTCACATGAGTAGTTTGATGCCTTGTCACCAACTTGTGAAGCAGATGTGCAGGATAATTGAGGGTCCTGCTATTTTCTTGCCTTACTCAGTACTTGACGACATATCTAGTCAGATGAGACCTAAATCCTATAGTGGAATAGAAACAGCATCTGTATATTGGCTGCCATGTCCTTCCCTAGCCATTACATATAGATGGACGTGACATTTCATTTAACTGGGCTGCAGTAGACCCAAGACGTCTCGCTTGACGACAGCAGGGTATAGGGGAGAAATACACTTAATTGTATATTTGTATTCATATGAACTTGATTATTATCAAAATTGTGATATTTTTCACCTCTATTCTTCATGCTCATTTTTGTCAATTCATGAATGCTAGAATTGCACCCTCAGTATTTCATATTTCTTAATGGATATTTGCATCGGTGATGTGTTTATCAGGCCCCATGCTTATATGGTTGTGAGATGATGCCCTGAATCTGGACCTGGAGCTCTGGTTGAGTCCAGGGCAACAGTTCCCCATTTTCTGCTGCAGCCCAGTCGCCAGATCACAGTAGTTGGTATAGAGGTTTGTTAACCAGGTAACTCAGCATGTAGATATTGGCCCCGCCTGCCTGCCACCACTGGACTCGACTGACAGAAAGCAGATTTTACCTATTTTATTGTCCTAACTTTGATGTGTCTCCCTGTGGCCACAGTGTGTGGTTTCTATCTTGTATTAGTTCGCATTGTGATGTGGTTTGGCAATGTACAGAATGAGAAAGGTATTAAACTTTATTGATATAACATGGTTTGTTATGTTTGTCATTACAATTTCAAGGATGTGAACACCTGTCTTAACAGTATTTTGTAAATAAGTATTTTCTTTGCTCAAACACCTCAAAAGACATAGCCTAGTGGTTATTGAGTAAGACCTTGTCAATATGTTAATTTCTGTGTCCCCGGCCGTGCATGTTGCTGGAATACTGTGCCAAACTCAGTCATCAGTCAAAAGCATGACCATTATTGGTTATTGTCAATATCCCCATTGTAAATACTGTGCTTGATCTCGCTGACTTGGGTAACTCATATCCCCATTGTACAGATCAATGCTCATGATAACTGGATTATCTGGTCCAGACTTGATTATTCACAGACTGTCGCCATATTGCTGGAATACTGAGTGCGTCAGTAAACAAAAAAAGTGCTTGTTTTGTACCCTGCCCATGATTCCAGGCAGAAAAGGTCAGAATTGTAGCATGCTTGCTGAATGGAGCAGAAATACTACATGCATATGAATGCATCCTCTAAATAATTCTGAATTGTACAAATCAGTGATTGAGGAGCGTTGTTTTGGTCAGTTTCAGGACAGTCAGGTTGCTTAGGACATGTTCTTGACCAAAATCTGCATTTTGTTTTTGATGTTATACTTAGGCGATATCTATCAGCTGGTTTACTAGGTGCAGACTTACTTACAGGCCACAGTGCAAGTTACTGTAGTGTGAACACCAGAAACTAGGCTTGTCAAACAATATTGTGTGCAGTCAGATTACATTTTCGTTGCAAGTTCGTTATTAAAACCCATCTGAGTATAAAACAATGGATGCTGTGATCGCATACCAGCTGTACGTTGCTTGACCCGATGGCCAGAAGAAAATGCCAGAAGGCCTTGCTGTGGGGCAGTGATTTGCAATATAACGAGTGAGTGAGTAGCAATATTCCAGCAATATCACGACCAGGGACACCAGAAATGGGCTTCACACATTGTACCCATGTGGGGAATCGAACCTGGGTCTTCGGCGTGACGAGCGAACGCTTTAACCACTAGGCTACCCCACCGCCCTGCAATATAACGAAACTTATCTGCTTGCATGCCTGAAATCGACACTCTACATACAAGTTCAAGTTCTTATTACGGTGAAATGTGTTGGGATATGGTTCTGCTGTGAAGGTGGGTTGTAAATTACACCATGTTCTTACACTAGTGAAGTGGTGATGTCTTTCAATTAGTTTTGTGTTGATGTTATGAGAGCTCACCAATAATTCACACACGGAGTATTGACCTTATCAAGGAATGGAAAAGAGAATTTATGCAGTCTGCCATGATGCAATATACAACACTGACAGGTTTAAATTGCCCTGTGAGAAAAGGATGCCGTACATAGCCATGACGGTGAAAAAAGTCCAATGATTATTGTTTAACTTTGCACTCAGCAATGTTCCAGCTATATGGCGGCGGTCTGTAAATAATCGAGTCTGGACCAGACAATCCAGTGATCAATACCGTGATCATCGCTCAACGCAATTGGGATACGATGACATGTGTCAACCAAGTCAGCGAGCCTGACCACCCGATCCAGTTAGTCGCCTTTTGCGACACGCATGTATTGCTGAAGACCAATCCTAACCTGGATCTTCACGAAATCTACTCTCAAAAGATTAAGCATATATTGGAATGGAAAGAATAATAGCATGATGCACATACGTTTTTCCCTGGATACTTTATATAAAGAGTTGTACACGATAAATTCCACTTTGGACAAAAAGCCATTGAAAGTCTAGAATGAAGTAAGGCTAAGTGTTTCCTGGTGCTGTGAGGAAGTCTCCGTCAAGATCATCTCAGCCACGCATTTGGAGATGCTCCGTCATCTAGACTTCTTAAGCCCATTCTCAAGCACAGCAGCACGAAACAATCTTGTTGATGATAGAACATCTGTGGGGGGTGAAAATGACATCTGGTTGCAGACTTGATGCTTTCTTAATCATCTCCACCAATTCGGACTTACGATTGTCCGACACCATCGACATTTCAGTCCATGGGAATCGATGGGCGATGTTGGTTATCTTTAGATGGGTTTCTTTTATTCATTGTTCAGATCTAAATGCACAACTTCGTGTGAGAAATATCACAGACAGGATTCGGATGAAGGTAATGTTACAAAATTGCACACAGTGATGACTTCTTTCCATATTTGTTGGAATCTCCATGACTATCTGCTTCAATATCGGCCATCACCTGGAAATGATTCGACTACTGATTAATGGAAATTAACAGAGGAAAAGTATGTTTTGACTCGGGCAATTCAAGCAATAATTGACCCCTCTGCTATCCTTTTATCGATCTTGTGTATTCCAACAATTACAGAGTGTCCTAATTACACTGATACAATGCGTCAAATTCACACGGAGCCTTAATTACGAAGTCTAGACGGGGCTTGTAAATAGACACCGAAGATGAAGTCTATCTCCTGTACACGATCCTGTCACGAATATTATTTCTTAATGTCAGTGAGATCAACAGACTCTGAGATTGTGTATAAATTTTCGGCGCTTCCTGAGACCAATATGGCGCTGGGCTGTTGTTAGATTAACCAGGAAGTTGCTACCCTTTCTTGTTTTCGTGCCAGTTCAGTACACAATACTGGTAATTAACTGTAAACGTGTTGATGGACAACAGGATTCAACTGGGAATGTAGGAAATGTACCGACGTGAAAAGATTCCTCGTTACCACTACAACAGCGTTTCATACTTTACCAAGATGTTTTGGACCAAGGATTCTACCAGATTCACAACCAGTGTTTAATTATTTGTTACGAAATACCATTCACCGTCATGTGAGAAAATAAAAAGCTCAGCAAAACAAATTAAGATTTTGAGATCCCAACATGGCATTGATTATATTTCGATGAAAATAAAGAAAAGATTTTTTTAAGAGAAGATCGCACGCCCTTGGCCATGATGCAATTTTGTTTGTTTGTTAAACGCCGCAATATTCCAGCTATATGGCGGCGGTCTGTAAATAATCGGACCAGACAATCCAGTGAGTATGAGCATCGATCTACACAACTGGGATTCGATAGCATGTGTCAACCAAGTCATCGAGCCTGACCACCCGATCCCGTTAGTCGTGTCTTTCGACAAGCATTTTTGCTGAAGTCTAACCCGGATCTTCATGGATGGGTCTATGATGCATGTAAGAAAGGAAGATATTATTTAGGTAAACATAACTATTGGCACCGAACATGTACAAGGCAGTATTTGTATAATCGGTTACGGCTTCTGCAACTCTGTAATCCCCCCGTGCATATATTTAAGCTGGTCCATGTGTGCGCAGAACGTTTCTCAAAACTTCAAAATGAAATGTTGACATCCTTATGCTATTACCTGAGTGACTAAGTACTAGGACCTTATAATTTGAGGGGCGGTGGGGTAGCCTAATGGTAAAAGCGTTGGCTCGTCACGCCGAAGACCCGGGTTCGAATCCCCACATGGGTACAATGTGTGAAGCCCATTTCTGGTGTCCCCCGCCGTGATGTTGCTGGAATATTGCTAAAAGCGGCGTAAACCAAACTCGGTCAGTTATAATTTTACCTGCTTAAAATAATCATTTGGACACTTCCGATTTGACAATAATTGCAATATGTTTTTGTGAATTTAGCTGTCGCGAGGACGAACTGTGTCAGGTACAGGTGTGAAGTTTACATTACCTGTTTGATCTGTGGCATGCTTCCCATCTCCAGCTTTGAGTGTATCAGGTAGCCATTCGAGAAGACTTCAAAAGAATCTGAAGTACAAAAAGATGTAAATACGTTTTGGTAATCATAGCAACGCGGTTTATTGATCTCTATATGGATAAATATTCATTCATACAGCCGGTTAAAGCGTTGGCTCGTCACGCCGAAGACCCGGGTTCGAATTCCCTCATGGGTACAATGTGTGAAGCCCATTTCTGGTGTCCCCCGCCGTGATGTTGCTGGAATATTGCTAAAAGCGGCGTAAACCAAACTCAGTCAGTCAGTCAGTCAGTCAGTCATTCATAAAGCCAAAATCACCACTTTTAAAGTTACACTGCTAGGCAAAAGAAAGTGTACTCTCAAAATGAATTTTGACCAACAGTTTCCAATCATTACCTAAACGTTACTTGGCCGAAATCAGTCGCCTATTCATGATAAATATAAGTTCCAAAGCACAGCCATGATAACCATGTTACATACATCACCATCCAATAACCGTTTCTTAGTTGTGTTTTATGCAGCCAGTCTCAAACAAGTGTATAGTTTTTTCTGCACATCAGTATATTTATGTGGGCGACCTGTGATTCAGTTGACCATATACGGAATGATTGACATATTGCAGTACGCCTAACCACACGATCTATTAATCCGGCCTCTACAGCACTAAACCAATTCCATTTCGAGTTATTTCGATAAAAAGTAATCTGAAACGAGACGATTATAAATCACAAAATACCATGCTCCGTTTCACAAAGATCAGCAGGATTTCAGATACTGTTACAAAGAAATGCCAAGAGCTATGAACCAGGAGTATATTTCTGTTTGCGGAAAAGCACATTTAGATTTGGAATTAAGGAGATACCTAGAGGACAGATTATCAATAATATTATGAAAGAATCGTGTGTTCTTCGACAGAAACACTTCAGCAGATATATATGGCACAGAGAAGCCAGACATAAAGGTTCTTTCATTTTGGGGGAAGGGGTGTGAATGTATCTTAAAATCAACAATAACCCGGCTCCATAGATTAATAGCAATGAGTAGATAGGAGTGGGTAGATAGGGGTGAGTAGATAGGAGTGAGTAGATAGGGGTGACTGACTGACTGACTGAGTTTGGTTTTACGCCGCTTTTAGCAATATTCCAGCAACATCACGGCGGGGGACACCAGAAATGGGCTTCACACATTGTGCCCATGTGGGGATTCGAACCCGGGTCTTCGGCGTGACGAGCCAACGCTTTAACCATTAGGCTACCCCACCGCCCCAGATAGGGGTGAGTAGATAGGGGTGGGTAGATAGGGGTGGGTAGATAGGAGTGAGTAGATAGGGGTGAGTAGATAGGAGTGAGTAGATAGGGGTGAGTATTGTTTGACCTCATGTTGAACAATATTCAAGTCATATCACGGCTTGTCACTTTGTGTTGGACGAGTGAGTGAGTTTAGTTTTACGCCGCTTTTAGCAATATCACATCGGGGGACACCAGAAATGGGCTTCACACATTGTACCCATGTGGGGAATCGAACCTGGGCCTTCGGCGCGGCGAGCGAATGCTTTAACTACTGGGCTACCCCACCGCCCTGTGTTGGATGAAAGGTCCACGTGATGTAGCTTTTTACCACTTCGGTAAAATCCATGAGCAAGGGTACGGTGCTGACAAGATTCGGCTTATTATCAGGACGGACTGAGATTCGAACACTTGATCACAGGTGTCTTGTGCAATTCTCAACAGCGAATTGAACTGCTGTGCTGTAGATGACTAGGTTACCAGTCTCCCCTATTATATGAAGGGGACGGTGGGGCAGCCTAGTGGTTCTATCATGGAGTATTGCTAACAGCGGTGCAAAAGCATAGTCACTCACTCACTTTAATATGAAGATATTTGACTTATTAACATCCTTCTGTATATGTAAACACGTGTGCTTCAATATCTGTATATGTAAACACGTGTGCTTCAATATCTGTATATGTAAACACGTTTACTTCAATATCTGTACATGTAAACACGTGTGCTTCAATATCTGTATATGTAAACACGTGTGCTTCAATATCTGTATATGTAAACACGTGTGCTTCAATATCTGTATATGTAAACACGAGAATGTGATGCAAAGGAAACTTAAAGTATCAGTTGTCATGACGAATCAAAGCCTATCAACATATCATACAGAAAACCTATGAAACAATGACCCAAATGATAAAAGCACCAGTAAAATACTGTGCAGAGTCTTTAGCAGGGATTTCGTAGGATTTTGTCTGAAATGCTTTTATTTAAACAAAGATGGCTAGTGCAAAGGAATACCAAGCATTGACTCTCTTCAGAGGCAGTAAAGCAGTCTAATGGCAGAGAGGTAGAGCGACGCATGGTCAGATGGATGAGTGAGTGAGTTTATGCTGTTTCTTTCAGAAATATTTAAACAGTATTACGTTGCGGGACATCAAGTTAAATATGACTTATGGGAATTCAGGTTTGTATACCTTTCGACCATCGATATTCTTGACACATGTAACAGATTTATCATCACATGTTCAAAAGTTACCTATAGCCGTGGAAATCCGGCTTAGCTTGTAACCCACGCTTGTCGTAAGAGACGACTAATGGGTGGTCAGGTTGGTTGATGCAAGTCATCGTATCGCTTATGTATGGAATCCTGGAAGGGACATTGTCGCGTTGTCGCATTGTCGCGTTGTCACCCTCTCAAATACAAGTAAAAATGAGGCAAAATTAACCAAACTCTGGCCGACAATCGACATCGCGACAACGCGACATTAGGCCATTTGTCGCATTGTCGCGATGTCGGGGATCGCTGAGACCTTGGCTCTATTTTGGACCTCATTTTATTTGTTTTGAGAGGGTCGACAATGAGACGACTAATGGGTGGTCAGTGTCCCTTCTCGGATTCCATACTTATGCCTCGGTCGATGCTCATGATGTCAATCACTGTATTGTCTTGTCCAGGCTCGATGAACTACAGGCAGCCGTCATAGCTGGAATATTGCAGTGTTTCCCGTGAAAACAACAAGCAAAACTAAAGCCAACCAACGTACAAATATATATTTTGTGTCGCACTTGCACACAGGGTAAGTGAATGAGTGAGTGTGGTTTTACACCGCTTTTAGCAATATTCCAGCAACATCACCAGAAATGGGCTTCACATATTTGTACCCATGTGGGGAATCGAGCCCGGCTCTTCGGCGTGACGAGCGAACTCTTTAACCACTAGGCTACCCACCGCCCCATTGCCCCACACAGGATAAGGAGTGGGTGTATTGCGTGTAACGTCACATGAGAGGCAAACATGTTAACGATGTCTTTGACGTTTACAAGTCTGTGACACCCAAGAGACAAGTGTTGAAGGATCAAACTCGCAACAAATACAACAAACCAGTGTTTCACCGTTCCCCGAGAACCAATATAACCAACCCTGGACAGATTGCACAACGTACAATGCACTCAGTTTTTTCTCCATTATGCGTACCTTGTCCCCGATCCTCGAGAGAATAACAAGATATATGTCAACAGATGCCATCATATACGGCCATGTTTACCATCATCAACAGTGCAAATGCATTAGTCTACGTGTTTTCCTAACAAACTGTTTTGTTAACAAACATAGATGCAACAACACATCGCTAAAACAATCCCAACATTGTCGCTGGAACCGCATTACGGTCCTAGAGAGACGCCGTTCGAGTAGATTAAGTGTAATGTTTCTGCCTCAAAGATAATGCACGGAACATTGCTAATGTTATTGCAGTGTCCGGACTGCCAGTCCTGCCTACAGACAACTGCTCGGTAAACACCGTTATCTCCTGTAATCAGTTTTATTGCATGACCAGTGACCACCAAATAACGTATTGATTTGCAAGTACTAAAAGCAATTGTTCCAAATGGAATAAATGGTGTCATTGGATTGAATGTGTCGGGACTGGGATGGTTTGGTTACAAACACTATTTTGTGTTGATGGCACTGAACCTTCGACCCACCAACGGTGCGTTGTGTGGTATTTGGCGTTCAAGAAGGAATCGATAACTGAACAAGGATCAACGTTGCAGCAGACGATGTATCGGGAGATGATCTGTGACGAATTCGATACAGTTAAACATCCTGGGTGCAAAAAGGTTGGATAGATGATTCAATTAATGACCAGGCTTTCTGGAATCTCATACATGTTTTGTTAAAATCTACATTAAGTCTTCGGGCCAAAAAAGACCCCGCCCAAACCAACAGTTCCTAAAATCAGTCAGTTTGTTACAAGAGTGTTCGTCATAAAAGTAGTTTACTGTTTGGTAATAACCTGTCACTTGCCACGCTTATGTACTATATATACCACTCAAAACAATTTAAGGAACTCACACAATTGGATGCCTGTGTTTTGCTTAACCCGCCAGCCGTGACGGATTAATCATAGTCATACACTAAATCTTTACATTCGCTGAGCAGTATTGTATAGTATCTTGCACTTACAAACCAATCCCAGGAACTAAAGGACCTCTCCGAAAAGATGGAACTCACACAACTGGTAGCGTGTGTTGCAATATCGACTAGCCATGACACATGAATCATAGTCATACATACACCACCGTGTTCTTTAACTTGTTTCGAGTAGTATATAGTATCCTGCACTTACAAACCAATACTAACAGCTACAGGCGCTCTCCGAAAACATGTAACACACGTTCCCTATTTGGTTGAACTCTTGTCTGTGATATGTAAGTATTAAATATGCATATTACGATATAAGGTCATTGGTGTCACAGCGGGTTATCAATAATCTATATATTTTGTCGGGAACGCCATCTACATATATGTCTGTTTATATTCTCCCTATCGTGTTTTCAATAACCAAAGACCACGAGTCGTTTATTTCTTCTACGAGATATCAACATTATGTACCGCCGTTTAAAGGATATCAATAACATTTGCAAGCTTCAAAAACATTTACCCGTATTTAGATAATGATGACAGCATGAAGACGCTCCAAGCTCGGCAAAGTGAGACGAATCCATTTATAGCGGGGTAAGTTCAGTATTTTCTGAATTTTCCCAGAAATACAAACCATTGACGGCCATTATCGGTATCTTTTCTCCCATTACCGATGGCTATTTATCACCCACGCGTGAGCGTTCGCTCTAACATAGCATTTATCTGCATCTATGGGGAAGAACTGACAACAATATAGCGTCGTCCAATTTATGATGTCATCAAGTTGCGAACTGATGAAGTGACCTCATGGTAGAACAACGAGTACTATTTTTCAGCGTCTTCCACCCTTCAAGCAGACATTCTATCCACTAGACCACCAAAATAGATGCGGTCAGTGTCTCAACAGTCAAGTTTCCATTCCTGTCGAGCAATACGCCGTGTTTACCAGCTTGTTCAGCTTGACCCGAGCTACTCTACATATGCATGACCCGGGAGGTCAAATGGCACAAACGGCAGGTCGAGTTAACTTCATTAAATAGGGGAGCAGAGAATGTTATTAATATTGCTGCTCGCTGCCTAAAAGCCCGAATCGGAAACATTAAACCATATGTAGCTTCTTTTTCAAGTTTAAAGAAAGTTAGGACATTGCTGACTATTTCTCGACACTGAGATATCAAACGGCTACCTTGTCTCGGCTGTTCGGACATGTTGACAATCGACTGACAAAGGTGCACCCCTTCACACTAATAGACCCAACCAGTTGTGACACGGTCACGCAATGCATTAGTATTCACTTGATCAGGTCAAGCTGAACAAGCTGTACATTCGAGCATGCTCTTTCTACCAAAACTTCATATTGCGTCATACGACTATTGCTGAAGCGTTTCCTCGCCTGGGTTACAACATTCAAACCTTTAGAAGAGCTTTCCAAAGGTTTTATGGTAGCCATATGGGGCACATTTCCGAATGAGTTCTGATGCAATGTTCTTGTTTTACTTCTACCTTACGTTCCGGTGTTTGATCATTGCCTACTTGACTTGTCTTTGCATGCATTCATAAGGGTTGTCACCGGTGAGGCAGGATACGCTTACCTCTTCGCGAACAGCTTATATCATCACTACTAGTATTTGATAATGATTACAATGAAGTCGGAATCGCAAAATGGACTTTTGCAGAAATTTCTTACGGTTTTGTCGTTTTCGCTTTTAATTAAATATAGAGGCCAATGCAAAATACCCAGTCTCAACTATCCTCAGAGACAGTAAAGTTGTCTAATGTTAGAGAGTTAGGACGTATCGACGCATGGTCAGAATTATGCTGCATGATGGAAATGAGTCGATACAAGTTCATGTAATTGCACGGGATATTTGGAGAGGTTAACCAATACCCACTGATAAAAAGACTCATCGAAGAGGTGATTATGCTTTTAATTTCAGAAATGTTTAAGCAGTAGTACGATGCAGGGCAACAGGTTACATAGAGGGTTAGGGTTTGTATGCCTTTCAACAATCGGTAATTGTGGCGCACACGGACTTTTGACACATGTGAGAAATTTATCATTACATGTTCAAAAGTTATCAATAGCCGTACAGATCCAGGTTAGAAATGGTCTTCAGTAACCCGTGATTGTCGTAAGATTCGACTAAGGGGATTGGTTGATGCATGTCATCATATCCCTAACGCGTAGATCGATGCTCATGATGTCAATCTCTAGATTACCTTGTCCAGACTCGATTAACTACAGACCGCAGTCATATTAGCTATACTTTTGTAGTGTGTGCCGTTAAAACAACAGGCAAATCAAAACTTTAAAAAATTCCAAAGAACAAATTTATATTTTCAGTTGCACAAGCACACAGGATAAGGAGTGGGTGTACTGCGTTTAACGTCTGAGGATAGGCAAACATGACTATGTTAACAATGTCTTTGACGTTTACAAGTCTGTGACACCCACGAGTGCCGATTGTTGAAGGATCAAACTCGCAACAAATACAACAAACCAGTGTTTCACCGTTCCCCGAGAACCAATATAACCAACCCTGGACAGATTGCACAACGTACAATGCACTCAGTTTTTTCTCCATTATGCGTACCTTGTCCCCGATCCTCGAGAGAATAACAAGATATATGTCAACAGATGCCATCATATACGGCCATGTTTACCATCATCAACAGTGCAAATGCATTAGTCTACGTGTTTTCCTAACAAACTGTTTTGTTAACAAACATAGATGCAACAACACATCGCTAAAACAATCCCAACATTGTCGCTGGAACCGCATTACGGTCCTAGAGAGACGCCGTTCGAGTAGATTAAGTGTAATGTTTCTGCCTCAAAGATAATGCACGGAACATTGCTAATGTTATTGCAGTGTCCGGACTGCCAGTCCTGCCTACAGACAACTGCTCGGTAAACACCGTTATCTCCTGTAATCAGTTTTATTGCATGACCAGTGACCACCAAATAACGTATTGATTTGCAAGTACTAAAAGCAATTGTTCAAAATGGAATAAATGGTGTCATTGGATTGAATGTGTCGGGACTGGGATGGTTTGGTTATAAACACTCCTTTGTGTTGATGGCACTGAACCTTCGACCCACCAACGGTGCGTTGTGTGGTATTTGGCGTTCAAGAAGGAATCGATAACTGAACAAGGATCAACGTTGCAGCAGACGATGTATCGGGAGATGATCTGTGACGAATTCGATACAGTTAAACATCCTGGGTACAAAAAGGTTGGATGGATGATTCAATTAAATGTCCAGGTAATTTGGTAATGCTTTAAAATACTTATAGCGCAAATCATGATAAACTTTTACATTCAAATAGGAAATGAAATTCATTTTCTACAAAATTATCATTACAAATATTACATAGTCTTTGGTGCCTCGGAACGCCATCAAATCTGCCGGTATTTTTATATATTGAAGTGCACCGATTCGTAACATTGTTATTCGACGCCTCGCATTTTTAGATTTCAATAAAGTTAAATATGGCTCAATGCAAAATACACTTTTGATACTGGAATAGACATCAAGTGATGAACATTTGTGCATTTCTGAAAATATGAATTGCTTCTGACAATCACCAACTCTTACATGAAAATCTTTCAAAAATTGTTCCTCGTTGCCAACTCCTTGAGCTTCCCACACAAAACCAAAACCATAATTGAACAAAGTATTTCGGACAAAATATACCCACGTTTTCCTACCAACTTTGTCTAAATTGTGCAACATAATATAGCACTGCTTTGGGTTTCTATCCTTTGGTAAGCGTAAAAGTTTGAACCAATACTTCATAACACGTAATAAACTATCAACATAAATATAATTTCTACCACATTCCGCCAATACAGCAGCGTTAGAGCATGTATAACTTACGCCCAACACATACTTACAAAATCTGATTTGAAACTGTTCAATAACATGCCATTTCCGAAAACCCCATATTTCCGAAGCGTACAAAAAAAGACGTTGGAGAATCTCGTTATGTGCATTTCTACCAAAATCTACACTACTTCTGCTGGACAAAAAAATGTCGAAAACCAACAGTTCCTAAAATCAGTCAGTTCGTTTCAAGAAGAATTCATCATAAAGGTAGTTTTCCTGTATGTGATAACCTGTGATTTGCCACGCTTATGTTCCATATATATCACTCAAAACAATTAAATTAACAATATTTCATATTCAACAATTTCTTAATTTTGACTGTTCTGACGTGTATGTTTTGATATTATCTGTTCGTACACGCATACCATTGACGAGACACATTTCATGGCATTACTTCTAATGTTTTAAGTGCCTAGTGACTACATATGATGATGATTATGAGTTTAACGTCGGCTTCTGGCTGTGGCCAATAACACCGACATGAAAAATCATGTATTTTGAGTAAAATCATGTATTTTGAGTAAAAGTCATTATTCTCACCCATGGGCCAAAATGTTTTTCGCCCATGGGCGAGATTTTTTAATATCGCTCTAAGTTAGTCGAATTAAGTCAATGTGAGTTGAATTTTGTTTCATGATACTTATAAACATACACTCATTCATTTACAACCTCCAAAACATGGAAAATCATGTATTTTTGAGTAAAAGTAAATATTCTCGCCCATGGGCCAATCTATATCTTTCGCCCATGGGCGAGATTTTTTAATATCGCTCTAAAGTTAGTCGAATTAAGTCAATGTGAGTTGAATTTTGTTTCATGATACTTATAAACATACACTCATTCATTTACAACCTCCAAAACATGGAAAAACATATATTTTGAGTAAAAGTAAATATTCTCGCCCATGGGCCAAAATGTTTTTCGCCCATGGGCGAGATTTTTTAATATCGGTCTAAATTAGTCGAATTCAGTCAATATGAGTTGAATTTTATTTCATGATACTTATAAACATACACTCATTCATTTACAACTTCCAAAACATGGAAAATCATGTATTATGAGTAAAAGTCAATATTCTCGCCCATGGGCCAAAATGTTTTTCGCCCATGGGCGAGATTTTTTTAATATCGCTCTAAATTAGTCGAATTCAGTCAATATGAGTTGAATTTTGTTTCATGATACTTATAAACATACACTTATTCATTTACAACCTCCAAAACATGAAAAACACATACTTTGAGTAAAAGTCATTATTCTCGCCCATGGGCCAAAATGTTTTTCGCCCATGGGCGAGATTTTTTAATATCGCTCTAAGTTAGTCGAATTAAGTCAATGTGAGTTGAATTTTGTTTCATGATACTTATAAACATACACTCATTCATTTACAACCTCCAAAACATGGAAAAACATATATTTTGAGTAAAGTCAATATTCTCGCCCATGGGCCAAAATGTTTTTCGCCCATGGGCGAGATTTTTAATATCGCTCTAAATTAGTCGAATTAAGTCAATGTGAGTTGAATTTTGTTTCATGATACTTATAAACATACACTCATTCATTTACAACCTCCAAAACATGGAAAATCATGTATTTTTGAGTAAAGTAAATATTTCTCGCCCATGGGCCAACCTATCTTTTCGCCCATGGGCGAGATTTTAAATATCGCTCTAAGTTAGTCGAATTAAGTCAATGTGAGTTGAATTTTGTTTCATGATACTTATAAACATACACTCATTCATTTACAACCTCCAAAACATGGAAAAACATATATTTTGAGTAAAAGTAAATATTCTCGCCCATGGGCCAAAATGTTTTTTCGCCCATGGGCGAGATTTTTTAATATCGCTCTAAAATTAGTCGAATGAAGTCAAATGTGAGTTGAATTTTGTTTCATGATACTTATAAACATACACTCATTCATTTACAACCTCCAAAACATGGAAAATCATGTGTTTCAAGTAAAAGTAAGTCAATATTCTCGCCCATGGGCCAACTGTATCTTTCGCCCATGGGCGAGATTTTAATATCGCTCTAAGTTAGTCAGAATTAAGTCAATGTGAGTTGAATTTTGTTTCATGATACTTATAAACATACACTCATTCATTTTTTTTACAACCTCCAAAACATGGAAAACATATATTTTGAGTAAAAGTAAATATTCTCGCCCATGGGCCAAAATGTTTTTCGCCCATGGGCGAGATTTTTAATATCGCTCTAAATTAGTCGAATTAAGTCAATATGAGTTGAATTTTGTTTCATGATGCTTATAAACATACACTCATTCATTTACAACTTCCAAAACATGGAAAATCATGTATTATGAGTAAAAGTCAATATTCTCGCCCATGGGCCAAAATTTTTTCGCCCATGGGCGATGTTTTAATATCGCTCTAAATTAGTCGAATTCAGTCAATATGAGTTGAATTTTGTTTCATGATACTTATAAACATACACTTATTCATTTACAACCTCCAAAACATGAAAACACATACTTTGAGTAAAAGTAAATATTCTCGCCCATGGGCCAAAATGTTTTTCGCCCATGGGCGAGATTTTTTAATATCGCTCTAAGTTAGTCGAATTCAGTCAATGTGAGTTGAATTTTGTTTCATGATACTTATAAACATACACTCATTCATTTACAACCTCCAAAACATGGAAAATCATGTATTTTGAGTAAAAGTAAATATTCTCGCCCATGGGCCAACCTATCTTTCGCCCATGGGCGAGATTTTTTTAATATCGCTCTAAGTTAGTCGAATTAAGTCAATGTGAGTTGAATTTTGTTTCATGATACTTATAAACATACACTCATTCATTTACAGCCTCCAAAACATGGAAAACATATATTTTGAGTAAAAGTAAATATTCTCGCCCATGGGCCAAAATGTTTTTCGCCCATGGGCGAGATTTTAATATCGGTCTAAATTAGTCGAATTAAGTCAATATGAGTTGAATTTTATTTCATGATACTTATAAACATACACTCATTCATTTACAACTTCCAAAACATGGAAAATCATGTATTTTGAGTAAAAGTAAATATTCTCGCCCATGGGCTAACCTATCTTTCGCCCATGGGCGAGATTTTTTAATATCGCTCTAAGTTAGTCGAATTAAGTCAATGTGAGTTGAATTTTGTTTCATGATACTTATAAACATACACTCATTCATTTACAACCTCCAAAACATGGAAAAACATATATTTTGAGTAAAAGTCAATATTCTCGCCCATGGGCCAAAATGTTTTTCGCCCATGGGCGAGATTTTTTAATATCGCTCTAAATTAGTCGAATTCAGTCAATATGAGTTGAATTTTTGTTTCATGATACTTATAAACATACACTCATTCATTTACAACCTCCAAAACATGAAAAACACATACTTTGAGTAAAAGTCATTATTCTCGCCCATGGGCCAAAATGTTTTTCGCCCATGGGCGAGATTTTTTAATATCGCTCTAAGTTAATCGAATTCAGTCAATGTGAGTTGAATTTTGTTTCATGATACTTATAAACATACACTTATTCATTTACAACCTCCAAAACATGGAAAATCATGTATTTTGAGTAAAAGTAAATATTCTCGCCCATGGGCTAACCTATCTTTCGCCCATGGGCGAGATTTTTTAATATCGCTCTAAGTTAGTCGAATTAAGTCAATGTGAGTTGAATTTTGTTTCATGATACTTATAAACATACACTCATTCATTTACAACCTCCAAAACATGGAAAAACATATATTTTGAGTAAAAGTAAATATTCTCGCCCATGGGCCAAAATGTTTTTCGCCCATGGGCGAGATTTTTAATATCGCTCTAAATTAGTCGAATTCAGTCAATATGTGAGTTGAATTTTTGTTTCATGATACTTATAAACATACACTCATTCATTTACAACTTCCAAAACATGGAAAATCATGTATTATGAGTAAAAGTCAATATTCTCGCCCATGGGCCAAAATGTTTTTCGCCCATGGGCGAGATGTTTTTAATATCGCTCTAAATTAGTCGAATTAAGTCAATGTGAGTTGAATTTTGTTTCATGATACTTATAAACATACACTCATTCATTTACAACCTCCAAAACATGGAAAAACATATATTTTGAGTAAAAGTTTTTAATATCGGTCTAAATTAGACGAATGAAGTCAAAATGAGTTGAAATTTGTGTCATGATGCTTACAAACATACACTCATTCATTTACAACCTCCAAAACATGAATTCTGGTCGAAATTAAACATTCTCGCCCATGGGCCACTGTTCGCCCATGGGCCGGTCCATGGGCGAGCGAGTTTAAATTTAAAGTTTTCGAAAAAAATCTTTTTCATTTTTTCATCCTTGGCATATATTCATAACAACTGCATGTTTAATTTGGTCAAATCCCTTGTCAGAAAGTGCCCACAGTGCGGAGAGTTTCTGGACTTTTGTGAGTCCAGAATTAAATTGTGACGTGTTATTTAAAGAACTCACACAATTGGATGCCTGTGTTTTGCTTAACCCGCCAGCCGTGACCGATTAATCATAGTCATACACTAAATCTTTAAATTCGACCGAGCAGTATTGTATAGTATCTTGCACTTACAAACCAATCCCAGGAACTAAAGGACCTCTCCGAAAAGATGTAATACATGTTCAATATCCGTTTGTCCTTTTTTGTCTGTGACAAGGTAAGCATTAAATATGCATATAACGATATAAGGTCATTGGTACCACCGCGGGTTATCAATAATCCATATATTTTGCTGGGAACCTGATGACTAGTTTATAAAAGACCGTCCACATAGTTCCTTTACATTCTCCCTACCGTGTTTTCAAAAACTAAGGACCACGAGTCGTTTATTTCTTCTACGAGATATCAAAATTATGTACCGCCGCCTAAAGTATATGAATAACATTTACAAACTTTAAAAGCATTTACCCGTATTTAGATAATGATGACAGCATGAAGACGCTCCGAGCTCGGCAATGTGAGACGAGCCCATTTTATGACCAGGGGGTTAAGTTTGATATTTTCTGAATTTTCTCAGAAATTCAAACCATTGACGGCCATTACTTGTGTACTTTCTCCCATTGCCGATGGCTGTTTATCACTCACGTTTGGAAGATCGTTGGAACATAGCATTTATCTCCATTGACATCTATGGGGAAGAACTGATTACAGCGTGGTCCAATTTACGAGGTCATCAAGTTGCGAGCTTATGATAGAATAACGATTTTTAGAAAACAAAAACACCTGCCTTGTTCTTCATTGTACATGGTCTGGCGATTTATGAAAAGCTATGTAATATTCAAGTATATTCATGTGTTGTCTCTCCAATCCTCAAATAATTGTGTTCAACAGCAGGAAAAAGCGGAGGGTTGAGAATGAAGGAGGTTTGGGTTTATGGAACAGGAATGGATTTAAAACAAATGTCTTTGAAAGCCAAACTTGATAAGAAAATTACAATTAGAGTAAACTTGACTATGCATTGCATTAATAACAGAGAATTGCTTGGAGAGAATAAGATTTCTCTGTTTGAAGACGGAATAATTGAGACTAAACATTTAAGGAGAAATCCCTAACTGGCACCAATCTGTCTGCACGGTATGGCGCTAACAAGGTACAGAACCAACACCGAACTCAACCAAATATACGACAACAGCCTGTAAATAATCGAGTTTGGACAAGGAAACCGCTCATTATAAGCGGCGCCGAGCTATCATGACACGCTATGAAACCGAGTCAGACATCCCAATCCATTATTGCATTTATGTATAATGTAGCATCTGGAATGAATGAATGAATGAATGAATGACCAACACATCATAGCATAGCTAACCTACCAGCTGACACATCTTCTCTTGCTTCTAAGTTTATCTAGTCGTGACATGTATTATATTCATGTCTAGTGGGCGGTGGGGTAGCCTAGTGGTTAAAGCGTTCGCTCGTCACGCCGAAGACCCGGGTTCGAGTTCCCTCATTGGTACACTGTTTGAAGTCCATTTGTGGTGTCCCCCGCATTAATCATGCTGGAATATTGCTAAAAGCGGTGTAAAACTAAATTCACTCATTCACTCACTCATGTCTAATGAAATCTTAATCAATGTGTTGTGCACAACGAGGAAGGAAGTTTGTGAGTTACCTTTAACGGAGTAGGTCCCGGAGACGTCAGCTGTCGGGAACTTCGACAACACAGCCAGCTTCAGCTCCGTGAACATCTGGCTGTAGTCCGGTCACACGTAGCTGAGGGGAGATGTTAATGTACTGTCCAACATTGTTGTATCGAATTTCTGATGTGTCGAACACACGGTTGTGTCGAAGTAAAAGCAGATTTTTATGCGTATTCCTTACTTATTTACCATGTTTGTTAGTATTAAACCTCGGATAACTCGAAGTATTTACGCAGGTTCCTTCAACTTCGTCATAACCATGTTTGACTGAATGTAGTACAGTGGAAACCTGATAAGTAAAATTTCAAGGGACTCGCCAAAATTGTTTACTTATCAGGTATTTTACTTATCTGTATATAGAGGATAAGACGTATGTACTACAAGTAATGTTACGAAAACCCACACATATATGTAATGAAGAAGATAATACTTTTTCATATAGTGCAGCAGTAAGTAAAGTGAGACACATCAGCACTTACATGTAACATAGCATAGATATTAGTAAATTAGGTATATCCTTACACCTTTTGATAAAGGAGACAATTCTTTTGCAAATAGCATAGTTTTGAGTAAAATTTGGCATTCTCATACACATGTGTAATAAAGAAAATAATGCATCTGCAAATAGTGTAGTCACTAGTATTTGTGAATTTAGGCATATTTGTACACGTGTGTTAAACATAATAATACATCTGTAAATAGTGTAGTTTTGTCTGAAGTTGGGCTTGCTCATACACATGTGTTATAAAGACAATAATATCTGTATCTGCAAATAGTGTCGTTATTTGTGAAGTTAGGCAAACCCGTACACATGTTAAGTAAAGAAAATAATACATCTGCAAATAGTGTCGTTATTTGTGAAGTTAGGCATATCCGTACACATGTTAAGTAAAGAAAATAATACATCTGCAAATAAAGTAGCTATTTGTGAAGTTAGGCATACCCGTACACATGTTAAGTAAAAAAAATAATAATCTGCAAATAGTGTAGGTATTTGTGAAGTTAGGCATACCCGTACACATGTTAAGTAAAGAAAATAATACATCTGCAAATAGTGTCGTTATTTGTGAAGTTAGGCAAACCCGTACACATGTTAAGTAAAGAAAATAATACATCTGCAAATAGTGTCGTTATTTGTGAAGTTAGGCATACCCGTACACATGTTAAATAAAGAAAATAATACATCTGCAAATAGTGTCGTTATTTGTGAAGTTAGGCATATCCGTACACGTGTTAAGTAAAGAACAAAATGAATATAATTTTCACCGCTAGTTTGTCCTGTACACCCACATGAAATCAGTTTCGTCGGATAACACAAAGAGGTTTTCTTTGGATGTGACGTTCTATATTTACCTACATTTTATGATTCTTTATTAGAACCTTATTACAACGTATCTCACATCAGATATATTTTTGTCACTTCTTTCCTCTCAATATTTATGCCATTAAGTGTAATGTTCTTTGTCCATGAATCAGCAGCTGTGAAGTGGAACACACGGACTAATTCTATTTGTCAATATAGTTTTCAAGCATCAATGCACTAACATTTACGACTGAAAACACACTAATGGCGATTATTACCATACTGCCAAGCTCTATATTCTTTATCAAAGCACGTTGGCATCCTGGATAGCTCCTCGAAAATGACAAAAATAGTTCAGAAGAACGAAAGGATTTAAGTGTTTAGCACATTGATTTCCAATTGTGTGCAAACATAATTAAAATAGTATTACGTGTAATTGCAATGTGCCAAGGCTCTAATATTCATACTACCTCGAGGTAATCTCCAGATAATGAGCCATTTGCGGTAACGTTGTTATTCATTTCATGCACAGCATAATTTTATTTAATCAAGCGTCAATTTAATATGATCAAACATCACACATTGTAGGGGATTCGTAATCGGAAACCGTTTAATGTAAATCATAATTATATAAGGCTCGATCAAAGTGAAAATGTTTAGCGTAGGAATTTCATATGAAT
The DNA here is from genome assembly GCF_003918875.1 of Haliotis rubra. NCBI lineage: Eukaryota > Metazoa > Mollusca > Gastropoda > Lepetellida > Haliotidae > Haliotis > Haliotis rubra. Next base: position 213,398 of record NW_025767351.1, on the reverse strand, counting down.
AATTCTTATTTAAACATGAAGGGTTTCAGTTGTAGGGTGAATGATCACGATGTTTCACATTCTACAAAAGGCCGTTAATTGTTTAATATGTAGTCATCATGGATGGAAAGGGGTTCTCGGTTTGCATGAATAGAGCTCCTTACAACAGTGATAGTTTGAACTGCCACAGAATCTGTGATTCACTACAATAAATGTTCGTTGCTTCGATCTATTTTGGGGCACTGGAAAGACCTCAAGATTTGATGTTCGAGACAACCGGAATGGCAATATTTGATAACAGTCAATGAATCAGATAGTAATATATACTATATGATGGGGTGGAAGGACTTGCTATCTTTATGTTGGTGAGTTAATATTGATATACTTCTTGCAATACCTAAAATACACATTTTAAATTAATATACTACTTCTCAATATAGCCATTACACATCTTAAAGTTGATATACTTTAATGTTAATACGTTAATGTTAATACTCTCCTTGCAACACCTCAAGTACACACTTTAATGTTAATATACTACTTCTCAATACGGCCATTACACACATTAATCTTAATATACTACTTCTCAATACGGCCATTACTCACTTTAATGTTAATATACTACTTCTCAATACGGCCATTACACACTTGAATGTTAATACACTTCTTGGCAAACAGGTTAATGAGAATACACTTCTTGGCAACTCGGCCATTACACACCTTAATGTTAAAATACTTTTTGGCAACTCGTTAATGTTAATATACTTCTTGTCAACACGTTCTTGTTGATATACTTCTTGTCAACACGTTATTGTTAATATACTTCTTGTCAACACGTTAATGTTGATATACTTCTTGTCAGCACGTTATTGTTAATATACTTCTTGTCAACACGTTAATGTTGATATACTTCATGGCAACACGTCATTGTTAATATACTTCAAGGCAACTCGTTAATGTTGATATGCTTCTTGGCAACACGTTATTGTTAAAATACTTCTTGTCAACACGTTCATGTTGATATACTTCTTGTTAACACGTTAATGTTGATATATTTCTTGTCAACACGTTAATGTTGATATACTTCTTGTCAACACGTTAATGTTAATATACTTCTTGTCAACACGTTATTGTTAATATACTTCTTGTCAACACGTTAATGTTGATATACTTCTTGTCAGCACGTTATTGTAAATATACTTCTTGTCAACACGTTAATGTTGATATACTTCTTGGCAACACGTTATTGTTAATATACTTCATGGCAACTCGTTAATGTTGATATACTTCTTGGCAACACGTTAATGTTAATATACTTCATGGCAACACATTATTGTTAATATACTTCTTGTCAACACGTTATTGTTAATATACTTCATGGCAACACGTTTATGTTAATATATTTCTTGTCAACACGTTAATGTTAAAATACTTCTTGTCAACACGTTCTTGTTGATATACTTCTTGGCAACACGTTATTGTTAATATTCTTCTTTGCAACACGTTAATGTTGATATGCTTCTTGGCAACACGTTAATGTTAATATACTTCATGGCAACACATTATTGTTAATATACTTCTTGTCAACACGTTATTGTTAATATACTTCATGGCAACACGTTTATGTTAATATATTTCTTGTCAACACGTTAATGTTAAAATACTTCTTGTCAACACGTTCCTGTTGATATACTTCTTGGCAACACGTTATTGTTAATATACTTCTTTGCAACACGTTAATGTTGATATGCTTCTTGGCAACACGTTATTGTTAATATACTTCATGGCAACTCGTTAATGTTGATATGCTTCTTGGCAACACGTTAATGTTAAAATACTTCCTGTAACACCTCAAGTACACACCTTGATGTTAACATACTTCTTGGCAACACTTTAATGTTAACATACTTCTTGGCAAGACTTTAATGTTAATACTCTTGGCAACACTGCCATTAAACACCTTAGCGTTAACATACTTCTTGGCAACACTTTAATGTCAACATACTTCTTGGTCAGAAAAAGTCGTTACACTAGATAATGTTAACATACTACTTGCCAGCAAGGACCTAACACACGTCAATGTTGATATACTACTTGACAAGACGACCCGAACACAAGTTAATGTTGATATACAGCTAGCCAACATGGCCATTACAGAGTTAATGCTACTATGCCCCATGGCAATACAGTCCCTATACACACACAATACACACACGTGGACCGTGCTGCACTACGTGGCTCTGTACCAGAACACAATTTACCCTTACCGCCTAATGGTCAACACGGACACATTGGAACATTTCAATATCGGCCTTGATTTGGACCTATATAATCTAATTTGTAAACGCGTACTTAATTGATCTCCTGTGCGTGTGGGATGTGTTTGGTGAGTGTTAAGGATAATCCGGTTTAGAAGCTCAATTACCCACTGTTGAAAGGTTTTATTTTACTTGACGAAATAACTGCAGGCATTGAAACATTGACTTCGTATTAAAAAGGATCCGCGGTAAGAAAATACAGATTTGAAGATTCTCTATGTTCGTTGGGAATAGTTGGCGTATGTGATTTGCCGTACTGACTGCTATTCAGATGAAACGCAGATCCTATTGATAGCATAGGACTTGCTGAGAAGAAACCATTTCCAGATATGACACTTGTCCAGAAGTATATTACAATTATTTATAATCGACACGCAGCTTTTGCTTTGGTGTTCATGATTGTCATTAGCACTTGTGTCGTCAGTCATATACCTTTATGTATCTACCTTGAAAAAAGACTGCTTACTAGATATTCCGATATTCAATTGACATTATAGATATGCATACTGGAAAAAAACCCCGACATTTGTTATTGCTTACAAGTTACATACATACTGAAAATCAAAACCCCAATTGTGCCGTAAACATTTCATATTTCCTGGCAGTATGTATATGACCACCTTTAACTCTGTCCTAACTTCCTCTGCTTCAAAGGATGCAACAACATTTCCACAGATTTTTCTTGATAGCTAAAACATTTATAAAAATACCATCACAGTAATGTTACATATATGATTATAAAGTACACAGGAAGGACTGGTGATTATAGTTGTTACGGGTGTATCTTCATATACCATTAGCATTTGGTTATTTCAGAACAAAAATATATGGGCATCACTAAATCCCCTTGTCATATTTCCTGAACACATGATACAGCTCGCTACGAACAACACCACAACTACAACAGAACTACCTCTGACATACAAGTTCCTGCCATGCGATTTTAAATGTGATAGAATGAAAATAATGGGTTAATGTGACTTGAACCCCAACTTTCGTATATAGTCAAAATGCGAGGCGAATGAACCTTTCTTACAAAATTCATAGTCAGTGCACGACAAAACATAAGATCATTTATGCTTCATGTTTTGAAAAAACACAAATTGCCTTCAGATGATTTTTGTAAGCATTCCACGGCTGAAGGTACTACTTCACTTTCTGATGAACCTATTTCGTGTCATTTATTTCATTCCGCAAACATAAAGTGTTTTCAAATGTGTAGGTATTATTCAGTTATTGTTCGAGGGTCTAACTGTAAAAGCGACGTAACAGTTAACTGGGTACCTGACAACTCAACGTTCAACAACGAAATTCAACTGACCAGTAATCCACATGTATGACGAGCCGATGTCCGGTGCTGTGGACCGAGTCTTCGATGTCCGAGTTCATGACTTTGAAGTATTGTTGACGGGCAGAACTCAAATCCCCAGCTGCAGCAAACACATCCGTCGTCACTTCTCGTTACACAACAATCCTTACCTGAAACAAACACACCAGTGGGCACTTCTCGTTACACAACAATCCTTACCTGAAACAAACACACGTGGTCACTTCTCGTTACACAGCAACACTTACCTGAAACAAACACACAAGTGGTCACTTCTCGTTACACAGCAACCCTTACCTGAAACACACAAGTGGTCACTGGCTCACACCACATGAACCCTCACCTGAAACAAACACAGAAGTGGTCACTGGCTCACACCACACCAACCCTCACCTGGAACAAAGACACAAGTGGTCACCGGCTCACACCACATGAACCCTCACCTGAAACAAACACACAAGTGGTCACTGGCTCACACCCCACCAACCCTCACCTGAAACAAACACACAAGTGGTCACTGGCTCCCAGCATACCAACCCTCACCTGAAACAAACACACAAGTGGTCACTCGCTCCCAGCATACCAACCCTCACCTGAAACAAACACAGAAGTGGTCACTGGCTCACACCACACCAACCCTCACCTGGAACAAAGACACAAGTGGTCACCGGCTCACACCACATGAACCCTCACCTGAAACAAACACACAAGTGGTCACTGGCTCACACCCCACCAACCCTCACCTGAAACAAACACACAAGTGGTCACTGGCTCCCAGCATACCAACCCTCACCTGAAACAAACACACAAGTGGTCACTCGCTCCCAGCATACCAACCCTCACCTGAAGCAAACACACAAGTGGTCACTGGCTCCCAGCATACCAACCCTCACCTGAAACAAACACACAAGTGGTCACTGGCTCACATCACATACCAACCCTCACCTGAAACAAACACAGAAGTGGTCACTCGCTCCCAGGATACCAACCCTCACCTGAAGCAAACACAGAAGTGGTCACCGGCTCACACCACACCAACCCTCACCTAAAACAAATACGCAACTGGTCACTCAATCCCAGCATACCAACCCTCACCTGAAACAAACACACAAGTGGTCACTGGCTCCCGGCATATCAACCCTCACCTGAAACAAACACACAAATGGTCACTGGCTCACACCACACGAACCCTCACCTGAAACAAACACACACGATGTCACCGGCTCACACCACACGAACCCTCACCTGAAACAAACACACAAGTTGTCACTGGCTCACACCACACGAACCCTCACCTGAAACAAACACACAAGTTGTCACTGGCTCACACCACACCAACCCTCACCTGAAACAAACACACAAGTGGTCACTGGCTCACACCACACGAACCCTCACCTGAAACAAACACACACGATGTCACCGGCTCACACCACACGAACCCTCACCTGAAGCAAACACACAAGTTGTCACTGGCTCACACCACATGAACCCTCACCTGAAACAAACACAGAAGTGGTCACTGGCTCACACCACACCAACCCTCACCTGAAACAAACACACAAGTGGTCATGTGCACTGGCTCACACCACACCAACCCTCACCTGAAGCAAACACACAAGTGGTCACTGGCTCCCAGCATACCAACCCTCACCTGAAACAAACGCACAAGTGGTCACCGGCTCACACCACATGAACCCTCACCTGAAACAAACACACAAGTGGTCATGTGCACTGGCTCACACCACACGAACCCTCACCTGAAACAAACACACAAGTGGTCACTGGCTCCCAGCATACCAACCCTCACCTGAAACAAACACAGAAGTGGTCGCTCGCTCCCAGCATACCAACCCTCACCTGAAACAAACACAGAAGTGGTCGCTCGCTCCCAGTATACCAACCCTCACTTGAAACAAACACAGAAGTGGTCACTCGCTCACAACACCCTAACGTCGAACAAATCATGTATGATTGATGGGAAACAAGGAAGTGAATAATGATGAGATATGTCTTGTCTGTGCGGATTATTTCCAACCATTCCTTTTTTTTGTCGTGAATGAGTTCATAATGACTTTATGTTGGCGTGACAGATCAGGAGGAAATATCAAGTCAGTTTTGGGAATTTCAATACATATCTCTACACATACGGCTGTGGCCAGACCCTGATGCAACTGGGATATGGCTCTCATACGCTGTGATTAGACCTTGATACGAGTGTTGCTAGATCCTGATACCACTGTGACCGGACCCTGATACCACTGTCGCCAGACTCAAGGCCCAAGTACTACTGTGATTAGGCCCTGATCCATTGTGAGCAGATCCCGCTACGACTGTGATTAGGCCCTGATCCATTGTGAGCAGATCCATCTACGACTGTGATTAGGCCCTGATCCATTGTGAGCAGATCCATCTACGACTGTGATTAGGCCCTCATCCATTGTGAGCAGATCCCGCTACGACTGTGATTAGGCCCTCATCCATTGTGAGCAGATCCCGCTACGACTGTGATTAGGCCCTGATCCATTGTGAGCAGATCCCGCTACGACTGTGATTAGGCCCTCGTCCATTGATGATTGTGAGCCATTGCAGATCCCGCTACGACTGTGATTAGGCCCTGATCCATTGTGAGCAGATCCCGCTACTACTGTGATTAGGCCCTGATCCATTGTGAGCAGATCCTGCTACGACTGTGATTAGGCTCTCATTCATTGTGAGCAGATCCATCTACGACTGTGATTAGGCCCTGATATCACAGTCACCAGAACCCGACTCTGCACATGGTTAAACCATGAAGCCACTACAGGGAATGAGTGAGTAAGTATGGTTTTACGCCGCTTTTAGCAATATTCCAGCAATATCACAGCGGGGGACACCAGAAATGGGCTTCACACATTGTACCCATGTTGGGAATTGAACCCGGGTCTTCGGCGTGACGGGCGAACGCTTTAACCACTAGAGTCCCATCCGGGATTCGAACCCACATCCTCAGAGTCAGGCACCTAATCGCCCGCACACAAAGTCATCCGTCTAACCCACTCAGCTGAGCGGGTTAGGCGGCTGACAAGTTTCGTTGGCTGAGTGGGTTAGGCGGCTGACTTTGTGTGCTAGCGATTGGGGCCTGACTCCCGGAGTGTGGGTTCGAATCCCGGATGGGACTCCAACCCAACAAAAGTACTAGAATTTGTACTTTACTAAGAAAGTGTAATCCCAACTATAACATATGTTACCGATATCATTAGTAGACGCAACCTATACCTCCTCCAGATACCTTCTGAAACCCGGGGCGGTGGGGTAGCCTAGTGGTTAAAGCGTTGGCTCGTCACGCCGAAGACCCGGGTTCGAATCCCCACATGGGTACAATGTGTGAAGCCCAATTCTGGTGTCCTCCGCCGTGATGTTGCTGGAATATTGCTAAAAGCGGCGTAAAACCAAACTCAGTCAGTCAGTCAGTTCTGAAACCCAGGACAGGCTGTTTAATCATCGCAATAACACTTTCGCATGAATACACCTACCATTACTTCACCGTGCAGAATAGAAGGCTGTTTGCTAATGGAATGAGTCTACATGTAATTAATATATAGGTAATACCGATACCACATGCAGATGCTGCACCGGCATCGTACTTGGTTGGAAATCGAATCCCCCAACGATGACCTACACCAGGAGAGATTGGCACTGAGGTACAGCCGTACGCAGACGCATCTAATCAACACATGTCTACAGACTTTGAAGCGCAGTATACGGTATCTACACATCGCATGCAAAAACCCTGGACCCTTAAGTTTCCGACTGGCATTTCAGTGCTATATAACGATCAGGCAATAAACAAGTACATCTCCCAGTCGGTCAGCTGTCGCGTTAATACATTGGGTTTCTGGAAGAAGACGTCTTCAAGAAGAGACTCCAATTAACGAGATTCTGGATTTAGCGTTGCTCTGGCCATTTTAATTACGGATGAAATGTAACAACCCGCAGTGTCTGTGAGAACAAATAGGTTTACATATGTATTACAAATGTGATGAATATGGCTGCAACGCATGTCATCCTGAGATTTCACATTTCAAAGAATTATTGATGAGGTTTTGAGCTGTAAAGACCTATCGTCCTGCATCAAACGAACCTAGTAGCTATGAGAATTTTTAAACCGTGAGGAAATTTGTAATCAACAGAGGAAGGTTCTTTGAAGTCAAAGACTGTAATGTATAATGTACAGTCATACACAATGGCGACCGTGCTTTCATATGATGCTTTCAACTTTAAACGGCATTTGGAATTAAATTTAGAATGGAACTATACGGAAAGTAGCCCTTTCGTCTCACATTTGCATCGAAATTAATTTGCATTGATTTCTGTCTTGTAATGAGTTTACACGATCAACCAAACTTTCCTTCATTTCTGTTTGACAGCGTCCCTAACTTGTAGACGCACAGAACGTCAAAGTGATATACAGTCAAATACATGCGACAAATTATTACCTTGTCTCCCCTCAAGGAAATATTAACTACGATTGTGACTTTATCATAAGCATGTATTTATGAACTAGCATCAATTAGTGACGATACTATGTGATTGTACACTAGTTAAAACACATGCAAAGGCCAGGCAAGTTTATGATTGAACAAACACGGGAGCATAAGGTACAAGTCAAATAGGGAAGAGTATCGGACAGCAAAACCATGTACTGGGGTTAAGACACGGTATACAGACGTGAGATTAGCCTTCCATAAGCCTCTAAGATAAAAATAATAGTTTCAATGATAATTTCTAAATATATATGTGCGTCCTGTCCACGTATCTAGACTTGCCTCTTTGAAGGATAGGACTACTATACATCCCTTGGCTCAGCATACAGTGCAGCCTTGGAGCCCTGCTACCGTGAGATGTTGCCGACAAGCAAACGCTTGAACCACTAGGCTACCTTACTAAAATCATTGAACTGTGGAGTAAACTGTCCTTATAATTACTGCTGACGGATAAAACAGGCAAGAACTGGTCTTGTTTGTCTAGAGGGGAAGGACGGTAGGTATGCAAATCATCCTCTACCCGCGGGCAGGGCGACCTCCTATATCTCGAGTCGTTATCGCTACTTTCACGGTAAAGTGATCATCTCTCGCTATTAATGTTGAGAGAAGGCAATCAGGCAAAACGGGTGAAGGTTTTCAATACATAAATGTCACTGGAGTGGCAAATGCGGGTCGATTTAATCTTGACAGATGCATCGTACCATCGTTACGCAGCATATTTTATACTTTAACTTCTCAACTTGTTTTGAAGTGTTTTAAGTGTCCCCAGTCGCCATTACCTTCCTATCATGGGCTAGGCATCCGGTGTAACAACATATTAAAACTAGTCGAGAGTGTTCCATCTTGAAATACACTGACGTACAAAAGAAAGTATGCACCTCGGTTTGGAGGATTATTATAGGCAAAAAAATAAAGAGCGGAGTAAAACCAAACTCAGTCAGTCAGTAAAGCCCCTATGTGCGACATTCCAGTGACGTCCCCGCTGATAATCTTTGCAACCCTTGATGCAGACAATTTCAGAAACTACAGGCCAGTGTCAAATTTGTCCTTTCTGTCTAAATGTCTCGAGAAGATTGTTGCAAACAGAATTGTGGAACACCTTCAGCAACATGACTTGATGGAGCCCTACCAATCAGCGTACAGGTCAAAGCACAGTACAGAGACTGCGCTAGTCCAAGTACACAATGACATCATGACTGCCATGGACCAGCGTCAGGTGACTCTCCTTGTTCTTTTGGATCTCTCCAGTGCTTTTGATACTGTTGATCACCAAATTCTTCTGCAGCGTCTGAAGGTCAGAGTCAGTATCGATGGAATTGTCCTTGACTGGGTACGTTCTTACCTATCTGATAGGTCACAGTCCGTCAAAGTGGAATCTGTACTCTCCACTGCATCACCACTCCACTATGGCGTTCCCCAAGGATCTGTCCTTGGACCTTTACTGTTTAGTCTGTACATTCTTCCCATTGGTGACATTGTCCGAAAGCACTCACTGAAATTTCATCTTTATGCTGATGACAATCAGTTATATCTGTCAGCGGAGCCTAACCTTGCTCAAGGTTGTGCACTGATGATACAACAATGTATTGCTGAAATAAGAGACTGGATGACCTTGAACTTTCTGAAATTGAATGACACAAAGACTGAGTTCTTAACCATCGGATCCAGGCATCAACTTTCCAAAGTGCCTGACAGTTTATCTCTTGAAATTGGACAAGATGTTATCACGCAGTCCGACTCTGCAAAAAATCTTGGTGTCATCTTTCAATCAACAATGTCATTAGAAAATCAAATCAAATCACTCAGCAAAGGATGTTTCTACCATATCTTCAATATTAGCAAGATCCGAACCCTCTTAGACTTCAACACCGCCCAGCTTCTAACGACCAGCCTTGTTCTCTAAACTTGATTACTGCAACTCCTCTATTACAACATTCCTCAACAGCTCCTTTCACAACTCCAACGGATTCAGAATTCAGCCGCCCGTGTTGTTGCCCGTACACCACGCTACCAAACTGTGACACCTATCCTCCAAACTCTTCACTGGCTTCCTGTATCAAGCAGAATTCAATACAAACTTCTTCTTCTTACACACAGCTGCATCTATGAAAACATGTTTTCTCAATATCTTAAAAGCCTCATTCATCTCCATGTTCCAAGCCGATTGCTCCGCTCATCAAACTCCCTACTGCTTACACAGCCTCACGTCAAAACAGCCATGGGATCAAGAGCGTTCTCTGCTGCAGCCCCCTATCTCTGGAACATTCTACCACTCACCCTAAAAGAAATAGAATCTGCTGATGCTTTCAAAACTGCCCTCAAAACTCATCTGTTCAAACTCTCTTTTCCATAGACATTGTCTACAATCTTTTCTCTTCATAGCGCCATTGAGCAATATCTTTTGGAAATAGGCGCTCTATAAATCAATTATTATTATTATTATATTGATGTGTCCATAACATGCACGTGATTCACCAAAATCAGGATTTTTATGATATTCCAGGCACAACATTTCTGTAAAGGATATGTATAGTGTATTGACAACACGCACACTATGCTTGTACGTATTACAAACGAAACACTGGGAATCGCGGCAACCCTTTAGAGGCACCACAACGCACAACCAGCAGTTGTCCTCATCAGAAGAATCGCACAACAAGCATGAGGTACTAGATACGAATTCTGTCTTCAGCGTCGTGGCAATATGATGAATTGATCGTCGTAATAGGTAAAAAGAAGCATTTGGCGTTTCCGAAGCATTTTTTCCAAGCATTTGGTTCTTTTCCAAACATGTGATGTTTCTATAATTTTTTCAAGTATTCAGATTTTTCTTCCGGGATGAAGGAACGTTAGACACAATAGCGAGTCAGTGAAGCTTTCCTGATTCCAAAGTAAGACCCGACTATCAGCGGATGTTCATTCAGCCTCAATTTCAACAGATCTTATCTTATTACGACAATTGCATGTATATTACGACAGCTGAATCAGCGAAAACCCAACGACAGGTTTTGGAACGGGACCGGGAACATCTATTCTGGACTATAATTCGCCGATAGTTAACCACCAGATCTGCAGGACAGCTTCGCTTTTTCTTTGTTTTCCTGATTGATTGTCTCAAAAGCAGCATGGGTTGAGTACAACAATGCACATCGTCTTAAGGGACTGGTACAGACAGCTGATGACACGTCAATATAACTGATTATTTACAGTTAAAACCTCTATTGCTTGGCGCACATCGTAAGGAGTAACAAATGTCTGTGTTTTGCGGGTTGTACTTGGGAAGGCGAAGCCAGCACACGGAATTTAATGAGCCCACCGCGTTGGCCTGTTGTAATGCCTATCATACAGTTATGCGAACTAAAGGTTAATTTATGAGAAAATGGACTAGCGTAGTATAGGAGCTTCTCACCCTTAAATCAGTGTCATTATTATGATATCAAAGAGTCCATAAAACTACCCATTTGAGCGTTTAGACTATTGTCTACCGTATTCCCTGATCATTATAAAGGACAGACAGACAATGCATTAAACTCGTACCGTTTGTGTACAATGTATATTGAGATATATATAACTGTAAATTATACAATGACATTCAATACGTTCATTAAAATTAGTCACCCGCCATTACAAAAATAATTCCACGAGACTGTTCATATACAAAAATAACACATGGAATTTCGTATGCGAAACTGGTATGAGATAAACAAGGATATGAGTAATGAAATACCTCAAATTCTGTGGAGAATCGAACCCGGGCCTTCGGCGCGCCGAACTAACACTTTAACCACTAGGCCAATGCCTAGGGAAGAGGTTGACAAATGAGAAGGTCAAGAATTCCCCTGATGTTCAACAAGACCACGCAACCGAAATAGACGTATAAAATCGTTGGACGAGAGTTTGTTCCAAGTACACACTATACTTAGGGAGAGACTACGTTAAAATTATACTCGGTATCACCTTTCATCGACCACTTTAAGACTAGCCTTCCTGAAAATCGAATTCCCCATTTCTACAAAAGTTGATGGTGAGGATGATAATCGTTTGTGTTTTATTGACTAATTTCTCAAGATGTCACGCTTTCCATTCGCTACCGATCTGATTGGGGTATCCAGGATGCAACACCTTATATAAACCTTTCACAGAGACAGTATTGATGTCTCACCTTACAAGCTATATGTGTTGTACCCGTGCTGGTAACTGTGATGAGGCATGTCATATTTCTCGTCTTTTCCCGTCTTATTTTTGTTTCATGTAATGAGCGAGTGAATGAGTTTAGTTTTACGCCGCACTCAGCAATGTTCCAGCTATATGGCGGCGGTCTGTAAATAATCGAGTCTGGACCAGACAATCCAGTGATCAACAGCATGAACATCGATCTGTGGGATACGATGACATGTGTCAACCAAGTCAGCGAGCCTGGCCACCCGATCCCATTAGTCGCCTCTTACTCGTCACGATATGGCTGAGATATTGTCGATGTGACGTTAAATATTAACTCACTCACTCACTCACTCACTAGTCGCCTCTTACAAGCATTGGTTGCAGAAGACCACTTCTAACCCGGATTGTTTCGTGTAGATATATTTATCTTTGGAAACGTGTGAAGGTCCCCAAATATGCCCCGTACTTGGCTCTCTTTGTTTATGCAAAGGAATCGGATTGTCGGCTCAAATTGACAAATCACAACAGGGCAATTTGGTAAAATATGTTTCACTAAAGCTAGAGGTATATCGACGATATGATATGATTCCATAAGGGTTGAACAGCCAAACCCCTTCCACTGATTCACCCAAGAAAACACTCAAGACCCCGTGACGACTTCCTAGATAACGGTGTTAGAACCTACATCCAAACCTGACCCCTAACAGTAATAAAGACGTTGTATCCTATCATTGTTTAGCACACCATCGTCTATATGCATGTCAAGGAAGAAATCCCCAGCAATCTATGTATGTTGTAAGAAGCGTCTTAATGGACTGGATTGTCGGTAACCTGGTCGATTGCCTGTAGTAGTTGAGTTGAGTTGGGTTGGGTTCTACGTCACATCATAGTAGTAGTAGTAGTAGTAGTAGTAGTAGTAGTAGTAGTAGTAGTAGTAGTAGTAGTAGTAGTAGTAGTAGCAGTAGTAGTAGTAGTAGTAGTAGTAGTAGTAGTAGTAGTAGTAGTAGTAGTAGTAGTCAGTAGTAGCAGTAGTAGTAGTATAGTAGTAGTAGTAATAGTAGTAGTAGTAGTAGTGGTAGTAGTAGTAATGTAGTAGTAGTAGTAGTAGTAGTAGTAGCGTAGTAGTAGTAGTAGTAGTAATAGTAGTAGTAATAGTAGTAGTAGGTAGTAGTAGTAGTAGTAGTAGTAGTAGTAGTAGTAGTAGTAGTAGTAGTAGTAGTAGTAGTAGTAGTAGTAGTAGCAGTAGTAGTAGCTGTTCATGATATCAATCTCTGGATTAATCAGTTGTCTGGTCAAAACGCGATTGTTTACATCCCTCCTTCACGGTCAGGCGCTAAACAACATATATACTATTTCTTGCAATTAAAGGGTTAACTTTTGTATAACGTATCATGTTTCGTAATTCAACGTGGCCGCCAAGCGAGAATCTTTGATTTTTAAAATAGTCTACAATGAAAATTGAATGCTGCATGGCTTTGAAATGCACATTTGAAATTACGACAAAGCCATACGGTTCCACTGATTAAAAAAAGATGATTTCACGAATCAGGATATGACGCACTCTTGTGTCTGTCAGAAGAGCTGGCTTATTCACTTCAGAGACTGCTAGGTATAGATCAGAGGAATTTCGACACCACACTCAAGGCTATTCCGTCGACTCCCTGTGAATATACGTATTACACCCATGTTTTATCTCGATATCCTCCGGACTGAAAAATATTGAAAGATTAAACACTTCCGCTGCTCCACACAAGGCCATTAGTGTCTGAAAAAAAATAACGTGTAACTTTCTGAAATTCCCCTGATGGCAAAAGGCAACCTTTTTCTCCCCTCGAATTTGCATTACCATTGGAATCTCACACATACCCATTATCAAATATTTCTTTCACTTTAAAACTGTGAATGAAAATTGTCTGCAGATTATCGATTTCGAAAGAGTGTAAGATATTACTGAGTCAAGGGCACCATCAGGAAAACATACTTATTACGAGTGAAAGGCTCGGTAATCTTATGACCTGACACTCAGAATCGTTTATCGAAATGGATTACATGAAAATAAATCGATACAATTTGACTTCCTTTCTCCGAGAGTCCACAGTAATATCCAGTATGGTGTGTTCCATGTCTGGCGTAAAGAATTACCAGTTTCTTACGGCCACAAGTAACCTTTTAAACAAGGCGTCATCGAGAAAACCATCTCGTACTTAGCAATCTCAAAATGTCTCAGTGCAATTTAAAGACGGGTTATTGTTTACAGTAAAATTAGAACTGCCTCATTTACCTTAGGTCTCAAACACGCCTCAGTGCAGGTAGAGGAGGGGGATAATGTAATTACGCCACCTACATATCAATGCAGCACCGATTAACTACATTGGATTAGTAGGACACACTGGCACTCTGGTCTTCGTACCTCACTATGTTGTACTGGAACTGGCTTGACGCGAGTTCGAATCCCAAACTGCCAAAATATTAACCTTGGTCCTTCATGATCATACCTATGCTCCGCTACGAATACACAATGTCATTTAGAAAGTGGTCAAATGTAACATACGTTATATTTGAGGATTACACTTTCTTAGTAAAGTAAAGATTCTAGTACTTTTGTTGGGTTGAGTCTCATCCGGGATTCGAACCCACAGTCTAAGAGTCAGGCACCTAATCGCCAGCACACAAAGTCAGCCGCCTAACCTCCCCAGCCACCGCGTCTTCCACAAAGAAAGTCCGACAACTGGTAGTCTAGACCGTGGGAGCCGTGCCAATTTACACTTATCAGAGGGGTACACAAAGTCCGTGCTTTTTAAACATAGTTAACGGCGGCGACGGGACTGGGACACCGGATCAGTCGACAAACCGTCTGGGGAGACTGCAGGTACATGGTATCCGTGCACGTCGCCCCTACCGCGGAGCCTACCTGACACGTCAAAGCAGAGATCAACCGATTGATGATATGGGCCAGGCGATGTTCCGGCGGTGGCAACGTGAGCGGCACGTGTCTTGTTTTCCGGACGAAAGCCGGTTTTGCCTTTACAAGAACGATGGTCGGCAGCGAGGCCCATACCGAAAGAGTTCGTGAACGTTTTGGCGCCGAACTGCATCCAGAAAGTCCATGCATTTGGAGGCGGAGGTGTAATGATGTGGGGAAGTATCTGCGGTGATGTAGAAAAACGAGGCTCGTCTGTTATTCGGGGGAACCCTGAACGCACAGCGTTACCAGGATGAGGTTTTACGACCAGTCATGCAGTCATTCGGCCAACGCAGCATCGAGGAGGAATCGTGTTCCAGCACACGATAACACTAGGCCTCATACGGCAAAGATTGACCAGAACTTCCTTGCCAACGCCAACATACGGGTTTTGCCATGGCCATACGTGTTCTGGATTTGAATCCCATTGAGCATGGGATCACCTCAATCGGAAAATCGAGAAAACGCCCTGCGCCCCAGCCAACCTCCAACAGATTGGAACATTGTCTCCAGGATGAGTGGCAACCAAATCGCCCCTAACGTCATCCGACGTTTGACGTCATCAATCGCGGAGGCGTGTCATGGCATGTATCGCAGCTGCTGGTGGACATACCCAGTACACTAAAGTGGTACCCGGTTTTCAGAGACTACCCTCACTAGCCTCCTCCACTGTGCTAAAATGAAATTTCAATTTTGGGCACCACACTTCGTTTAAAGCCCTGTGTTAATGATTGTAAATCTTTGGTTGCAATGACTTTTTGTACACATGCCGTAAAATCATTTATCTAATGAAAGATATCAATTTGAAATGTCTATGTTGTTTTGTTTTCATTTAGTGATCTTTGAAACACGTGGTATCGTTTCTTTTGGACACTAGTTTATTTATTCAAGTGAAACAAACTATATGTACAGGGATAGAAAGATATATACAAAAGGAGAACTAGACATTTAAAATAAAGTAATACATTGAATACATGAAATATTTAGATCATAAACATTATATCCCATTACTTATCCTTTTGGAGTTTAATATATATTTTTGAACTTCTTTAAAAATCTGAATATTGTCACTATTTTGGAAGATCTGCACTGCCATTTAATAGTACGTCTAGGTTTTGTTGGCGTTCTAATGTTATGTAAATTCTGCTAATATTTTTTGAAACATTTCCTGTCTGATATAAGAATACAAAGAACATTCCATAAAAGTAATAATGCGAATTTCTGGAGGTAAATTTACAATTACATTCAGGGTTCTCTATAAGACCAATCCGATATAGATCTCATCATTTAATCTACTATTTGAATATCTTAGCTGGGTATGAATTACAAAGAAAGTCCGACAACTGGTAGTCTAGACCGTGGGAGCCGTGCCAATTTACACTTATCAGAGGGGTACACAAAGTCCGTGGTTTTAAACATATTTATTCAAGTGAAACAAACTATATGTACAGGGATAGAAAGATATATACAAAAGGAGAATTAGACATCATAAATAAATCAATACATTGAATACATGAAATATTTAGATCATAAACATTATATCCAATTACTGATCCTTTTGGAGTTTAATATATATTTTTTTGAACTTCTTTAAAAATCTGAATATTGTCACTGTACGGAAGATCTGCACTGCCATTTAATAGTACGTCTAGGTTTGTTGGCACTCTAATGTTACAAATTCTGCTTATATTTTGAAACATTTCCTGTCTGATATAAGAATACAAAGAACATTCCATAAAATAATGATGAGATTTTCACAGGTAATTTTACAATTACATTCAGGGTTCTCTATAAGACCAATCCTATATAGATCATCATTTAATCTACTATTTGAATATCTTACCTGGGTATGAATTACATTGAGTTTTCTATTACCAAATGAGAAATATCCTGGTGCTTTTGACTTACGCGAGCTTATATGCGATTTAAAACCTTTAAGGGAAACCGATTCTATAACATATAACGGGAGTTGTGAAGATGATGGGAAACATGCTTGACTGTAGGTACTTGTGCGGGAATAGGACAGGGAAAGATCACGAATGTTTCTAAGATTATATTTTGTCCTAGATTCAACAATTTGAGGCATGAGATCACAAAGGTAGGATGGAGCATTTTTGTTGTAGATATTATAGAATAAAGACAGTTTACGACATCTTCTTCTCTCTTTTAACAATTGCCAACCTGTTTCATAAATTAGAGTATCTCTAGTAGCATATTTTAGTAAACCAGTAACTATCCTTGTCTTCCACAAAGAAAATCCGACAACTGGTAGTCTAGGCCGTGGGAGCCGTGCCAATTTACACTTATCAGAGAGGTACACAAAGTCCGTGGTCTGGGCTACCAGTTTTCAGAATTCCATTTCTGTGCTGGCGAATAGGTGCCTGACTCTGAGAGTGTGGGCTCGAATCCCGGATGGGACTCAACCCAACAAAAGCACTAGAATCAGTACTTTACTAAGAAAGTGTAATCCCAAATATAACACATGGTACATGCCCTGCTACATCTCACAGTTTAATGGCGTGTCTATTAGTTGTTTGGGACTTCGATTTCCAAATTGCAAAATGATTAACCTTGGTATATGCACCAAGCTTGAACGCCTACGACCATTTTGGATTTTCTTCCGGCATTAAACTGACAGTACGCCGTAATATAAGAAAATATTCTACAAAGCGGGTTTACACCAAAATCATTGACGCTGGACAAAGTGCATTGCAATGCTGTCAACCGCAGTGGAACCAGACCATATTCATCTGACCGCACTAAATCTGAAGCACGTGTACTGACCAAGTGGCCATGTTGTCTTAAAGCCGTTTCACTAACCAATGAACTTTGGATCGATTCTCAGTTTGCCTTTGGTTTGTTTCTTGCTTTGTCAGCACCCTTGCTCTTGGCAAAGTGGCAAACATCTAACACTTGCCTCACTCCGGGCGTTTCTCTCACATCACGCTGAACACCGGCAGGCGCGTAGCAAGCCAATTTTTTCGTGTAAGCCCGATAGGTTGCAAAGATTTACCTTTAGATAGTATTGAGGGCTTGTCCAACCTTTTTAGCAACAATCATGAGTAAGCTCAGGCTTTTTTAAATAATGGTAGCTACGCCCCTGACCGGGATATACCTGAAATATTATTCAAAGCAGCGTCTAACACAACTAACTCAATAGAATCGCCACTGCATTCAACTGTAAGCACCTGGTCTTTTTCAGTAAACAATCGCTTTATTAAATCCACACATCGTCATGAAGCAACAAAATTGATGCAAGATTTGTGTAACAGAAAAGATGCACAAACACGATAACTCGAATGCATTGTTCTACCAGATTGGAAATGTTCAGTCAATCAAGAAGTCCTGACGTGTGCAGAAAGAAATTCATTTTGGGGTCTTCTGGAGTCCTTGTAAAGGTGAACGAGCTATGAGTGAGTGAGTTTAGTTTTACGCTGCTTTTAGCAATATCCTAGCTATATCACGGCGGGGGACACCAAAAATGGACTTCACACATTGTACCCATGTGGGAAATCGAACCCGAGTCTTCAGCGTGACGAGCGAACGCGTTAACCACTGGGCTACCCCACCGCCCTGAACGACCCACCCTAGGGGAACCGCGGTGCCTTTTCTTTAAGGACCATCTATACTTTGTGCCAAACCATACCACGTTTTAAGCGTGGAACATTTACGTATCATCCCTTTCCCCATTCCATCTATCGGTCTTTGTTCCACGACCTTCACAACGACAGCCCAGTCGACTTATGACCAATTCCAGATGAATTGGTTAGATTATACTAAATCATACTGGCGATGGATGTACATGTAGGGCTACTGTCGCCTAGTGAACAGAGTTCCCAGTACACAGAGCCATCAAAGCGGCACTGAAACGATGGTTTTAAGCTAAAATATATCCTTTTAAACCACCGTAGCAGTAAATTCTCTTCCGAACCAAATCATTACCCGAAAATTCGTGAAGAAGCCAATTTAGCGTTAACAAAACTTTCCCCTGTTCTATCAATGTAATGTAAAAAGTGTTTTACCTGGGCTTCAAGGTAAGGCAGCACTCCAGTGGGTCGTGCGATGTTACATTTCCTCTTGTACTGGAGGAACAGTTCCCAGATCGCGGTGTCAAGTCCTCTTCATCACCATTTAGCATATTGACACACGGCTTCACGCACAGCTCCTATTCATAATTACACCTAGTTTGATGCTCCAACAAGGATCGATTAAACCTACTAAATCAGACAGATTGATAGCAAACATTGAACCCCCATTACCAGCTTGATCGATACACCCTGATTAACATGTATATTGTAAGGCAAATATTCATCTTCCTTACGAAATACTTAAAGATTGATTTTTCCTGTTAAATCATGTTCAGTGACATATATGTAATGGCAATTTGTGTAAAAGGAACTGTAATAGAGCGTTCGATTTTGATAATACCAACTTGTTGAAGTGTTAAGTGATTCTCCGTTTGTTTACACATGATTCGAGGCTTTGTGGTCCGTGGAGAGCCCGACTGAATGTATCCTATCTCTCAAGGAGTTAAACCCTTTGTCGGCAGCTGCGGGGAGGCGGGGTGGTCTTGTGGTTAAGGTGTTTGCACGGGTTCGATTCCTTACAAAGTTTGAAGATCATTTTTGGTGTCCCCCGCCGAGGCATTACTTGTCTATTACTTTAAGAGTTTAAAACCATACTCACACACACACACACACACACACACACATTCTTCCAGCAATGTGTATATCTAGTTTTGTAAGGAGTTCGTGGGCCCGGGCTGAAGCTGAGTTGAACCTTTTCACTACTATTACAACTACTACTGCTACTACGACTACTCATCATCTTCCTCACCACCATCTCCACCACCAGCTCCATCATCTTCGTCTTCATCATCATCTCCACCACCAGTCCCATCATCATCATCATCATCATCATCACCACTAATGAGTTATGACCACTTCTGACAAACAAAAAGAGCGTAAAAACCCATTCCATATTCAAAGGAAATCCAACACAAAGCACTATATACGTATTCGATTTAAAGGACAGATTGGGGCGGTGGGGTAGCCTAGTGGTCAAAGCGTTGGCTTGTAACGCCGAAGACTGGATTCGATTCTCACATGGATACAATGTGTGGGGCCAATTTTTTGTGCCTCCCCCCCCCCCCCCCGTGATATTGCTGGAATATTGCTAAAAGCGGCGTAAAACCATACTCACTCACTCACTCACTAAAGGACAGATTATTGCTCATACATCTATTGCCGAGCATCATACTCACTCACTTACCTACTCCCAAAAATGTTTCGAAGTATATCCAACTTGAGGAAAGACTTTCAGAAGTGATTATTCTTGCAATTGCTACCCTTCACACATATCACTCAAATCTCGCTCAAATACGATACTATTTTCGGATAGAGCCTAAATGCA
Organism: Haliotis rubra; assembly: GCF_003918875.1. Classification (NCBI taxonomy): domain Eukaryota; kingdom Metazoa; phylum Mollusca; class Gastropoda; order Lepetellida; family Haliotidae; genus Haliotis; species Haliotis rubra. Next base: position 192,716 of record NW_025767351.1, on the reverse strand, counting down.
CCTCTCTTTTCAAACTAGCTTAACTTTAAATCAAGTATGAATTTCGCTCGCAAGGATACCCCGAAGCATCTCATCTCATTGCTCTGTTCACTGAGAAAATCACACTCAAATGCGTTTCTATTGCGACCATATAACTAATCACGTCACTTCTTTCAAACCAGCTTATTTTTCAAATCATGTATATCTCTCATGCAAAAACTCACCCGAAGCATCTCACATCATTGCCCTTTTCTTCTGCCTACTCCCTCGGACTGGTGACCTTGCAAATGTTTTTTGAAACGGAAAGAGCAGTGATAAATCTTCCGGAAGGGTTCCCTTTAGTTGGTTCTCGATTCTAACGCTTAGTCTAATCTTGATATTGCTATTTTGACCTGACCATCAAGATGGTTGGAAGCAGTTTCCTTATAGTTGGGCTTAAGCCGCTCCACTGCTTCTGTAAATGGTCATTGGAAAACGGCGCCATACAGTACCTGTTCAGTACGTGCTGCACTAACTGGTCATTACTTATGGACCAGAGTTACCAAAGTTATATCCGTGGATTTAATATAGCGTCATAATGGGGTCTGATCCAACTATACCAAGGTCAGCGTGTTTCTTGCCCTGGTTGTGGTGGTGTGATCCAGTATCTCAGATACATTCTAACAACGAATGGAATATTGCGGCGTAAAACAACACTGTTGGTTACCATCATGAATCACCGTATTCAATTGTTAGAGTAGGCGGGGCGGTGAGGTAGCACTGTGGTTAAAGCGTCCGCTCGTCACGCGGAAGACACGTGTTCGATTCCTCACATGGGTACAATGTGTGAAGCCCATTTCTGGTGTCCCCCGTCGTGATATTGCTGGAATATTGCTAAACGCGGCGTAAGAATATACACATTCACTCACTCACTCACTTGTACAGTAGGCATTAGGTACTGCATGCGTTAGTCACTGTGGACATTTTGAAGTCACTAGTCTGTGCAGTTACAAGTCTAGAGAGTCAAGTCTATGAATTTGCCATTGCAGACTATAGTCACGTAAGGCGTTGTCACTCTAAGCACGTGTCTCTAGGCAGCAGTTGCTGTGGCCATTGGTCAGAGTAGGTATTGTCACTGTATCCATTTTCCATTGCAGACTTTAGTCACGTAAGGCATTGTCACTATAATCACGTGTCTCTAGGCAGCAGTTGCTGTAGTCATTGGTCAGAGTAGGTATTGTCACTGTATCCATTTTCCATTGCAGACTTTAGTCACGTAAGGCATTGTCACTATAAGCACGTGTCTCTAGGCAAACTGCTGTAGTCATTGGTCAGAGTAGGTATTGTCACGGTATCCATTTGCCATTGCAGAAGTTAGTCACGTAAGGCAATGTCACTATAATCATATGTCCCTAGACAGCAGTTGCTGTGGTCATTGGTCAGAGTAGGTATTGTCACTGTATCCATTTTCCATTGCGGACTTTAGTCACGTTAGGCATTGTCACTATAAGCATGTGTCTCTAGGCAGCAGTTGCTGTAGTCATTGGTCAGAGTAGGTATTGTCACGGTATCCATTTGCCATTGCAGACTTTCGTCACGTAAGGCATTGTCACTATAAGCATGTGTCTCTAGGCAGCAGTTGCTGTGGTCATTGGTCAGAGTAGGCATTGTCACGGTATCCAATTGCCATTGCAGACTTTCGTCACGTAAGGCATTGTCACTATAAGCATGTGTCTCTAGGCAGTAGTTGCCGTGGTCATTGGTCAGAGTAGGCATTGTCACTGTATCCATTTGCCATTGCAGAAGTTAGTCAGTGTAGGCACTGGTCGCTGTAGTGATTGTTACTGTAAGGACCAGGGGTTCCTTTCACGAAGCAACCTTTACTAAGGTTAACCTTAACTCCCATTCTTTAACATTGCACTAAGGTTACCTTAGTGACTTACGATCACCTTAGCGCTTTGTGGAAGGAGGCCCAGAAACAAACCCCTCTTCTGGAGGGGTTTAGAAACGAGACGACTTTGCCTGTGTAAAGAGGACCAAAATAATAAGGTTTGGCCTTGACACACCCGACACCACCCACAAAACCCTTCACTATTTCTCGTACTCCGTCCCTGACACCACTTTGTATTTAAACAAATGATTTCTAGGGATTCGTTTGTTTGTTTGTTGTTTAACGCCGCACTCTGCAATATTCCAGCTATATGGCGGCGGTCTGTAAATAATCAAGTCTGGACCAGACAATCCAGTGTTAAACAGCATGATACGATCACATGTATCAATCAAGTCAGCCAGTCTGACCACCCGCTCCAGAAGACAAATTCTAACCCGGATGTTCACGGGTTGATTTCCTAGGTAAAATTCAAAGGTTTAGAAATGAACGTTTTTCAGCAGGTTGCCTGCCTTAAGACGTGTGAACGAATGCTTTACAGACAGATCAATAGAGTTTGGTTCTGAGCGGTGTCAACATCGGTACTTTGAGTGACAGACGGTGTGGTAGCGTAGGAGTCTATTCGCAACAGTCAAAGGGGACCAGCTGATATGAATGTCAAGATGATCTGGTTTGTAACCGAAACTTCATATATCGTGGCGCCAGTGTAGCGGATGAATTAGGTTTTTGCATGCTCAAAAAGACGGGAAATCCTGGCGAGGTGTATTTTTTCACATAACCTTCTGGTGAGAATGCCAAGGGGCGAACAGGGAAACGTATCCTACCCCGACGGTGAGTCTGGTCGCAAAGGACGCCTTGTGTGTTGATACCGAATTTCTATTTACTTCAAAGTGGACCCGGAAGAAACCGACTGTACGATATGCTTCACTGATTTCCATGGAACCAGGACAGTATTAAAATTGCTTATGCTATAGAATACGGACTCCGCTTCATCGCACACACATACACAGATACAAAACACACAGTCAGAAAGAGCAAGAAAACAAACACATACACACCCACAGACACAGAAAAAACAACACGAACACGAACGCACACAAATGACAACAAAACAAATGACAAAATAACAAAACACAAATAACACAAAACACAAGTAACCAAAAACACAAATAAAAACAAAACACAAACACACACTGACACAAATAACAACAAAACAAAAACACGCACACACAAATATCTTTAAAACACATACACATATACACAAATAACAACAAACTACAAACACACGCAGCCACACACACAAATATAACAGGACACAAAAACGCACACACACACAACCAAAACAAAATTACCAAAGGAAAACAAACATCCACACACACAAATATAACAGGACACAAAAACACACACACACACAACCAAAACAAAATTACCAAAGGAAAACAAACAGCCACACAAAAAAAACCCCGAAGCAACACACACACACACACACACACACACACACACACACACACACTACACACACACACACACGCTCACACAAACTCAGAGTATGTGACAAAATGCCATATTTCTTAATCGTCTGTTTTTAGTCTTTCTTTAATTTTAAAAGCGTCTTCTGTTAACGTTATTATAGCATATTGTATTGTCCAGCTGTGTGATTTAAAAGCCCCATGGATTAGTTGCAATACTAGATAACCATCTGTGGGATAAAACAAGAAGCAGCATCACACTCTTATCAATAAACGTTTGTTTGATTAATTAATACGTGGCCTTGAACAACGAACATTACCTTCAAGTAATACGGCATTGCAGCATCTAAATGGGTAACACCATACGTCACTGTCAATCAAGGCAGTATACGTCGGCGCCTGAGGATCCGTATACATTACTTAATTAACCTATTATGAGTGACAGAAAACACACATATCGAGCTTAAAAAACGTAATTTAAAAAGACGCTTTCATCTTCGTTATCAGCCTGCTTTTCTACGTGAACTGACAAGATGGTTTCCAAGAATATCAATACAGCTGTGAAGTTCCTGTTTTACACAGATACGACTTTAATTAGTTGACTTCTATCAGTGTTTATTTTAGAATGGCGTTTGATATTGATATTGTGATATATTGACGACGAACGCGATCAATACGAAGCATAAATTGGAATGCATTGTCTATAGACTTGTGTTAAAATATCACATTAGCAATGGCAGTGGAAACTCCATACATATGACCGTATATTTAGGAAAAAAAAACTTAATTATATTATATATGTCACACGGTACTTGGCGATAAATTCATAAATTTTATTTGGTAGTGTTCTGGGAGTGTTCTGGTAACACCAACAAGCATTATTCTACGACTTGGAGGTAAATGAGAGAATTGTGAATGAACCGAATCTCTGTCCAAGACGTTACTCGGGGTCCGTTCAAAATGTGAATAAATCCGACTGATAGTCGTCCAAGGAGCTGCAATATGAGGTGCACAGTTGCGTCCCTTGGACACACCAGGAACCTACGACTGGGGATTCGAATTCCGTTTCGTTTCGATTATGCTTTGTAAGCTTGTGGGTTTCGCCAATGCTGTAAATATCGGATACATGTTTTAGTTAGATTTTGACCAAATTTCGTGAAAATTAGTGTTCGTGAGATTTTCCTTATTTGTTGGTACCGTGGTTACAGGTCTCAAACGCAACAACAGCTACACAAAGGTTTGTATACTTGTTGACTATAGCAATAGAAGAACAGATGATCTTTGACTTCTTTCGAGTGGTATCTGTCACAAGGAGTCCTTGTCCTATCTCGTGCTATCACGATGTCTGAAACCAGACTAGATATGGCCTTCAGTTGATAAAGCTCACGGTTCGGAAACTGTGTTCACTGTAGCCCACAAAATCAATGCTATTGGATTTACGGTAAGCTATTATGATAGTGATCGTGGCGGTAGTGTCAAACCTAATAGCGCCGACAAGTATTTAACAGAGAGTGTTTGGATGGCTGTTTAACGTGACATTACACAGTTTAACAGCGTGCTTAGGTGTGACAAGCCCACTCTGTAATATCCGTTTCACGCGTGCAAGTCTCACAAACGTCACAGCCGGGGAGGGTAATGAAAACAGATGCAATGGTTGTTATCTCCCAGTATAACGTTCATTAGCATACACGCTTTCAAACACTTGCAGTTAGGCGCCCTATGCGGGTATTTGTGTTTTAAGGCGACTTGGGCCATTAAAGACCTATCTACGCCGGAACTGACGATAGCATTCCATAGACTGGTCATCGATGCTCATGCCGTTGATCACTGAATTGTCTGGTTCAGACTCGATTATTATATTTCGCCATACAGATGGAATATTGCTGAGTGAGGCGTTAAACAACGAACAAACATGGTTTGTCGATCTCGGCCCGGATCTGCTGATAGTGGTTCGGATTCGAACTCATACATACATAAAGTACCCAAACTTGTGGTTTCATGTATTTAGGAATACAAGCTAAATGTAGATCCCGATTTTGTGACAAAAAGATCACCAAGTTGAACCAAGAAAGTGCAGGCCGGCCATTACACTGCTGATGGATAGCTCAGTGGTTAAAGCGACAGAGTTATCTCACGCTTAATGTCATGGAAAAAGTTTAGATGGACGAAATACATTTCAATGTGTTTTACAAATTGTTTAAGTAACGGCCTGTTAGTGCTAATCACCTTTTTGTTAAAGTGTTCGATCGTCACGACGAAGACACGGGTTCGATTCCCAAAATCAAGATACTGACACGCCAGGATACAATTGAAATATTGCTCTGATTGGTGGAAAACGCAGCATGTGCACTAATCCGACGACAGAGTGTAAAGAGGTTAGACCTAATGTATCAACTACCTTCCATGTTGCCCATTGAGTGAGTGAGTGAGTGACATGTGATATGTTAGCAATATCAAACAATAATCTTGAAACATTGTACCCGTGGGCCGAATGAAACCCGGGTTTGAGACGTGATGAAAACGCTTTATAAATGAATGAAAGAATGTTTGTTTTGTGGCGCTGAATCCCCAATGGATAAATGAATAAATAAATAAATATATATATATTTATTTGTGTGTGTGTGTGTGTGTGTAAGTGTGTGTCTGTGTAAGTGTGTGTGTGTGTGTGTGTGTGTGTGTGTGTGTGTGTGTGTGTGTGTGTGTGTGTGTGTGTGTGTGTGTGTGTGTGTGTGTGTGTGTGTGTGTGTTTTGAGGCGCTGAATACTCAGGGGTTACTGACACTGTGGAAATGGGAATGGAAACAAACCGCGCCAGAGCTCTGCTAGGATATTTCTAGTTTCAAGACGTTTTCTTAATTATGTATTCGGGAGATATATAAGCGTCACTTGGTAGAGCTAATAGAAATGATTGTGTGTAGTGTGTGAGGTGTCAGGACGTTACCTTGAGCTCATTAACAATACATTCTTATAAACAATAGAATTCAGTTGTCAATAATCACACGGAATACTGCCCAGTGTATTTGTCGGGTAAACAAGGAACCCGAAATCCCAAGTGGAAACACGAACTAAGAGTGCGTTCACTTAGTTAAATGTACTTGATCACCCATGGACCTGTACAACCAAATGTCTGACAGTGTAGGAGCCGTGCATCAAGTTACTGACTGACTGCTGCGAATGAGTACGGTTTTACGTCGCTTTTAGCAATACCACCAGAAATGACCTTCACACATTGTACCCATGTAGGGACTCAAACCCGGGTCTTCGAGCGAACCCACTTAGCTACCCAACCACCCCTAACTGAAGTGAATAGACAGTGACTGACTGACTGACTGAGTTTGGTTTTACGCCGCTTTTAGCAATATTCCAGCAACATCACGGCGGGGGACACCACAAATGGGCTTCACACATTGTGCCCATGTGGGGAATCGAACCCGGGTCTTCGGCGTGACGAGCCAACGCTTTAACCATTAGGCTACTCTACCACCCCGAATAGTGAGTGAAGGAGAGAGATCTCTAGGCACCGGCCAACTGATATGTTGGGATATATTATGTGGGCTGGGAGCGGTGATTGCGGAAGGAGAATACATATTTCTGGCCAAGTTGCAAAAAAGGATATTTTTTAAATAAAGAATAGATCTGAGTTCTCGATTTCTTTATGATCGGATACTAATTCCGTGATATTTATCTTTATATGAGACATCTATATACTTCCTTTTGATGTGATTAGCATGATGAATACGGTATGTGAAGTATCAGTTTTTCACAACGGACAGGAAGGAATAGCAAATCACCGACAATGCATATAATGAACCGTCTAGTCAACAAAATATATTGAAAAAACACATCTACATTTACAAATATATAACTCTTTTCAACAATAACTAGGAAAGTTTGATCATCTTAACACAAACACGTCAGTTCCAAAATCTTTGTCCGTGCAAACATGCTCCTGATACACAGCTTTCTTCTAGTTCATTACCAGGTTAGGTTTTGGCCATCCACCGCAGATAATATTCCCTCTCTCAAAGGTCAGCCAATCTCCTGGAACTGATCCGCTTGCTAACAAAAAGGATTAAAGGATAGCAAGGGATGGAAGTGGTGGTTGTGTTTGCTTTGTGGCTGTGTTGCGTGTAACACAAGCTCACAGAGCCGAAAACTGCGTTTATAATAACGATTTTGAAACCGAGACTGTGGCAGTTGGTGTCCCTTTGGTAAAGCAGGCGAACATACAGAGACGGTGGGAGCCTGATGGTCTGCTGTTGGATATTTCTATCTTAAATGGTGCAATCAACTGGCTTTATAATGTAGATAGGTGGGACGTGAGACAGTTAGATGAAATTATATACTTACGCGTCACTGTTGCACTGGTTTCAACTTTGGAAATGGTGTGAACATTTGCTTTTCCTTACAGTTTTGTACATTTCGTGCCATAAAGTCATAGATTTCTGTACATTTCACCTTCAGTTTCATACGCAAACTATTAACAGATATATAATCATATCACCATCTTCTCCACACCCCCATCCAGATCACACCAACATTTCATCCCAAGCCACACTAGCAACGGTAACGTTGAAGAGAGAAAGAGAATTTTGGTTGACGCCAAAATCAAGCAATATTTTACATAGAGCAACTTATGTGTGTGAGTGAGAGAGAGAGAGAGAGAGAGAGAGAGAGAGAGAGAGAGAGAGAGAGAGAGAGAGAGAGAGAGAGAGAGAGAGAGAGAGAGAGAGAGAGAGAGAGAGCTTCTGACCCCCACCAACTTTTGTTTATCGTATTTGGTGAATTAGATAGAGGGAACTAGCAATTGTAGATAGGCGGGATAGATCGTGTTGATGTGTGCTTTGATGTATGCTTATCAAACATTCCAAATCAATCGACTACAACGGTAGAAGCATTGCCAGAGAATGCTGCACTTTAGCTTGTATATGTGTATTGTATGTGTCGACAGCCAAGTTGAAACCACAAGTTAACTGGAAAAAGAACTGTGTGAAACAAGAGAGAGAAAGCTTCTGACTCCCACCAACCTTTGTTTATCGTAATTGGTGAATTAGTATGAGGGAACACATGCGTGCATGACAGAGAGCGTGTGTGTGCATGTGCGTCTGTTTGTGTGTGATTTTGCTAGTACAGACAAAATGCCAGTTTTATACAGAGCTGGCAAAATGAAGAACCATTCTACAGTTTAACACTGATATTCACCCAGACACAGTATATCGACTCCGAGCTGACCACACCTTGTTTCAACTCGTTAAAGCCGTCCACCAGGCAGGGGTAACAAGAAATACCATCGTTTATGATCTTTCAGGGGTTCTTTTTAAAAAGCCACTTGCCACAGGGCAAGTGACTTTAAGAAAGTAACTTGTACTGACTAATTTTCCACTTGCCCCGATTTTATGACATAATCATGATGATGTAATTATGAAAGAATAAATCAACATGGTATTTGATGTTAATGTTTACTGGACTATTTATTGAAAAGTGATAAATAGCAAAGAAAGATAACTCTACTTTATTATCATTGCAAAATTTAATAGCTACATTTTGAGCAGATATGAAATTAAAACCAAGTTTATTTGCAGTTTGAAACCATAAGTGGAAATTATCTAGTAGCCCACGAACAAGTAAGATACCATTATTTGATTGCCCGAAATGAAAACTGACTTGTCCCGGGCGTCGGGCGATGGGATTTTTTAAACCCCTGTCTTTACCAGGGAGTTACCACTTACGGGGCAGTTGCTCTATCCACAGCGACTACACCTCGGAGGCAGTTTGGAGACAACAATCCTCTACTTATGTTAAGTGATAAAATACGTAGTTTTTACTTACAAATTGTATGGAACAGTTTCCAAAACGACTGATTATTCAACTGACTAGTTCTCAGAGACAACACAACAAAACACATATTTGCATTGTTTATTGAATTAATAAAAAAGGAAGAAGAATTTAACAGCTGAACGCACAAAAGCACGTTTCGTAAAATCGGTCAATTGGATGTACATTTCACGTAAGACATTATGATGATCTTGGCTCTCTAAACTTGAACAAGTCTGGTTACACTCCCGACAGATGTCTTGCTTAATAACAAGCAATAAACGCACACGCCGGAAATGAAAGCTCTCCTCGGTGCACTTAAGGCAACATTAGGCCATGCAAAACAATAAACCGTTTCTCACAGTAAGCTTATCTCACAATGATTGTGATATTAAGTTTTCCACACATTTATGCCTTGGAACACACCACCATCAACGGCGGCACTATTCAGGCCAGATAATCTTTCTGTTTAAATCCGGACCATCATAAAACTGATATTTGCACCGGACAAATCTATTAGTGATCGATAGTGTTAATACAATTCACACACACAGCTGTAAATCGTCAAGGCGATGATGAGAAACAATTTTAAAATTTTCATGACCTTTTTATAGCTTTTAGGTTTTGACTACAGGTACATTTTCTTCATACATCTGTTATGTCAATATACATACTCGTTTAAGTTGACACTCACACACATATCCCTCCTCACACTACTTGCCAGCACTACTAAACACATTGAGACAATATCATTCCGGTTAATATGGACCTTGCGGAAATTTATCCGCCACTCCCGTGTAATAATATGTACATATATACACAATTTCATTTGCAAATATATATTTTTCTACACATGTAATACTGTGATAGAAGTGTCGTTGCTTGTAGCAGTGGACGTTACATACTCTTACAACGGGGAACGTAAACATTCATAAACATGATAATATTACATGAATTAATATCTGACAGATGTGCTTAATAAACTTCCCATCAAAAGTTTAGACTCACTTAATACAGTCACTATATGTTATATATATATATATATATATATGGTTACATCGAAGAAAATTCCTCCACTAACTTGGGGGAACCATATGCAACCTTATGCACGAGGATAATGCATGAAATTGCTGAAAAACATGCAAATATCGTGCATGTGAACAGCTGCGTTTTGGTGTGAAGTTTTATTTAGAATTCGCCAATTTCCACTGATTTTTAAAATTTAAAACCTTTAAACAGTATGGGATATTTTTCAGAATTTAGTTTAGAACAGTTGCTTGAAGTAAGTGGCTATATTTACACTAGTGAGTCTAAACTTTGATGGGAAGTATATATCGAATCGGTGTACACGCCCGGCACATGTGACTCTGAAGCTACTGTTTAATACAAGGTATTGTCAAGAGATCTTCACTTCACTGAAAGATGGGAGAGAATCAATACCGATGCAAACAGTAGTTCAATCATTTCAGGCCTGGAAGTAATATTGGTGGGAAGCCCGAAGTGAGGCAGGTCTCAGGTGTTTACAACCCTGGTGAAACCCGCAAGCACGGATATGGTGCTGACATATCAATGACCATTGACTGAGTCCAAAGAAATATACCCAAGATCTTGTTCTCGTTAAAAACTGTAAAGATAGTGATGGCACTAGGTGTCACGCCTACCCTATGACACTCTCGCTTGTGGGAGCCACAGTCACATTTCTGCACTCGATACTGTCATATTTTTCAAAATCGATCCAGGGTACTTTGATCTGAAACTGTTGGCTTCGGAAAATCGAGCTAATGGGATACATGTAATACTGAGCGTTGTGTACTAGTTGATGATTGGATTCTCACACCAATATCTGGTGGAAGCATGAGTGGCATGGCAGTGAGCCTATTTCTGGTGTCCCCCGCCGTGATATTGCTGGAATATTCCTAAAATCGGCGTAAAACTAAACTCACTCACTCACTCACATATGGCAGTGAACAAAAGCAGCGAAAAACCACAAAAGTAAACAACGGCAGTGATTCGCTGTGTAACGTTGACTGTATCATCCTCAATAAAGGATCCAAGCCAAATCAAAATGAAAAAGAAATCCAACAAGTCATCTATAACTTGAACACCTTCATCTCGAAATACCCTTTTGCTCTTTTTGATTGAGGCGTCGTCCTCGTTTTCCCTAAAACAACTGCGATATAAGTCCTATATATAACTCGACAGTGGTTCGCAGAACCGGAGCACATTAGGCTTCAATGAATATACGCTTACGTAAAACATACTGTTCGATTTGGAACTTGTTGTTGAGGAACGTATAGAAAAGCTAACGTTCTACATGGACGTGTATGTGTAAAACACCACTGAATGTACATAAACCTATCCAGACTCCTTGATGTTGTAATGGTTCCATCATCTTCCTGTGTAGCGGCAATGGCTAGCCTGGTGCCAGTGTGAATACACGGTTTTTGCCCTTATGGAATTGTCAGGAATCCTCCAGTTGATGCTCAAGTAAGTACATCAGGAGTGTTACTCTCAAACTCATTGTGATTTTCGTCTCCTTTATGTTCACTGAGAAGAGAAAGAGATGCTTCAGCATATCCGAGCAAGTCCTGAGTAGGCATTGCTGGGGGTAATGCAGTGTCCCCTCTTACTAGAAGAGACTCAGTCACCGAGCCCTCACTCTCAAATACAGATCCTAGACACGGTCCGGAGCTGTTGTCCGATCTGGGCATAGATCCGTAGGCTTGGGGAGACCCTCTTTGCGATTTAACACTCCCTTGGGATTCCACACGAAACAGGGAGTTCAGTAATGAAGGAGAGGCATACCCGGATCCCTCAGTTGACTCTTTCACAGACCCCATCCTTGAAGGAGACGTCACTTCCGGTTCCGGCCACTCCAGAAAAGCTTCCAGCTGTTCCAGATTACTTCTGGGCACGGTGGGAGTTCGACTCAGCCTGGAATAGCACTGGTTGTAGGTCTTACCCTGGCTGTAGCTCATTGCCGGGGACATGCGAGGTGGGGGTGGAGGAGCCATGGGGGGCCTGTCGCGGAGACTCCTCATCGACGTCGACCTCGGGTACAGCTTGTGCCCAGAGGGAGGTGAGAAGGACCTCTGAATTGTCTGACTGGACATCGAACGGGTCACTCGGATGGCCTTCCCTGAGGGTCTCTGGTCCTGGACAGTTGCGTAGGGAGGGTCATAAGCATCCAGATATTCCTGGGTGGTCCGGAAGGAGCTGGTGCTCCGGAAACGTCTCTTTCGGCGTTTTCTGTAAAATATGCTCTCATATAGAGGTATCGATTACCATTATGCATGGACATCTTCATTTGTGTCTAGTACATCTACACACTTAAACACTATCAAGTTATTTTACAATGTTTAAGAATATGTCATATGTGTGTGTGTGTGTGTGTGTGTGTGTGTGTGTGTGTGTGTGTGTGTGTGTGTGAGTGAGTGAGCGAGTTTAGTTTTACGCCGCACTGGGCAATATTCCAGCAATAGCACGGTGGGAGACACCAGAAATGAGCCTCACACATTGTGCCCATCTGGAGAATCGAACCCGAGTTGTCAGCGTGACAAGCGAACGCCTTAACCACAAGGCTACCCCTACCGCCCTGTCTGTCTGTGTGTGTGTGTGTGTGTGTGTGTGTGTGTGTGTGTGTGTGTGTGTTTTCGTCAATTGTTTTGAAGACTAAAAGATCGTATGTTCTTCTTAGAGTTAGATATCTGATCTCACCAAGGGTGTGACATTACTAATCAAAGACTATTGAATATCGTTTTAGTTGATGAATCCGAAGACAAAGCAACATGTAACGCTAGGCTCTATTCGTGAAATATATACTTTGAAATACGGTTGTAGAAACCCAGTATCAAGGTATGTTTATACTGACCCTACCTGTATTTGCATATCCACCAGATTCCACACACGACGATAACAATGGATAACATGATAACAGCTCCACATGCTGTGAACACCAAGGGCCAGAATCCATAACCTGTGAAGCAAACATTTGTACTAGATGTGTCAAAGTTAATCTGTAAAGTCGTAACTTACACCAAATTAATATTAAAATAATTGAAACTTATTGAAGGTTGTATTAAATATCAACTGAAAATTAATTGATGCTTCATATTAAGATAAATTGAAATATATTTATTCTAAGATTAAATAATCTATGCTCCTGTATAGGTCCATGACGTCATCTCTAAAAGTGAATGTTCAAGCAGTGGCAGCGGTTTTGGAAGCTTGGTTGTTGGAATCATGACACACACTTATATAAGGGTTTTGTTAAGCTCCCCCCTCTCTCTCTCTCTCTCTCTCTCTCTCTCTCTCTCTCTCTCTCTGTAGAAATGAAATCGATAAATATAAACATTGGAAATAGTGTGCCGCAGCACCCATGGACCTGTGTCGATCTATTGTGTACGTCTGTTTTGGGTGACGATTCGGAAATGAAGGCTTTCCGTTACGGAGAGAGGGATGTTATCTATATACTCATCATGGTTTAGCCATGCCCATAAAGTGATCGCTAGAACTGTTATCTAAGGTCCATGTGTAATGAATGTATTACCTTGTTCTCCCAGTATGGCCCCCGTCGGTGTTGTCGCGATCTTTGTAGTCTCACGATCGGGTTCTACGACAAAGACAAACATAATCATAAGATTTTGTATTTTGTATAAAGGATACATGTACACTTGGTATCCATTGTACCATATTTCAACAACAATGAAACGTTACCATGGAAATGAAAATTAAATTATCAGTGTTAGACTTGAAACAAAACAGAAAGACCAGCGAGGCCATTGTCTCTCCATTGTCGAACTGAAAACGGTACATTCAAAATTAAAGTCTAAGATTGTGACAGGGGTATTTATTACATATATTATTGTCATAATTATTGTCTTATGATAGAGTTTAGATTCTACCAAAGGATCAGAATTGCTAATAATTAAAACGAAAGTTTGACAATACTACTAAAGTTATCATTGGCAACATAAAACTCCGCACACATAAACAACTAAAGGTAGTCGATTTTGTTTCAGTGTAGATTTCGAGCATTTCATTGTCAAACATTGAAACGGAATCTGACAAATGATAAATATATTTTACCATCTCTCCACTGAAGGGAACTTCTTGTAGAGATATACTTTAAATATTTTGGCATATATTTTCTATTCAGGCAGTAACGTACCAACTGGTTAAGATTTAACTAAAAGAGTTACTTGCCACACAAATGCAATGGTCCTAAAGGAATCCGAGATACTAAAATACCATCTTTTCACTTAAACAATATATATGATATAACAAAAATAGGTTTCCTAAATAGTTAAACGTAAGTTACGAAAAAACTGTTCAGGAAATACAACAGGCATGAACGTCTGAGATGCTAAAGTATGAGCTAATATGGTAATATGTGACACTAATGCCTTAGGTATAATACATGTATTAATAGTGATTGGCCCTCAAGTAAACATCCTACTCTTGTAGTTCACGTCATGACGTTGAAATCTCTTGAACGTTGACGTTGAACTCTTAAGCTTCCTACAGCACTAAGGCCGCTTCGTGGAAGGGGACCCGGAAAATGAATATTTTAATTTATGTTTTTGTACACAAACGTACCTCCGCATGTGATGTTTACATTCTCTCCATCAGCCGCTGGAACAAAGGAAGAAGAATGATGACATCGTTATAGTTGTGGTAATGTACTGCAGTGTATCAGCTACGTCTAAAACAGATGATCGGAATGTCGATGTATCGCGATACTTTATGTCGTGAGGTGAACATGGTATGGCGGGAGAGTTTGTATTAACATAAAACTATACATGTTTGTATGACTTGAAGAGTTGGTGCTGGGCTTTGTGGGGTCATTTGTTTGTTAAAAATATTTTTCATTGAGCGAATTCAGAGTATGTGAGTGAGTGAGTGAGTGAGTCATAGTGAGTTAGTTTAAACGCTGCTGTCAACATTATTCTAGTTATATCACAGCATATCATGATCAGTTTGATGTAATAGGAATGCCTGCAGTGGTGCTGGTCTCAGATCTTTTTACATCTTTGGTTGAAACTTCAGAAGCCTCATGTATAGCATCGTGATTCTACATCACAATGTAATATTGCGTCTAAAAGTGGCGTAAACTAAACTATCTCATCGTGCGTCATGTAACGTCATCGTTATTTCTGGATCATTATATGTACCAAATATTAACAGTTTCTGTGACATGGAAGACGTTGTGTGTGCTATACATATCTTCATCCATGTGTCAATCCTCCCAATGAAGTGTCACAGATTGTACCATTAAAGACGCCTGTCTGGGAAATTGTTACTAGTCAGCTAAAACTCGGTCTAAAAGCACAAAACAACAAATCAATTTATGCGTGTTCAATTATTTTGTTTATGACCCTAAAGATAGCAAAAAACAATCAAAGCAAACTTGTTCAATACTGGGGTAAAATGGCGTGTGTCAATGAAGGTCGTACAACGGATGACAATCAGGTCGAGGCGAAATGAAAACATTGGAACAAATCGTTAAGTTGTTTCTAATACACGAAGCAAAATAGAGTCATTTTGACACTATCGCATTTAATCAATACAGGTCCATTTAATACTCTCCGCAATCAGCGTTCGACCAAACCTCGCAAGTATATATGAAAAGATAACACCGTTTGATTGTTAACATTAAAGTCACCAGACCTTATGAGGTCTGACGGATAAAGAACAAATAAGAACCTTGTCTGCTAAATGTAAAAATAAACTGAAACACTGGTGCCAAATAACATCCAGTAACCAATAATCTAAATGGTAGAGAAGAGTTCCTAGTACCCAGGGTGTCGTTGTACATCGCAATCGTAGCGCTAAGATCGTAACTCCCATTCCTTAGACTTACGACTGGCGTAGCGCTAAGATCGTAACTCTCATTCCTTAGACTTACGACTGGCGTAGCGCTAAGATCGTAACTCTCATTCCTTAGACTTACGACTGGCGTAGCGCTAAGATCGTAACTCCCATTCCTTAGACTTACGACTGTCATAGCGCTAAGATCGTAACTCTCATTCCTTAGACTTACGACTGGCGTAGCGCTAAGATCGTAACTCCCATTCCTTAGACTTACGACTGGCGTAGCGCTAAGATCGTAACTCCCATTCCTTAGACTTACGACTGGCGTAGCGCTAAGGTTGCTTTGTACAACGGCGCCCTGGTCATACTTTCTGCTAAGTGATAGAAGATATCGACTGATCCTGACGTTTGTAAAAACGTATGTGTGAAACCGTTATTAAATTGTTTCAGCTGTGACAGAGTACACTGTTAAATGTGCCCATAACGCACCATCCAGCATTAGTGGAATCCACAGGGACACAACCCCGTAGACCTCACTGTGTTTAGCAATCTGCCACGTCTGATAATCGACTCAGCACAATCCCAACGGACACATTCACACAGACCCAGCTATACACATTGTTTATTATTCTACGTATATTGCATTAACGAAATAGAATATACATAATAATTACTTTAAAATCTCGTTTGATATTTTCAATTTAGATAAACTGTCGTAAAACGACATATGCTGTTGAGTGCCACGTGGGCTGCACACATCAACACACACGTCATTTAGGGAATAAAAACCTATTACTAATATCTACAGATCTGACGCCAAAGCCCCTGGGGATAAGTGGATATATTATTTATTGGGCTATCTGGCCATCTTTGTGGCGGCCTCGGTCATGGTTGCGTTGTTGTCTGAGATCTCGTACGCACTGAATCGCTCAAGAATTTTCTTCTTTTAAAGTCCTGGTTCCTGGTTTAATATCAGACATGTTATTTGGCGAATTGGAAGTCATGTTTCATGTTTCTTTCGGTGCTATATGGTAACATGGAAATTGGCGGCGGAATGGCGCATTGTGTAGTGACTAGGTGGCTGTAGGTTATATTATTCCCAACACGGAGAAGAATGTTCTGTACTCAAATATGACGTCCACTCACCCACATTAACTTTTAACGTGATTGGAAACAGCACAACTCACAAAGTGGGGAGTGTTGTTTAAGGTCGCTGCGAGCAATATTAAAGCAATGCCACGACCATATGTTAATAATCCAGTCTAGACCAGGGAAACCAAAGAATAAAAGCATGGAAGTCCAGTGTCGCCGTTGCATGGTGGGGACACAATAGATATACTTATAATCAAGCCTAGGTCATCGCCATACAAACGTTTTGGGGTTTTAACCTAAGTGATAAACGTCTGAGACTTGCGTTACTCCGGGCTTTCCTCCCCCATTAACCTGACATGATGTGATACCGCTGGGATACTGGAAGCAGCGGCGTTAAAACACAATCAGTCACGTACTCAGAATCTAATTCAGTCACTTCGGATTTTTTTCCAACATTAAGATAAACCGGCGTGGCATATCTTAAATACTAGTTTACATACAGCAGCGTTGACGCACACTCGACCATCAACCACTGTAAATCGAATCTGAGAAAAGCAAATCAGTGACATAGATGTACAATTTTCCAGCTACAGAATCGAGTAGAAACACTTAACCTTAAAGGTGAATGACTATTGTTTAAAGTCAAAGTCGGCAATATTATAACAGTTGTACGAGGATATGTTATCATTGTCTGGACCAGACAATCCAGTGACTGAAAGCATCATCAAGTTACAGACCCAATAGTGTTCACGTGAACTATAAGTCGGTCTAAAAGTTCAAAACAACAACCTCAACACGCGACATAATACTTCATACGACATATACAGTGTCTGAACACGTCTGGGGGCAGTGTATAAACCTTGGTATCCCTGAATCAATTCATGAAATAAACTGTTACAGTTATTTCGGACTGTTCACGGACAACATACCATGAAACACCCCTGCCTGAGAAACTGTTTGAGGTGAGTTACAAGTAAGTCTCAAAGACCAAACAACAAAAAACAATTTACGTGTTTATGACCAATGAGAACCCTAAAATAACAAAGGTGTTAGAAGCAAACTTGTTCAAGGCTGGAGTGCATTCGAAACAATGACGTATGCCAATGAAGGACGTATACAGTCAATGTCAGCAATATTATAACAGCTGTCACTGTCTGGACCAAACAAACCAGTGATTGAAAGCACCATAACGTTACAGACCCACCCGATCGTCGTAGTGGAGCACAGTCGGAGAACGTATCACAAACCCGAGCAATGTGTGTGAGAAAGAACGTCAACTGGTAAAGATGGCCTAACTTTGTGTCACAATACACTCTTTTCAAAATAGTTTCCGAAGAATATTTGTTTGCTACTTTCGTTTGTATAAAGTTTTCATGAATTTGCAACATGCATTATGAGTTTGAAAACACCAGTGACCTTTACCAACAATACGGGAAACAGCCCTACATTGTCTTTTTTCATAAAAGAGTTGTAGGATGGCTTTCATCGTATCACAATACATCATGCCACGTCTTTAAAATACATTCAGTCATCTAGCATTGTGTATTCATTCAGCTTCAAAGCGGCTTTTAAAAGTAAGGTTCAACAAAATAAATACATAGCAAAGACCACTTTTGAAATTATTTCAGTATCCTTCATATTGAAAAACCACTTCATTTAATGTCGATGACATAACTGTCGACCTTAACGATGCGAAGATATACGTAATAGCCTTATCACAAACTCATTCAACCTGTACAAGAATATTAGGTATTTCTGCGTTATTTAACGCGAAAAGAACTTGCAGGGATCGATAATCACGCACACGGGCGTCTCGGAGTGATTCCCCAAAGTACACTGCTTCTGACATTTTCTCACTTCTTGACCACAGATAACAAAGCCGGAAAATAATCGATATTTGATATCAAAGACGAGGACACACGGGACATCTTTCAACGCACATACGGTGTATACTCTTATAAAGCATTGCCGACAACGTGGTTGGCTCAGAAGGGATTACGACATCGTCAACTATCATCCAGAGACATCTGGTGCAGATTTGAATGGCAGGAACTACAGAGGCTGGCGCGAGCCTGCCTGATGGTGCATTACACACATTAGTTCCTATATCCCAAAAGGGGCCAATATGAGGCGCCTAAGCTCGTTTAATAAAAATAGTTTGAAGATTTGTCATGGCTGCTTGCCTCAGAGTAAGAATAGGTCTCATTTTTCGTTGACTGGCGAGTCCGCGACACATTAAGCGGGTTTTCCCTGAAGAGATTACCATATGAGAACGCCAAACCCTTTTAATAAGTTTCGAGATTTGTCGGGAAAGTCTGGTGGACATTGCAAACAATGGGTCGTGACATTTAACTTCTAGGATCCCTAGATGCGGCGTATTTATCAAAGGAAGTCGTAAAGGCCAGGTGGAAATGTCAGACTCAATCACACTTATTCCTTTTGATTAGTCACACATCATCTCCCATCCAATGTTACTGCGATACCTCAGGTAAATTGCACACTGTGTCAAACAAAAGAAGCAAAGCATAAGAACTGACACTGATGTGGAGATAATGATGGTTCTGTGGCATATCTATTTTGGTTTAAATAAGTATTTCATATTACACATATACATGTATTTCAAACGGAAAGAGAAAATAATGGTTGTTCAACTGAATGTGTAACCTTTGCTTCTGTATTGCCGAGGATGAAGTGTTTTAGCTTTTCTTTCAGGGATACATGGGTCCCTATTGACCGATGGACACGTGAACATCCCGGCTAGAATTTGTCTTCAGCAAGAGACGACTAACAGGATCGGGTAGGCCTGATGGTGGGCTGCATTTTGATGCACTTAGACAGAGGTTGTTCTGGACTTCAGTCATTACTTTTCAGTGATACATTCAAATCACTTTCATTAGTATTTTTTTTTTTTTACGACCAAAGGAATCTGTTTCGGCAGATAATGAAGAATGTTTTTTCTCTGGTGTTGAAGTTTGATTTATCGATTATTTGCATGTGATGTCGCTAACATTTTCTGAACTATTAACACAACGTGGATAGTGAAGAAGGTTAAGCGAAATTATCTGTATATTACAACATATGTCACATACACAATGCCATTTTGTGGAAGCCGCGGTGGCTGAGCGTTCTAGGCGTCTGACTTTGTGTCAGATGGGACTCAACCCAAACAAGAATCTGTACTTT